>NC_138085.1:18432226-18809726 GCF_964212035.1 Myotis nattereri
GAAGAACTAAAACCTATCCTCCTCAGACTACTACAAAAAATTCAAGAGGAAGGAACACTTGCAATCTCATTCTATGAAGCCAGCATCACTCTAATACCAAAACCAGGTAAAGACAACACAATGAAAGAGAATTACAGGCCAATATCCCTCATGAACATAGATGCCAAAATCCTCAACCAAATATTGGCACATCGGATCCAGCAGTACATCAGAAAGATCATACACAATGACCAAGTAGGATTTATCCCAGGGATGCAAGGATGGTACAATATCCGCAAATCAATAAACGTGATACGTCACATAAACAAACTGAAACAAAAAAATCATATGGTCATATCAATTGATGCAGAAAAAGCATTTGACAAAATCCAACACCCATTTTTGATAAAAACTCTCAGCAACGTGGGAGTAGAAGGATCATACCTCAACATAATAAAAGCCATATATGACAGGCCCACAGCCAACATCATACTCAATGGACAAAAACTAACACCATTTCCCCTAAGGACAGGATCAAGACAGGGATGCCCACTCTCACCACTCCTGTTCAACATAGTACTGGAAGTATTAGCCATTGCAATTAGACAAGAAGAAGAAATAAAAGGCATCCAAATTGGAAAAGAGGAAGTAAAACTGTCCTTACTTGCACACGACATGATATTATACATACAAAACCCTAGAGACTCCATCAAAAAACTACTAGACTTAATACACGAATTTTGCAATGTAGCAGGATACAAAATTAACCCCCAAGAAATCTGAGGCATTTCTATACACCAACAGTGATCTTTCAGAAAGAGAAACTAAAAAAAAAACAATCCCATTTACCATCGCACCAAAAAAATTGAGCTACCTAGGAATAAACTTAACTAAAGAGGTAAAAGACCTCTACTCAGAAAACTTCAGGACGTTGAAAAAAGAGATAGAGGAAGACATAAACAGATGAAAGAACATACCATGTTCATGGATTGGTAGAATCAACATCATTAAAATGTCCATACCACCCAAAGCAATCTATAAATTCAACGCACTTCCCATTAGAATACCAACGACATACTTCACAGATCTAGAACGAACTCTCCACAAATTCATCTGGAATAAAAAAAGACCCCAAATAGCTGCAGCAATCCTGAGAAAGAACAAAGTAGGTGGGATATCAATACCAGATATCAAGTTGTATTACAAAGCCACTGTTCTCAAAACTGCCTGGTACTGGCACAAAAACAGGCATATAGATCAATGGAATAGAACAGAGAGCCCAGAAATCGGCCCGAACCAATATGCTCAATTAATATTTGCCAAAGGCGGCAAAAACATACAACGGAGTCAAGATAGTCTCTTCAATAAATGGTGTTGGGAAAATTGGACAGATATATGCAAGAAAATGAAACTAGACCACCAACTTACACCAAACACAAAAATAAACTCAAAATGGATAAAGGACTTAAATGTACGACGGGAAACCATAAAAATTCTAGAAGAATCCAAAGGCAATAAAATCTCAGACATATGCCGAAGCAATTTCTTCACTGATACAGCTCCTAGGGCACTTGAAACTAAAGAGAAAATGAACAAATGGGACTCATATCAAAATAAAAAGCTTCTGCACAGCAAAAGAAACCATCAACAAAACAACGAGAAAACCCACTGCGTGGGAAAACATATTTGCCAATGTCATATCTGATAAGGGCCTAATCTCCAAAATTCATAGGGAACTCATACAACTTAACAAAAGGAAGATAAACAATCCAATCAAAAAATGGGCCTTTGCCCATCTAAATAGACACCTTTCAAAAGAGGACATTCAGAAAGCCAAGAGACATATGAAAACATGCTCAAAGTCACTAATCATCTGAGAGATGCAAATCAAAACAACAATGAGGTATCATCTCACACCTGTCAGACTCGCTATCATCCACAATTCAACAAACGACAAGTGCTGGAGAGGATGTGGAGAAAAAGGAACACTCGTGCACTGCTGGTGGGAATGCAGACTGGTGCAGCCACTATGGAAGACAGTATGCAGTTTCCTCAAAAAACTAAAAATGCAACTTCCACTTGACCCTGTGATCCCTCTTCTAGGAATATATCCCAAGAAACCAGAAACACCAATCAGAAAGGATATATGTACCCCTCTGTTCATAGCATCACAATTCATCATAGCTAAGATCTGGAAACAGCCTAAGTGCCCATCAGTAGATGAATGGATTAGAAAACTGTGGTACACCTACACGATGGAATACTATGCTGCTGTAAAAAAGAAGGAACTCTTACCATTTGCAGCGGCATGGATGGAACTGGAGAGCATTATGCTAAGTGAAATAAGCCAGTCAATGAAGGAAAAGTACCACATGATCTCACTCATTCATGGATAATAGAGACCATTATAATCTTTTGAACAATAACAGATACAGAGGCAGAGCTGCCTCAAACAGATTGTCAAACTGCAGCGGGAAGGCCGGAAAGGGTTGGGGGGCAGGAGGGAGTGGGGTAAGAGATCAACGGAAGGACTTGTATGCATGCATATAAGCATAACCAATGGACATAAGACACTGAGGGGTAGGGGAGTACGGGAGCGTGTCAAGGGCGGGTTGAAAAAAAAGGACACATATGTTATACCATTTCTAATACTTTAAGCAATAAGACTTAAAAAAATATTAAAAAAACTGTAAAAAAAAAAAAAGAAACAAAGAGGACACAACGAAGGCCAAGAGACATATGAAAACATAGTCAAAGTCACTAAACATCCAAGAGATGGCTTCACAGGGGAGTTTTACCAAACATTCAAAGAAGAACTAACACCTACTAGTATACTCCTCAGACTGTTTCAGAAAATCCACCAATAATGAACTCACACAGAGAGAAACTAATACAACAATCCCATTTACCCCTGCACCCAAAAAATTAAGATACCTAGGAATAAACTTAACTCACGAGGTAAATCACCTGTACTCGGAAAACTACAGGATGTTGAAAAAAGAGATAGAGGAAGACATAAATAAATGGAAGGATATACCGTGTTCATGGATTGGTAGAATCAACATCATTAACATGTCCACACCACTGGTAGCAATGGTTCAATGAAAATCCCATTAAGAAACAAACGGAACATTTCACAGACCTACAACAAACTATTCAAAAATTCCTATGGAATTTAAAAAGACCCCGAATAGCCACAGCAATCCTGAGACAGAACAACAAGGTTGGAGGGCTAACAATACCAAATATTAAGCCATATTACAAAGCCTCAGTTCTCAACACTGCCTGGTACTGGCACAAGAACAGACGTGTAGACTAATGAAATCAAACAGAGAATCCAGAAATCAACCCAGGCCATTAAACTCAATTCATATTTGACAAAAGAGACAACAATATACAATGGAGTCAAGATAGTCTCTTCAATAAATGGTGTTGGGAAAATTGGATGGATACAAGCAAAAAAAAGAAAGAGAGAAACTAGACCACCAACTTTCACCAAACACAAAAATAAACTCAAAATGGATAAAGGATTTAAACATAAGGCGGGAAACCATAACAATCTTAGAAGAATCCATAGGCAGCAAATATCAGACATATATCCATAGGCAGATGAATCCATAGGCAGCAAAGTATCAGACAATCATCATCAGAGAGATGCAAATCAAAACAACAAGGACATACCATCTCACACCTGTCAGAATGGTTATCATCAACAAATCAACAAACACAAGTGCTGGCGAGGATGGGGACAAAAAGGAACCCTCTTGCACTGCTGTGGGAATGCAGACTGGTGCAACCACTGTGGAAGACAGTGTGGATTTTCCTCAAAAAATTAAAAATGGAACTCCCTTTGGACCCAGTAATCCCACTTCTAGGACTATATCCCAAGAAATCAGAAACACCAATCAGAAAGGACATATGCACCCCTCTGTTCATAGCAGCACAATGTACAAGAGCTAAGATTTGGAAACAGCCTAAGTGCCGCACTTAGCAGATGAGTGGATTAGAAAACTGTGGTATGTCTATACAATGGAATACTACGCTGCCGTAAAAGAGAAGGAACTTTTACCATTTGCAAAAGCACGGATGGACCTAGGGAGCAAAATAAGCCAGTCAGAGAAAGACAAATATCATGTGAGCTCACTCGTTTGTGCAATATAATGAAAAACGTAAACGGATGAACAGAAAATAGAGCCAGAACAAAAACTATTTTAGAATATAATAGAAGCAATCCTGTTATTTGCAGATTTTAAATATTTCCTACAACTTTTGTGATATACTATGTTAGTATAGTTTTGGTAATATTATTATATTTTAAATCTTTTTTCCTACAAATATTAACGTTTATTACATGGAATATTATGTTTAAAAGTCTTTCTTGAAATATGAATGTTCATTGCACATAACATCTTTACTAATAAAAGGTTAATATGTTAATTAGACCAGGAGACCTTCTAGATCAGAGGTCCTCAAACATTTTAAACAGGGGGCCAGTTCACTGTCCCTCAGACATTCCACACATGTGCACTGCGGTCACGGGACGAGTTGGCTGCTAAGCAGGACACGCAGTGGGGGCAAACCACCCGGCCGGCCAGATACATGTTTTCGGCGGGCTGCATGTGGCCCGCGGGCCGTAGTTTGAGGACCCCTGTTCTAGATGTCCTTTGGGACAAAGCCATGGTAGTGGGGCCGAGGCAGAGGCAGTCAGGGGTGATTAGGCCAGGAGGAGAGGGCACTTGGGAGCAAGCAGGCCATCAGGGGGGTTACCTGGGGGGCAAGCAGGCCAGCAGGAAAGGCAGACGGGGGGGAGCAGGCTGGTAATTGTGGGCAATTGGGGGTGAGCAGGCCAGCATTGGGGGCCAGTTGTGGGTGAGCAGACGGGCAGTGGGGGGAGGTTGAGGGTAAGACAGATGGCTGGGGGGCTGCTGAGGGTACACAGGCCTGCAGGCAGAGTGGTTAGGGGCAATCAGGCAGGTGAGTAGTTAGGAGCCAGAGGTCCTGGATGGTGAGAGGGATGTTTGACTGCTAGTTTAGGCCTGATCCCAGAAATCATGCCCAAACCAGCAGTCAGACCACCCCTAAGGGGTCCCAGATTGGAGAGGGTGCAGGCAGGGCTGATGGACACCGCACCGCCCCCACACACGAATTTTGGGCACCGGGCCACTAGTCTATATACACTGAGTGGCCAGATTATTATGACAACACCATCAGTATTTCGTTGGGCCACCTTTTGCCTTCAGTACTGCGGTGAATCCTCTTGGCCTTGGCTCCCCGAGATGTTAAAAGGTGATGTGAGGAATCTGACACCATGCCTGATGAATAGCACTGTCCAGTTCTGTGAGATTTGAGGGTTGTGGAAACAGCTGCCTGGTGGCTCTTTTAACTTCGTCCCACAAATGCTCAATTGGATTGAGATCTGGTGATTGTGGGGGCCACATAAGCAAGGTAAATTCTCCCTCATGTTGTTGAAACTACTCCTGCACCATACGAGCACCATCATGGAACACTGTCTTGTTGGAAGACGCCTTTGGGATACGCCATCAACAGGATAGGATGAACTTAGGTATGTTGTGCTATTCAGATGTTGTTCCACGCAAATTAAAGGGCCTAAATCATGCCAAGGAAAACATGCCCCAAACCATAACACTGCCCCCACCAGCTTGAAGGGCTGTACTCATGCATGTGGGGTGCATGCTTTCATGTTGTTTCCACCAAATCCTCACTCTGCCATCTGCTGATGCAACTGGAAACATGATTCTTCTGACCACATGACTTTTTTCCAATGCTCAACTTATCCAATCCTTGTGTTCCTGTGCAAATTGGAGATGTTTTATCTTGGTAACTGCAGACAGCAAAGGCGTTCGACCAGGCCTTCAGCTTCCATATCCCAAACAATGCAGTGTATGGCTTATTTGCCTACACACATCAGGTGGTCATAATAATCTAGCCACTCAGTGTATATAAAGTTCTAAGCTACCCTTGGACCAGTGCTATGATGTGCACTGACCACCAGGGGTCAGACACTCAAAGCTCAGGCATGGAAAAATGGAACAGACAGATGAACCTCAGAGGGAAGGAGGAAGGGGGAAGGCGAGAAGAGATGCACCAAAGATCTTATAGGCACACTAGAGGCCCCCGGTTGGGTCCCTCAGCCTACCTGCAGGGATGGGGTTGAAACCGGCAGTGCGACTTGCCCTGAGGGGTCCTGGACTGTGAGAGGTCCCAGGCTAGGACGAGGGACTCCGCTGGTGCACGAATCCGTGCACCCGGCCTCTAGTTCTTTTTAAAAAGTTCTTCTTGAAATATTAATGTTTATTGCACATAACATGTAAATATATAAAAGCCTAAGCGAAAGTTGGACCAGTGCTATGATAAGCAGTGAGCACCAGGGGGCAGAGGCTCAATGCACAGGCATGGAACCATGGAACAGCTTGATGAATCTCAGAGGGAAGGGGTTGGGGGAGGGCAGGAAGAGATTCACCAAAAATCTTATATGCATACTAGAGGCCTCCATGGGGGTCCCTCCTCTGGCCTGTGGGGCTCGGACATGTCCTGAGGGGTTCCCGATAGTGAGAGGGACAAGGGACCCCACTGGTGCACAAATCTGGGCACCAGGCCTCTAGTTATAGGTCAAATTGTTTTTCTTGAAATCTTGTTTACTGCACGCTGTTGTGCCCAGATTTCAAGGTTCCCAAAGTGCCCACCAGGGAGCCAGTGAGTCTGATGCAAAAGCAAAGAGTCCTTCATTTCGAACTAGTTCGGCTCCCCAACGACACTCCCCAATGCAACGGTAAGCCCCAGTGGCCGAGAGAGAGCAAGGCCTGATGGGATTGTGGGTTTTATAGAAAGGGCAGGGGAAGGGACTGTGGGCCCTGCCGATTGGCCAGGCTCGAGTCGGGTCTTGTTACACAGGATGTGGTCATCTCTATGGCACGCACGACCCTTGATTGTCATTGGTTAGTTCAAAGAAATCCAGGGCGTGGCCAGCAGGGGCCTGGGCTTCTGGGAAGAAGGCACTCTCCTGAGCACATGGCTGCCACCCCAAAAATGGAGGGCCCAGGGCCAGATTGAGGGCACAGTCCTAGCCCCCGCCAGGGTGAGCAGAGCCCTGGTTCCAGGGGCCAGTCCGGTTGCCGGGGGTCCAGCAGATCGACCAGTTCCAGCCCAGACAGGAAGTCCATGTCCTCCGTCTCGTTCCTGAGGGCACTGGCGATCGCCTCCTCCTCCATCTCCTCAGGCGAGGGCATGCGCCCCGCCCTGCCGCCACAGCTGCCATATGGGTCCGGTCCGGGGGCTGCGGGTGGGTGGCGGCCTGCGCCGGGCTCCCGCTGTGGGCTGGGGAGTCGGTGCCCGAGGCCGCCAGCAGCGTGGTCAGGCTGTGCTTCATGGAACCCGCTGGCCGGCCCACATAGGCCCCGCAACGAATCGCCCTTTTAGTTACCTTTTAGGATAAAAGGGCAATGAGGAACCCCTTAGTGTGTGAAGCCTGCTCACAGGTTGTGGGTTTCCATCTGGAGAGAAGGAGCGCCAGGGGCCTTTCCACGGGGAGCTGTCCGGGGGCCTGTCCGCGGGGAGCTGTCTGGCGGCCTGTTTTTGGGGAGCTGGTCCTAGGTCAGCTTTCACAGCCAAGATGGCCAAGGACTCAGCAAACCTCAGCCACTGCCCACTCCTGTCCTGGTAAATAACGTTTTATTGGAACATGCGTTCCACTTATGTCTGTCCGTCTACCACTGCTTTCTCTCCACGGCAGCAAAGCGAAGTCGTGGACATGCAGGTGGAGTGGCCCGCCAGCCTGAACAGCCACCGGCCCCTCAAGGGACACCTGTGCCGGCGCCTCTGCACAGGACGCGCTCTCGGTGGCCAGTTCCAGCGTCTGCTCCTCTTAGTACGAGAGCTGCACGATTGAAAGCTCAACGTCCCCAAAGTGTAAAAACTCAGAAGCCCCCGAGTGCATCAGCCGCCTCCCACTGGAGGGAACCCCTGAACCTGTGCTCAGTTCCTGGCTGTTGGCCTCCGTCTAATCCAGTGGTTCTCAGTCTGCTGGCCCTTTAAACACAGCTCCTCATGTTGGGACCCAACCATGAGATTATTTTTGTTGCTACTTCATAACTGTCATGTCACTACTGTTATGAATCGTCATGTAAATATCTGATCTGCAGGATGGTCTCAGGCGACCCCTATGAAAGGGTCCTTCGACCACCAAATAGGTCGCGACCCACAGGTTGAGAACCACTAGTCTAATGGCTTCATGTCCACCGACTCCTGAGAAACTGCACTTGGTTCTCCGTAAGTTGGAGCGTCGGGGAAGGTGGATTTGCCTCCTTGCCATGACCGAGTGATAGATCTCCGTCCGACCCGACTCCCTCCCAGCCCCATCACACTTCCATGCAGGTCAGCTGACTGCTTCTCCAAAACTGCTACCAGGTTCTCAGCATCAGGGACGCTTCAGTGACAGTTCAAATAGTTTGTCACCCACATACTCCTGTTTCTTTAAATCAATTCGAGGCAGTGGAATGAATACGCAACCAGGAAAGAGGTTTCCCTGAGCGGAGACAGGCCTGGCTTCATCTCCGGGACCTCCAGTGCACACTCACCGCTCACCGCGCACCGAAAGGCCTGCTTCTGTGCCGTTTTAGGAAAAGGGTCTTTAAGTGCATCTTCAGCCCGTCAGCTTCAAGATGCAGAAGATGGCGACTTGAAGGCAGCAACCGAGACAGGTGACCTTCAAAACGGGGGGCAGGGGGCAGGACTTCCTGCAAGGGGGGGAGGCGCAGTATGATCTATTGAAATAAAGGGCTTAGACAACATGGGCTGGAGAGGGGGCAGACGTGGGCGGTCCTCTTACCCCGTCCTCCCCTCAGTGCTCGGCCAGCTGACAGAGCCGGACAGTGGCAGAGCTGACCCGCGGGAACTCAGTGGGCAGCCTGGACCGAACCCCAGTACCCCCGCCTCCCTCGTCCTGCCCCCCCACCCTCCCCTCCCGTCTCACTCAGGGCCTCTCACCAGGCCCTCCCACACCCTGGCCTCACTCAGGGCCTCTCACCAGGCCCTCCCACCCCCGGCCTCACTCAGGGCCTCTCAGCAGGCCCTCCCACCACCCCGCCTCACTCAGGACCTCTCACCAGGCCCTCCCACACCCTGGCCTCACTCAGGGCCTCTCACCAGGCCCCTGCCCCTAGGTGCCCTCAAACAGCTTGTGCTGCCAGTTGGAGTAGGAACCATGAGGGCGTTGGGTGCAGAGCCCAGAGGTGCACCACCCTGGGACCCTGCCCCCGAGGCTGCGGGCCGAGCCCAACTGTGACCGCAGATCTACCGTCTTCACCAAACCCGCTGGAGAAAGGAGCCAGCATTCCAGTGCCAGTGCCACAGCCAGCAGTGCCAGTGCCCCGTGAGCAGCGCCAGGCCTCCCTCGCCGGCCTCACCATGAGCTTTATCTGCAGTTATGCCCACAGGAACGGGGGCCCAGGCCCAGGACAGTGTACATGGAAACCAAAGCAAACGTGGTTCCATTCCTCACCCAAGGGCATTTTTTTCATTGACGTTTAGGGAGAGTAGAAGGGAGGGAAGGAGAGTGGGAAGAGACACAGAGAGAGAAACATTGATGTGAGAGAGACGCATCGATTGCTTGCCTCCCAGGTGCGCTCCGACCCGGCCAGGGAGCGAACCTGAAACCCACGTACGTGCCCTTGACCAGGAATCGACACTGAGACCCTTCGGTTGGTGGGCCGACACTCTAACCACTGAGACCACGTCCAGGGCCGATTCCAGTTTTAAGAGGATCCTCTGTCAGGAAAGAAACCGACGTTGTCCACGTGCAGAAACCCTGCTGTGCTATCCACATGCCACTCAGGCACGCAGACCAGCGTGAGATATGTTCAGGCTACAAGGCGTCACCTCCATCCCAGGAGCACGCGGCCGCAAAAGCGCTTGCTTACCAGCTGCTGGCCTTTGGGGCCCCAGCCTGCATACTGCAGCTTCGCGTAGCTCACCTCCGGCGGGTCTAGGCTCTGAGGGTCCCTGGAAAACATGACAAAGAGAGCAAAATGGTGGGAAGGAACGGAGAGTTAAGGGCTGTACTTTGTTCTGCACTGAGCCTCACTCTCGCCACCCCCCCACACACACACACCGCGTCAGGCTCTCCAGGAGCCTTCTCATCGGGACCAGGGCCCCCAGGCGTGTGAGGTGGACTCAGGTCCTCATGCTGAGTCCCAATAGCAAATATTTCCCGGGAGCGAGCCTGCGGAGGAGTCTATGAACCGATTTTTAAAAATATTCAGAACCGCCTGGGCGGGGGATGGGGGCGGCGCGGGCAGCACTGCTCTCAGCACAACACCTGGTTCATTGTCATTTAATGGACTGAAATCCTCAGGGGTGTGTTCATGCATGAAAGAGAGAGAGAGAGAGAGAGAGAGAGAGAGAGAGAGAGAGAGAGAGGGAGGGAGAGAGAGGGAGAGGGAGAGAGAGAGAGAGAGAGAGAGAGAGAGAGAGAGAGAGAGGATGCATTCATTTATTTTGGTGTTAGTTCATGCTCTCGCCCCATGTTTCTGTCTTTCTCTTCATTTACTCATTTGTTTTAAAGAATCCAGTCCAGGCTCTGTATGAATCATGTCAGGGAAGAGATGGACTGGTAAAAAATGACTAAGGACAAATACAATGATCTGGACTTAACTCCATCCCAAAGCAATGACACAGTCCCTTCTGACTTTGAGTATCTGAGCAAGAAGCAACCAGCATACATCATGCTGACTTTTGCAGATTACATTAGTGAATGGAAGTTTTTTAAAAATATATTTTATTGATTTTTCTGCTGAGAGGAAGGGAGCGGGATAGAGAGTTAGAAACATGGATGAGAGAGAAACATCGATCAGCTGCCTCCCACACACCCCGTACTGGGAATGTGCCCGCAACCAAGGTACATGCCCTTGACCGGAATCGAACCGGGCACCCCTGAGTCCACAGCCGACACTCTATACACTGAGCAAAACCGGCCGGGTCGTGAATGGAAGTTTACTCGTTCTTCTTCCTGAGCTGGGCAAATGGTTGAAAGCTTCCAGACAAAAGGCGCCTTTGGAAAGAGAAAAGCCAAGGACTGCTTTCCTGGCTCCTAACCCTTCAGGCTAAAAACATTTTAAAAATTAGCATTTCAGTGTCCAATAATACATGTTTTCAGAATCTTCCTCACGGTGGATAACATAAACATATAAAAGACCCTCACAGTCATAGCAGAGTGTCTGACACATTGTAGATGCTCATACAGATTAACTGGATAATGAATACAGTGAGTGGAACCTCAGTTCACAAACCTGCTTTGTTCTGGAAGGCTGTTCTAAACCCGAATCCTGCTTTCCTTTAGAAATAATGTAAATTGAATTAATGCCTTGCAGACCTCTAAGTGACCTCCTGTTTGAATATTTCTCCTATACAACACATGTCTAATATACAGTTTAACCTATAAATAAACACCTTAAAAACAAAAAGGACATGAAATGTAAATGAGGATTTGACAAAAAGGAAACGAAATGTACAGTAAAAAAAGAAAATCTACACTAATAAAAGACAAACATGCAAATTGACCATACCTTTGCTACACCTTAAGCTACGCCCACCAGCCAATCAGAGCGACTATATGCAAATTAACCCAACCAAGATGGCGGCCGGCAGCCATGGCGCTGGAGCAAGCAGGAGGCTTGGTTGCCCCAATGATGGAGGAAGGCAAGCTTCCTGTGGCCAGCTCTGAGCTCCACTCAAAGCAACAAAGTTTCAATTATAGAAGGTAAATAAATCCCAGAATAAAAAAAAGAAAAGAAAAAAAGGAGATGCTGGGAGCTTCTGTTGCCGGCAGGCTTGGCCAGCCTAGAAACGGCCATCAGCCCCTCCACTAGGCTGGCCAGGCACCCCGTGGGGACACCCACCCTAAAGGGGGTGTGACCAGCCTGCAAACAGCCATCAGCCCCTCACTCAGGCTGGCCAGGCACCCCAGCAGGACCCCCACCCTGATCTGGGACACCCTTCAGGGCAAACCAGCCAGCCCCCACCCATGCACCAGGCCTCTATCCTCTGTAATAAAAGGGTAATATGCAAACTGACCCTAACAGCAGAACGACTGGGAATCACTGTTCACTATGACACACACTGACCACCGGGGGGCAGACACTCAATGCAGGAGCTGCCCTCTGGTGGTCAGGGCGCTCCCACATGGGGAGCTCTGCTCAGCCACAAGCCAGGCTGATGGCTACCAGCACAGCGGTGGTGGTGGGAGCCTCTCTCGCCTCCTCAGCAGTGCTAAGGATGTCTGACTGAGCTCAGGCCTGCTCTAGCTGGCAAGTGGACATCCCCCGAGGGCTGCCGGGCTGCCAGAGGGATGTCTGACTGCCAGCTCGGGCCCAATCCCCCAGGGAGCGGGCCTAAGCCAGCAGGTGGACATCCTCCAAGGGGTCCCAGACTGCAAGAGCGCATAGGCTGGGCTGAGGGACCCCCGCAAGTGCACAAACTTTTGTGCACTGGGCATCTAGTGTAATAATGAGCAGGAACAAAAGCAAAAAACAGGAAAATTTTCGCAGCACCATTTCCTGAGATGTTAGCAACGTGAGGTTTAGCAATAAACTGACACACACTCACGCATTCTCTCCCTTGTTTGTTGCCTGAGAGACGCGTGACTGATCATACAAGGATCAGCATGAAAGGGTGTGGGTGAAAAGCATATTGTTTGAGATGGAGACGTTTGAGAGCCAACGTTCCACTATAGAAGGATAGATGGATGGATATATCGGATACAGTTTAGTCACCAATGGATGGTTGGTTAGGGTCGGTACAACCTTAAACTCATATAACATTGAAAGATTTGTATTATTATTTTAATATATATTTTAAATTGCACAGTAATAATCTTTTTAAAAATGTTTTTACCAATTTCAGAGAGAGGAAGCAGGAGGGAGAGAAGGATAGAAATGTCAAGGACGAGAGAGAATCATTGATCAGGTGTCTCCTGTACACCCCTTACAGGGGATCAAGCCCCAACCTGAGCATATGCCCTGACTGGGAATCAAACCATGACCTCCTGGTTCATGTGTCGAGGCTCAACCACGGAGCCAGGCTGGCCAGGCCACTGTTAAATTCCTGAGGGCAGGGTCCTCGCTGGCATGAACCCTTCGCCTGGCCAACATTGGGGCTGGTTAGTCGGTGCTGTCTGTGTCTGTGGGTTCAGAAGCTCTGCCTGTGAAGAAGGACTTGGGTACAGAAGTCCTGCCGTGGAGACTGTGGGGTTGACTCGTCCTGAAACATATGTGATGGATCCCACACCCAACTCACAGAGGCACTTCCACATACATGGTCCCACACATACGTCCTCAATAAAGTCAGGGAGAATTTTTTAAATAATAGAGGACGCGTCGTGTCTTCAATCAGTGCACCCCATATCTACACCAGCCCACTGCCCAGGGAGCTCCTGCTGGAGGGGCCCTGGGAGGGCTGCGGGGGTGCGGAGGGAGGAGTGGTGCAAGTTTCCAAGGAACGTTAGCAAACCTACCATTTGTGCGATTTTATGGTTTCAGAGAATTTTCATAAACAAGGCGATTTCCTCATGGATTTTGTATGGGGAAAGGTTTTGTAAGGATGACTCACAATTCTGAAGCAATAACATAAGAGAGTGACACATTTGAGGACATAAACATTTTTTAAAAAATTACAGGACAAAACATGCAATGTTGAGCTGAAGGACACAGAGTGTTGGGGGAAGATGAAAAGTTCTGACACTGAATGGGGTGGGGCTGCCCCCCTTGGGAACACACTACAGACACTGAGCTGTACAGTCTCAATGGGTGAATCCCAGGGGGTGGAATTCTATCTCAATGAAGCCAGGACAGAGAGGAGGAGAGGGTCCCTCACGGTGCCCCCACACCTGCTCGCGCTCTCCGTAGCTTCTGCCCTGTCCCTCCAGGCCCTGGTGTGTAAGGGCGGATGTCTGTCGACATGATAAACACCTGTATGTAGCAAGCTCTCAGGGGAAAGCACCCAGAGCCATTCTGAGGATGAGAGGGGTGGCCTTGGACCCAGACGCAGGCTGGGGTCCCAACGACCTCGCTCCCAAGCTGTGTGGTCTTGGGGACTCACTAAACCTTTCTGAGCCTCCGCTTCCTTCTCTGGAATTTGGGGTCAGTCCGCTTGGGTTATTGCCAAGTTTTGTTTTGTTCTTTAATGTGTGTGTGTGTGTGTGTGTGTGTGTGTGTGTGTGTGTGTGGTTAGTTCAGAGAGGAAGGGGGAGGGAGAGAGATAGAAACATCAATGATGAGCCGAAACCAGTTTGGCTCAGTGGATAGAGCGTAGGCCTGCGGACTGAGAGGTTCCAGGTTTGATTCCAGTCAAGGGCATGTACCTTGGTTGCGGGCACATCCCCAGTAGGAGGTGTGCAGGAGGCAGCTGATCGATGTTTCTCTCTCATTGATGTTTCTAACTCTCTCTCTCTCTCTCCCATCCTCTCTGTAAAAAATCAATCAAATATATTTTAAAAAAAGAAACATCTGTGATGAGAGACAATCATTGATTGGCTGCTTCCTGCACACCCCCTACTGGGGACGGAGTCCACAACCCAGGCATGTGCCCTGATCGGGAATTGAACCATTACCTCCTGGTTTGTAGATTGATGCTCAACCTCTGAACCACACTGGCCGGGCATGTCACGAGTGTTAAACGAGGAGATGAATGTAACAGCCCAGCCAGCCCCTGGGTCCTGGCGTGAGTCCAGAAGGGTCACTGCTCTGATGTCACTGCTACTGATGATGACGGGGCCAGGGAGGGAGAAGAGCCAGGGATCCAATTCATTTGTTCAAGTTTTCTCCAAAGTTACATGGTCTGTAGTCTGAAGCACCTGTGATTCAGAAACCAGGCGATCTGCAGTGGGATGTGCAGTGGGATGGCCGAGGGAGTCAGTCCCTGTGGCTGTGCCCGAGGGCCCCGGAGCTGGCGCCTGGAGGCAGGCCGCCTGCACTTTGATGAGTGCATCTGTTTACTTCCTGTAGGTTTCACCTGACACCCCCACATTCATCAGCCTGAAGAGAGCAGGTGCCAGCGACCAGCCCTGCTGGAGGAGTGTGAACAGGCTTGGGGTCTGGCCCTCTGTCACACCCTGCCCCTCGGCTACGTGTCTCACCCCATTCCACTCCATGGAGGTGTGTCCACGCCCTGTTCTCTCCAGTACTTTCGAATGAGATGCCTATTGTGTGTGGATTTCTCTCAAGAGCTTAAATAGCTCGGTCAAGTCTTAGAATAAGTTGAGCTTCTTAACTAATGTCTCCTCAAGTTTGCAATGTTCGGCAATGAACTAAACCACAGGCAGCCGGCGGCCTGTTAACATTTCAGTGGAAGAAGCACCTAATGAAAGGATGGTGCTCGATCCGCAGGGCCTCCCCGTTCAATGACCGGCTTCACTGCGAATGCTCACAGGTTCCCAGGCCACACTTGCTGTCACTCACCAGCGTTGGCACAGACGGGCAGCCACGCTTCCTGTCTGTTCCGGCTATGCGTGCTTAAACCACTTGATTTCTGTCTCTTAGAGGCAGCCAGCACCAATTTGCTCTTTTCTATTCAGGCATCTCTTCCAAGGAGGGTTGGGAAAGCAGCCAGCAGGGATATTCGAGGGGAAACGGTAGACAGTTTGGTGATAGGCAGTGAGAAATCAGACCATTTAAACACGGGCCCCACGGACCTGACCCGTGAACTCTGAGTAGCTCTCACATGTGAGCTCGTGGGAAGCGGAGGGAGGAGGACTGCCCTCCGCACGTGAACACGGCCGTCCTCACTGAATGTGACCTTCCAGCAGGCCCACGCCTGAACTTCAGGACAGAGTGTGGTTTAGTTAACAGTGCATATTGAATAGGCCCGTCCTCAAAGCGTACATGGCAGAGAGAAGGCCCAGCCAAGCCTTGGCCCGCACACATGAACGTGCATTATTTGTGGTCCCAAATGCTTTATGAAAACCTGGCGTTCCTCATCTCAATGGAACTCATTTCCTTGGAACCAGGCAGCTTTCTGGCGGCGCCCCTGAGTAGGAAGTGCGAGGGCCTCTGTGCCGGGCTGAGGCACAGGCGGGAAACTCACCCTTGGGATCCAGCCGCCACCTTGTCACCAGGGAGTCCGGCCCCAGGTGGAGGTTGCACAGTGTGTTTCAGCCACAGGCCCAGCCAGGTCTCAGCTGACCGCCAGGCGTGTCAGGCCTGGCCTCCGCGCTGCCCAGCGGATGCCCAGGAGGAGAGATGACCCAGCCTGTGGCCCCATGAGAACTGCAGGTTTATGCGCACCATTATAAAGCACTGAACCTGGGGCAGGCTAGTACATCAGCGTGAGTACAGGGCGAATACGGAGAAAGTGTAAGCTGTTTGGGACCAAGTGACCTTCACCGTGTCACGTGGTGCAGACACACAGCTGTGTCAGGGGATGAGCCCCTCTCTGTTCTCCAAGCCATTCTAAGTGCAGAGCACAGGAGGGAAAGCGAGATCTCCCTCCCCAAGTGTTCTCCCCATGCAGTGAGCGCAGTGGCTGAGGGAACTGGGGCATCATAGCCTCCTTCTGAGATGCCTCCGCTCACCACGGACGCCTCTTCCTCCCCCCTTCATGCAGCCCCCGGCCCCGTGTTATCTCCATCCTACTCTCTGTACCCCTCTTTCTCTCATCTTTTCTACCTACACGTTAGATGCAGACACGCTGGGCTGGCACAGCTACCCAGGGCATTGGCCAACGCACCAGGCATTTCTCCCCAGGAAAAGGACTGATGGGGCAGAGGAGGGAGGAGATAGAGGCTGACGGGATAGAGGAGGAAGGGGACAGAGACTGATGTGACATTGGAAGAAGGATGGGACAGAGACTGCTGGGACAGAGGAGGGAAGTGACAGAGGCTGATGGGACAGAGGATAGAGGAGACATAGGCGGATGGGACAGAAGAGGAAGGGGAGAGTGGCTGATGGGAGAGAGGCGGGAAGGGACAGAGGCTTATGGAACAGAGGAGGGAGGGACCAGTGGCTGATGGGACAGAGGAGAAAGGAGACAGAGGCTGATGGGACTGAGGCTGATTTCATAGAGGCGAGAGGGGACAGAGGCTGATGGGAGAGAAAGGTGTGCACAGAGGCTGATGAAACAGAGGCTGATGGGACAGATGCTGACGGGACAGAGGAGAGAGGGGACAGAGGCTGATGGGACAGAGGCTGTTCGACAGAAGATGGAGCTGAGAATGGAGGGAGGGTACAGAGGAGGGATGAGAGAGATGCTGATGGGACAGAGGAGGGAGGAGACAGAGCTGAATGGACAGAGGTTTATGGGACAGAGGAGGGAGGAGATAGAGGCTGACCGGACAGAGGAGGAAGGGGACAGAGACTGATGGGACAGAGGAGGAAGGATAGGACAGGGGCTGATGGGACAGAGGGAAGTGACAGATGCTGATGGGACAGAGGAGGAGTAAGGACCAGAGCCTGATGGGACAGAGGAGGGAGTGGACAGCGGCTGATGTGATAGAGGATGGAGGAGAAAGAGACTGAATGGACAGAGGCTGATGGGACAGAGGAGGGAGGGAACAGAGGCTGATGGGAAAGAGGGGGGAGGAGAGAGAGGCTGATGGGACATAGGCAGATGGGAAAGAGTTGGAGAGAGAGGACAGAGGCTGATGGGACAGAGGAGGAGGGAGGAAACAAAGGCTGACTGGACAGAGGAGGAGGGGACATAGGTTGATAGGACAGAGAAGGAGGTAGGGGATAGCGGCTGATGGGAAAGAGGAGTTAGTGGACAGAGGATGATGGGACAGAGGAAGAGAGGGTACACAGCTGATGGGACAGAGGCTGATGGGACAGAAGAGGGAGGTGACAGAGGTTGATGGTACAGAGGACGAGGGAGATTAAAGAGGCTGATGGGACAGAGGAGGAGAGAGGGGACAGAGTATGAAGGGACAGAGGAGGGAGGAGAAAGACTGAATGGAGAAATGCTGATGGGACAGAGGAGGAAGGGGACAGAGGCTGATGGGACTGAGGTTGATGGCACAGAGAAAGGTGTGTACAGAGCCTGATGAAAACAGAGGCTGATGGGACAGGTACAGATGGGAAAGAGGAGAGAGGGGACAGAGGCTAATGGGACAGTGGAGTGAGGAGACAGAAGCTGATGGGACAGAAGAGGGAGGGGACAGAGGCTGATGGGACTGTGGAGGGAGGGAATAGAGGCTGATGGGACAGAGGAGGGAAGAAACAGAGGTTGATGGACAGAGGAGGGAGGAGTCACTGGCTGATGGGACAGAGGAGTGAGGGGGTAGAGGCTGATGGGACAGAGGAGTGAGGGGGTAGAGGCTGTTGAGACAGAGGAGGAAGGGGACAGTGGCTGATGGGACAGAAGACAATGGGGAGAGAGGCTGATGGGAGAGAAAGGTGTGCTCAGAGGCTGATGAAACAGAGGCTGATGGGACAGAGGAGGGAGTGGACAGAGGGAGATGGGATAGAGGAGGGAGGAGAAAGAGACTTAATGGACATAGGCTGAAGGGAAAGAGGTGGAGAGAGGGGACAGAGGCTGATGGGAGATAGGAGGGAGGGGACAGAGGCTGATGGGACAGAGGAGGGGTTAGGGGAGAGAGGCTGATGGGACAGACGACGAAGGGTACAGTGGCTGCTTTTACAGAGGAGGGAGGATACAGAGGCTGTTGGGATAGAAACCAGTGGGACAGAGGTTGGTAGGACAGAGGATGATGGGACAGAGGAAGGGAGGGTACAGAGGCTGATGGGACAGAGGATGATGGGAAGGAGGATGGAGGGGACAGAGGCTGATGGGTTAGAGGAGGGAGGAGAAAGAGGCTGAATGGACAGAGGATGATGGGAAAGAGGAGGGAGGGGACAGAGACTGATGGGACAGAGAAGGGAGGGGACAGAGGCTGATGGGACAGACGAGGAAGGTGGGGACAGAGGCAGATGGGACAGAGTAGGGATTGGACAGAGGCTGATGGATCAGAGAAGGAGGTAGGGGATAGAGGCTGATGGGACAGAGGAGGGAGTGGACAGATGATGATGGGACAGAGGAAGTGAGGTTACAGAGGTTCATGGGACAGAGGCTGATGGGACACAGAAGGGAGGGGGCAGATACTGATGGGACAGGGAAGGGAGGGGACAGAGGCTGATGGGACAGTGGCTGATGGAACAGTGGCTGATGGACAGAGGAGGGAGGGGACAGAGGCTCACGGGCCAGAGGCTGATGGGATTGAGGCTGTTGGGATAGAAACCAGTGGGACAGAGGTTGGTAGGACAGAGGATGATGGGACAGAGGAAGGGAGGGTACAGAGGCTGATGGGTTAAAGGAGGGAGGAGAAAGAGGCTGAATGGACAGAGGATGATGGGAAAGAGGAGGGAGGGGACAGAGGCTGATGGGACAGAGGAGGGAGGGGACAGAGGCTGATGGGACAGACGAGGAGGGAGGGGACAGAAGGAGATGGATCAGAGAAGGAGGTAGGGGATAGAGGCTGATGGGACAGAGGAGGGAGTTGAGAGCGGATGATGGGACAGAGGAAGAGAGGGTACAGAGGAGGAGGGAGGAGACATAGGCTGATGGGACAGAGGAGGGAGGGGAGAGAGGTTGATGGGTCAGAGGAGGATGTAGGAGATAGAGGCTGATGAGACAGAGGAGGGTGTGGACAGTGGATGATGGGACAGAGGAAGGGAGGGTACAGAGGCTAATGGGACATAGGCTGATGGGACATAGGAGGGAGGGGACAGAGGCTGATGGACAGAGGAGGAAGTAGGTGATGGAGCAACTGTAGTCAAACTACAGCCTGCGGGCTGGATATGGCCCCTTTGAAATGAATAACACTATTGAAAAAAAAGACCGTTCCCTTTGATGTAATGATGTTTACTTTGAATTTATATTAGTTCACACAAACACTCCATCCATGCTTTTGATCTCTCCTCCAACCAGTTTAAGAACCCATTGTTTCTATGGAGTAAAAAGGTATGCACAACCCTGGGATAGAGGCTGACGGGACAGAGGAGGGAGGAGACAGAGGCTGATGGGGCAGAAGAGGGAGGAGACAGAGGGTGATGGGACAGAGGAGGGAGGGGGCAGAGACTGATGGGAAAGAGGAGGGAGGGGACAGAGGGTGATGGGACAGAGGAGGAAGTAGGGGAGAGAGGCTGATGGGACAGATGACGGAGGCAACAGTGGCTGCTTTTACAGAGGAGGGAGGATACAGAGGCTGGTGGGACAGAGCAGGGAGGGGACGAGGCTCATGGGCCAGAGACTGATGGGATTGAGGCTGTCGGGATAGAAACCAGTGGGACAGAGGTTGGTAGGACAGAGGATGATGGGACAGAGGAAGGGAGGGTACAGAGGCTGATGGGACAGAGGATGATGGGAAGGAGGATGGAGGGGACAGAGGCTGATGGGTTAGAGGAGGGAGGAGAAAGAGGCTGAATGGACAGAGGATGATGGGAAAGAGGAGGGAGGGGACAGAGGCTGATGGGACAGAGAAAGGAGGGGACAGAGGCTGATGGGACAGATGAGGAGGGAGGGGACAGAGGCAGATGGGACAGAGTAGGGACTGGACAGAGGCTGATGGATCAGAGAAGGAGGTAGGGGATAGAGGCTGATGGTACAGAGGAGGGAGTGGACAGAGGATGATGGGGCAGAGGAGGAAGTGGACCGTGGCTGATATAACAGAGGAGAAAGGGAACAGAGGCTGATGGGAGAGAAAGGTGTGCACAGAGGCTGATGAAACAGAGGCTGATGGGACAGAGGAGGGAGGAGACAGAGGCTGATGGGAGAAACGACAGAGGTGACAGAGGCTTATGGGACAGAGGAAGGAGCAGACAGAGGCTGAAGGGTCAGAGGAGGTAGGGGACAGAGTCTGATGGGAAAGGGCAGGCCGGAGGGAACAGAGGCTGATGGGACAGAGGAGGAGGGATGGGACAGCGACTGATGGAACAGAGGATGGACTGGACAGAGGCTGATAGGACAAAAAATAAGGGAGGGAGAGAGGATGAAGAGACAGAGGAGGGAGGACACAGTGGTTGTTGGGACCGAGGAGGGAGGGGAAAGAGGCTGGTGGGGCAGAGGAGGGAGGGGAGAGAGGTGGGAAGGGACAAAGGAGAGAGGGGGCAGATAAGGGATGGGACAGAGGCTGATGAGATCGAGAAGGGAAAGGACAGAGGCTGATTGGACAGAGGAGGAGGAAGGGGACAGTGGCTGATGGGACAGTGGAGGAAGGGAACAGAGGCTGATGGGAAAGAGGAGGGAGGGGACAGAGGCTGATGGGACAGAGAAGGGAGGGGACAGAGGCTGATGGCACAGAGGTTGGAGGAAAGAGGCTGGTGGGACAGAGGAGGGAGGGGACAGAGGCTGGTAGGACAGAGTCTGATGGGACAGAGAAGGGAGGGAACAGAGCCTAATGGGATTGAGGCTGATGGGACAGAGGAGGGAGGTAACAGAGGCTTATGGGACAGAGGAGGGAGGTAACAGAGGCTTATGGGACAGAGGAGGGAGGTAACAGAGGCTTATGGGACAGAGGAGGGAGGGGACAGAAGCTGATGGGACAGAGGAGGAGTGAGGGGACAGAAGCTATGGGACAGAGGCTGATGGGATTGAGGCTGTTGGGATAGAAACCAGTGGGACAGAGGCTGATAGGACAGAGCCTGATGGGACAGATAAGTGAGTGGACAGAGGATAATGGGACAGAGGAAGGGAGGGTACAGAGGCTGATGGGACATAGGCTGATGGGACAGAGGAGGGAGATGACAGAGGCTGATGGCAAAGAGGTGGAGAGAGGGGACAGAGGTTGATGGGACAGTGGAGGGAGTGAATCGAGGCTGATGGGACAGAGGAGGAAGGGGACAGAGGGTGATGGGACAGTGGAGGGATGGAATAGAGGCTGATGGGACATAGGAGGAAGGGGACAGAGGCTGATGGGACAGTGGAGGGAGGGGACTGAGGCTGATGGGATAGAGGAGGGAGGACCCAGAGGCTGAAGGAACAGAGGAGGGAGGGGACAGAGGCTGAAGGGACAGAAGGTGATGAAAAAGAGGCTGATGAGACAGATGTGAGATGGGACAGAGGCTGATGGGACTGAGGTTGTTGGGACATAGAAGGGAGGTCACAGAGGCTGATGGGACAGATGATGGAGGTAACAGAGGAGGGAGGGGACAGAGACTGATGGGACAGAGGAGGGCGGGGACAGAGGCTGATGGGACAAAGGAGGAGGTAGGGCATAGAGGCTGAGGGGACATAGGACGGAGGGGACAGTGGTTGCTGGGACAGAAGTGATGGAGACGGAGGCAAAGGGACAGTGCCTGATGGAACAGATGCTGATGGGACAGAGGAAGGAGGGGACAGAGGCTAATGTGTCAGAGCCTGATGGGATTGAGGTTGTTGGGATAGAAACCAGTGGGACAGAGGTTTGTAGGACAGAGGATGATGAGACAGAGGAGGAGGTAGGGCATAGAGGCTGAAGGGACATAGGACGGAGGGGACTGTGGTTGCTGGGACAGAGGGGATGGAGACGGAGGCTGAAGGGACAGTGCCTGATAAAACAGAGGCTGATGGGACTGAGGAAGGAGGGGGAAGAGTCTGATGGGACAGAGCCTGATGGGATTGAGGTTGTTGGGATAGAAACCAGTGGGACAGAGGTTGATAGGACAGAGGATGATGGGACAGAGGAAGGTAGGGTACAGAGGCTGATGGGACAGAGGATGAGGGAGTGAGAGAGGATGAAGAGACAGAGGAGGGAGGACACAGTGGTTGTTGGGACAGAGGAGGGAGGGGACAGAGGCTGATGGGGCAGAGGAGAAAGGGGACAGAGGCTGATGGGAGAGAAAGGTGTGCACAGAGGCTGATGAAACAGAGGCTGATGGGACAGAGGATGAGGGATATTACAGAGGCTGATGGGACAGAGGAGGGAGTGGACAGAGGCTGATGGGAAAGAGGGGGGAGGAGAGAGAGGCTGATGGGACATAGGCAGATGGGAAAGAGTTGGAGAGAGAGGACAGAGGCTGATGGGACAGAGGAGGAGGGAGGAAACAAAGGCTGACTGGACAGAGGAGGAGGGGACATAGGTTGATAGGACAGAGAAGGAGGTAGGGGATAGCGGCTGATGGGAAAGAGGAGTTAGTGGACAGAGGATGATGGGACAGAGGAAGAGAGGGTACACAGCTGATGGGACAGAGGCTGATGGGACAGAAGAGGGAGGAGACAGAGGCAGATGGTACAGTGGACGAGGGAGATTAAAGAGGCTGATGGGACAGAGGAGGAGAGAGGGGACAGAGTATGAAGGGACAGAGGAGGGAGGAGAAAGACTGAATGGAGAAATGCTGATGGGACAGAGGAGGAAGGGGACAGAGGCTGATGGGACTGAGGTTGATGGCACAGAGAAGAGAGGGGACAGAGGCTGATGGTACAGAGAAAGGTGTGTACAGAGCCTGATGAAACAGAGGCTGATGGGACAGGTACAGATGGGAAAGAGGAGAGAGGGGACAGAGGCTGATAGCACAGAGGAGGGAGGAGACAGAGGAGGGAGGGGACAGAGGCTGATGGGACAGAGGAGGGAGGGGTCAGAGGCTGAAGGGACAGTGGAGGGAGGGGACAGAGGCTGATGGGACAGAGGCTGATGGGACAGAGACTGATGAAAGAGAGGCTGATGGGACTGAGGTTGGTGGGACAGAGAAGGGAGGTAACAGAGACTGATGGGACAGAGGATGGAGGAAACAGAGGAGGGAGGGGACAGAGGCTGATGGGACAGAGGAGGGAGGGGACAGAGGCTGAAGGGACAGAGGAAGGAGGGGACAGGTCCAGTAGATCCACTGAACCCTCAGCCACCCAGGTGGTGCTGCCCAAGGAAATTAATGGGGAAAAGTTGAAACAATTTGCTGGAATCACACAGCTGGTACCTGGGAGCAGTGGACTACGGAAAATACTGGAAGAGAAGATATGTTTTTCGGTTTCTTCTCCGCTCTGTTTTCTCTGCTTCCCTCTGTCCACCTCGACCCCAGTGCCGCTTGCGATGTCAGAGACCGTGGCTGCCGAGCGGAAAATGGTCTTGGAGAGCTGACGTACTGCCCCACGCCCAGTGCTGCTGTTTGTTACTGGGATAAAAGACAGCAGATGCTTCTGTCTGTGGCTGGAGGCGCTTAAGTGGGATGTCTTCAAGAGGCTGTTTTTGGGGGTGGGCAGCCCAAGGCCTTCCGTGGTTCCCAGCTGGTGCGACCCGTGCGGACCCACCGGCAGGACCAAGGGCGTGCGGATGGCTCCCTGAAAAGCCGCCTGGGACTCAAGGGCAACTCCGCCACACGCCCATCAGGAGGCAGGTCCCTTGTCGTTCCCTGAGGTGAAGGACAGCAATGCCAACAGAGACAGCAGCGTGGCGGGCAGACTACCTCAGTCCTCACACTGTGGTTGTGGTGGGGCTTCGAGCAGCTTAGCCGAAACCCGGTTTCTGTGTCTCTGTCTCTGACCTCTGTCTGTGTGTCCTTCCTCGTCGCTCTCTGCCCCTCGCTCTGTCTCTTTGTGTGTCTTCCTCTGAGTCCCTGTGTTGGTCTGTTTCTCTCTCTGTTGCAGCACACACACACACACACACACACACACACACTCACTCTCACACACTCACACACACACACACTCTCACACACTCACACACACACACACTCACTCTCACACACTCTCTCACACACACACACTCAAACACACACACACTCACACACTCGCGCACACACACACACACACTCTCACACTCTCACACACAAACTCGTACACACTCACTCTCACACACACACAGACACACTCACTCACACACACACACTCACTAGCTCACACACACACACTCACTCGCACACACACTCTCGCACACACACTCTCGCACACACACGCACACACACTCAACACACACACTCTCTCACACACACATCTTTCTCACATACACACTCTCACACACACACACACTCACTTGCACTCGCACACACACACACACACACTCTGAACACACACACTCTCTCTCTCACACACACACACACACACACTCACTCACTCGCATGCACACGCCCTCCCCGTCGCTGGCTAAGCATCCTGTTTCAGTGTTACCTGTGTGGAGAGGTCTTGGTGCAGAACAATCAGCTCCCCATCCTGGCACCACCGAGTTAGGGTCCACACAGGAGTTACTCTGGGAAGGTCACGCCCGCCTCCCAGACAGTCCCTGCTCCCTAGTTTCAATTCCCCTTCCAGCGTTCTTTCCCCTTAGAGATGATTCCTCTTGAATCGGAACAATGCTGCAATGAAACAAACGTCCTTCTATGAAACCCACCAAGAGAGCCGCCCCCCCCCGCCCCCCCCCGCCCCGTCCTGGAGGCACATGCAGAGGAACCCCCAGGGACAGCAGCCTGCCTCCCCTTATGCCTGCAAACTCAGGCTCCAGGGCTCCACACCCCCTCACTCCTGGCTTCCCTTTCTTCGAGTGGCACCACCACACACAGGGTGCCAGGGCCCCTGGAGAGTCAAGGGACTGTAACTTGGCTCAGGAGTAAAGGATTTGGGGGTGGCGTGGCCAAGAACTGGGTCTGTTCTTGTGTGAGTCCCAGAGACTCACGATCCCCCCACCCACCGGAGCCTCCGGAACTTGGAGGTGGGAGGGCAGGGCGGGGCAGCAGTGGAAGGGGGGCGGCGTGCCCACCTCTGAGCCCTGGCGGATGGGCAGGAGGCCCAGGATGTTCGCAGCCTTCCTGGGTGTGTCACACCCCAGGGATGTGATGATTTGGGGGGGTGTTGGGGGGACAGCCACAGACTTTGTCTTCACTTTCTCCGAGTTGCACTGTGAGCCCTGAGATGGGAGAGCTGTGTCCGGCCACGCCTCCCGGCCTCCCAGCCTCCCCCTGCCACAGGCCGGAGCTGGGGGAGCCGGGACACGTGCTGCCCCTCTGGAAGGGGACACTGAAGGCGCCAGCTCTTGGGGCAGCTGGGGTATGCTGGCTCGGTGTTCTAATTTCCGTGTTCTCCGCCTTCATCCAGAACCCGATGCTGGGCAGTGTCTGGACTGTGCTGCGCGGCCACGCACGGGGCTGAGGAGGCGACACGGTGTGTGTAGGAGCTGCACGCGGGCGGCCCGGCCTTCGGGGAGCAGGAACTTACTTGAGACGAGATTTAGAATCCCATGATCACTGTAAACGTCACAGGATGCCTGACTCAGAGGCAAGGCCGAAGGAACCCAACCTCAGTCCTTCCGGCATCAGCACCTTTGTCTGCGCAAAACTTTTGGATCCGTCTTCCCGTCTAAGGCCGCCATTCGATTGGCCATTGCTCCTATCAATCAAAGTCGACCGCACACATTTCCCACTACGATTGGCCTCGGCACCTTTGCCCCGCCTCCAGGCAGACACTCACTTTCACCGGTTTGGGCAAAATGGCACCACTGCCAGTAAGGATGACTGACCTTGATGGTACCAGGCTCTGACCTGAGCCGCCCCGTCCAGCGGAGATAGCTCCATCTTTCGCCAAGCTGGGTCCTCTCCAGGGAGCCCCGTAGCGGACAGGCGCCAATACCAGCCAGCGAGC
This sequence comes from Myotis nattereri, assembly GCF_964212035.1. NCBI lineage: Eukaryota > Metazoa > Chordata > Mammalia > Chiroptera > Vespertilionidae > Myotis > Myotis nattereri. The sequence continues at coordinate 18,458,741 of NC_138085.1, forward strand.
CGCTCCAGATGCCATCCCGGAACCCGGACCCCAGCGCCTGGCCTGGTGACGCCCTCACAAAGAACGCTGCCCCAAGCCTCGCGAGGCTTTTGGAGCGGACAAGAGGCCCAGCCTCACAGTCGCGCAGTGCGCCTAGTTCCCCCCGCCCTCCTTTTAAAAGAATCCTCACGCAGGGATATTTTTCCCATTGAATTTTTTTTAGAGAGTGGAAGGGAAGGAGGGAGCGGGATGAGAGAGAGAGAACCTCAGTGAGAGAGACACAGGAATTGGTTGCCTCCCAAATGGAACCCGACCAGGGCAGGGGATTGAACCTGCAACCCCAGGATGTGTCCTTGCCTGGGAAGTGAACCTGACACCCTGCAGGGCGCAGGCCGCCACTCTAACCACTGAGCCACCGGCCAGGGCACCCTTTTTTTTCTTCCCTAAACGGAGTGTCTGGAAATGAAACGTTAAGTCACAGGATAGAAACAAACAATGTTTGCCTTTTACCTCCCTGTTACTAACAGAAAGCAGGCCTCCCCGGGCTCCCAGCCTCAGGAATCTCAGCATGGCATCCAGAACTGCCCAGGGAATGACACTGAGTTGATGAGGCGGCCACGTCAGCTGGGATTACAGTGAGATATTGGGGGTGCCACTGTCCCACCAGCGCAATGCTGTGTCCATGCCTTGAAGAAGTCTCCTTCCAATGGCTTTGCTAAGCAAAAGCGTCACTTGAACTGCAAAGGAATGGGCTTTGTATTTTATCAGGAAGACGAGGGAGTTGGTGTAATCTCCTGGGTGTGGACTTTGAAGGCGATCAGGCCCGGAGCACGAGGATCGAGCAGCGCGCACGCCCGGCCCTTCCCCTTCGGGCCCTTTGGGGTGTTAGGACACTGACCGCTCTGGCACTCGGGGCGCCGCTCACAGAACGTGTAGCCACAGGGGATGCCTGTCAGTGTCCCTTTCATTCCACCGACACCCTCCTGAGGGGCCAAGGACCATGTGGCAATAGAATCCCAAGACTGATTCTCCTGAGGCCCAGAAGGCACCCCGGAAACCAGAACCCTGGGGCTTTCACAGAAGATGTCACGGAAATGGTAAATGTACTTACTAAGGGTATTGACCCCGATGGTCATCACACACATGCAAATTAAAGCCGGCAAATGTGTGCCTGGAGGTGTGAGCACAGGGGTAACGTAAGTGGACTTAAAAAGGACTAGTGCCCTGGCGGGTGTAGCTCAGTGGTTAGAGCGTCGGCCGGAGCACAGAAGGGTCTCGGTTCCATTCCGGGTCAAGAGCATGTACACTGGGTTACAGAACTGATCCCCAGCCCTGGTTGGGGCATGTCCGGGAGGCAACCAATTTCTGTGTCTCTCTCACATCGATGTTTCTCTCTCCCTCTTCCCTTACCCTTCCATTCTCTCTAAAATCAATGGACAAAATATCCTCGGGTGCGGATTAACATAAAGATAAAAAATAGAAATAATAAGGTTAGGATGTTACAAATTATTATATATAACTAGAGGCCCAATGCACAAAATCTGTGCAAGAGTAGGCCTTCCTTCCCCCGGCTGCGGGCACTGGCTTCCCTCTGGTACCTGGGACCCAGGCTTCCTTCACAGCCCTGGCTTCATCAGGAAGGTCGTCCGGAAGGTTGTCGGGAAGGACGTCTGGTCTAATGAGCATATTACACTTTTCTTATTACAGATAGTATTCAGATGATATAATATGCATCTGAAACAAAAAAACAGTTCAGGAATCCCCTCCTGCTCCGCCCCAACCCCCACCCCAGCCCCACCTCTCCCTGGCTCCCTCCTCGGCTCTGACCTAAATTAAAAAAAAAAATAGTTCAGTGTAAAATGAAAAGACATGCTTAGGTCACCCCTGGGGAAGGGGACCTCAGCTAAGAGGCTGTCCCTGAGCATGAGTCCTCCCCTCCCCGACTCGTGGGCAGCCTCCCGGGAGGAGCACTGTGTTTTCCCCGGGGCTCAGTGTCTTATGGGGGCTCTGACCACTGCTTTCTGGAGCCCGCAGAGAACTCAGAGGGAAGTATCCGGGCCAGCGCTGCCACTCCTTTTGGGGTGCCAGTCCCGAGAAAGACGAGGGAGGCAGATAATTACACCAGGCCGCCCAGGAGGCCGCCAGCCTGTAGGTGCTGCAAGGAAAAGCTTCCAAGGGTGGCCTGGAGCACAAACACCGTCATTCACAACAACACTTTGTTTGCAGGGCGTTTAAGAGATTTTCCCAAGACTTCTCATAGAGGAGAGCGCATTTGGTCCTGAGATAAGCTGTTCGGCCTTTTCAAGGACGGGGCTGAGCTCAGACACACTGGGCGCAGAGCAGGCGGGGCTGCAGGCTGCGGTTCCCATAGCATCACTAGGGCGTGACCTGGGGAGAATTACTCCCATGTTTCTGAACTTTAATTTTCTCACTGCTGAATGGAGACACAGAGAACAGAAAAGGACAATATACTCGGAATGCCTAGCTTGGTGAGGGCCGCGTGGGGAGCCCTGCCTGCATGGTGTTTGTTATCAGTTATTCTGGCCCGTGGACGCGGTGAGTGGTGACGACGCCCTGACTGGAACACAGCACCTGCTGGTTCAGGCCTTTTCCTCTGTACAGGTTTGGTTGGATAAAATAACACCACAGCCCACCGATGCTGCAGAGAACATCTGTGGACGTGGGCAAGGCCCCCCTCCGCTCCTCCGCCCCCCCCCCCCCCCCACCCAGGGCTGGAAGAAGAAGAGGACACGCAGCTTCGTGGCACCCTGACCTCAGCTGAGGGCATGAACCCCAGGGCCCCCTAAGCCGGCACCTGCCATTGGCGCCTGTTGATCTAACAGGATACCACCGCCTCTGGGAAGCGTCGGTTTCCCTGGAAATGTTCTACTCTCTGGCAGTTTTGTGTGTCACACAGTCCTTTGTTCTGGGCCTGGTGATTAAAAATGGACTCTCACGCGTTCCTGGCTGTGTGACGTTGGAACAGTGACCCCCAGGCTGCGACGTTAACGGCCACTTCCTTTTTCTTATTCTGTGCCTTTTAGTGGGAAGATTTTGAAATCAACTAACCTGGTAACACGATGACCCAGGAAATTTGAAAGACAGAATGGGCCACACAAATCCCCCCATGAGCCTGTCCCAGGGTAACTGGGCTTACAGAGAGGAGCAGGGACTGCTCACGTTCAGAGGACATTTCAATGACTCGCTTCCCGGGAATAGCTGCAGCTCTCAGCTGGTTTAAAGACACATGAGCTGTCAGCGATGCAGGAACTCAGGTTAATTAAATAACCCATGGACATGCAATCACAATTTTTTTAGATCGGGGAGTTTACCGGAATTTCACGGAGCCTGCACGTGAACACGATATGGTGGGTGTTGTGCCCAGATTTCAAGGTTCCCAAATGGCCCAGCAAGGAGCCAGCGAGTCCGATGCAAAAGCAAAGAGTCTTTCATTTCGTACCTGTTCGGCTCCCCAACCACACTCACCGATGCAACGGTAAGCCCCAGTGGCCGAGAGAGAGCGAGGCCTGATGGGATTGTGGGTTTTATAGTAAAAACCTTTTATGCATACTAGAGGCCCCCATGGGGGTCCCTCCTCTGGCCTGCGGGGCTCGGACATGTCCTGAGGGGTCCCGGATGGTGAGAGGGACAAGGGACCCCACTGGTGCACAAATCTGGGCACCAGGCCTCTAGTTATAGGTCAAATTGTTTTTCTTGAAATCTTGTTTACGGCATGTAACATATTTTAAATAGTTTTTCAAGAAAAAGAGAAAGAAAATGCCAAAGAAATGAAAAATGAAAATAAATAAAATAGAGCTTAGTAGAGGCTTTCAAACGAGCAATAGCATTCATGTGTTGGACTTACTGGAGCACCTGCAGTGATTCCGAGGGGACGTGCACACAGCTCTGCAGGCCTGCTGTCTGATGGATCCAGGAGCCGAGGGCAGCTCGGGGGCGGCCCACAGGCTCGGGACAGACCCTGGGACAGACTCTGGGCCCCACGAGGACGCCCCTGTCGCCACAGGCTTGGAGCGGAAGGCCGTCCCTGAGCGCGTCATGGCCGGTGTCCGTCCTGCCGCGGGGAAGGCTGCAGCGCCAAGTGCACAGTGACCACCTGGGCCGCGTTCCGTGGACGCTGGACCGGCAGCGGGAGGTCGGGGTCCGTGGCTCTCACTCCCCATCGGGACCTTCTGTCTGAGCCGAACCCTGTGGCTGAGGAGGTTGCGGGTCCGGGAAGCCCTGGAGCAGAGCCCTGAGCGGGGCCACACAGGGCGGGGCCGTGGCCGGGTCCAGCGCCCTCTGCAGGGAGGAGGGTGGCCTGGCCGGTGAGGGGGCGTCTTCCTCAGACACAAACCCCGACTAGGAAGGCGCCTCCCTCCTGGAGCCACTGGTGTGGGCAGAGCGGGGGTCGCTGCCCAGAGGACCTGGGGCCTGAGCAGGGCGGTCCTCAGCCCGCGCCCCAGGGCCCCGCGGCCCCCACTCGCCATCTTCCCTGCAGAAGCCTCCAGGCTGCCCTGGCCGTGCACTGCCAGCAGCCACACAGGTCGGACAGTGCCCACACCTCCAAGTTGTTGGCTCCACAGGCTCCTGGCTGACTTCCGGGAGGGGCGGGACTTCCGCGCAGTGGGCGGTACCTGCGAGGGCCCGTTGTGCGCCACCTCGTGGCGGGAGGCGGCAGCACAGGGAAGTGTCTGCAGCCAGGTGCCTCCTGGGGGAGCTCTGTGCTCTGAGCTGGGGCAGCAGGGGCTGCTCTAGCTCCCACAGCAAAGCCCTGCAGGTCCCAGTGCAGACGCCTCCGCCTGCCCCGCCATGGAGGGGCCCTGCTGCTCGCAGGCATCACGTAGGCACACGTGGGCGTAGGGACTTGGAGACCATGCCCACAGGGAATGTGCCCTTGGCCTGGGCGCCTATTGGCCAGAATTGACGGGAAATTTCTACTCAGCTTGCTGTTGCCACTCAACCCCGGGCCTCGTGCCTCCGTGCGCCGTGTGGGGCCTCTTCTGTGGTGTGTTCTGTGCCCCCGGTCCATGCGGATGGGACAGAGTGGCCGTGGCCTTGTTGAGAACGGCCTTGGCCGGTGGACTCCAGGTCAGAGGGGTCTCAGGGTCTGGGGTGGGTGGGCCTCACTGAGTGACAGGTGTCCTGGTGGAGGGAAATGGGACTCGCTGGCAGAGAGAAGGTCATATGACTTGGACGCAGAGATGGGTGGGCGGATGGGGCTCCCAGCCCGGGAACCGAGGACAGCTGGCTCCACCTGAAGCTGCGAGAGGTTTTCCCTGCAGCACCAGGAGGACCAGCCTTGCCCTCTCCCTGATCCCGGGGCTGAGAGTCTCACAGGCAGCGTGGAGAGCTCCGGTCCCTGCCCACCTGCCCGGTCACTGCCTCCTGGGCTCCTGGAGAGAAGCCACAGGAGAGGAAGGGGCTCCAGGCTGGGGCTGAGGAGCAGGAGGAGGGGTGCCTGGGGCGCTGGCTCATCCCTGATACCCTGGGCACCTCCCATCCTATACCCTGACCTGTGGACCTGGGTTTATATCTGCCCAGAGGGCCTGAGGACCAGGGTGCAGGGCCGTGCGAGGGAGACTCAAGAGCAGGCGTGACAAAGCTCCTCTTAGGTCTGAGCCCACCTCCTCTAGTGCTGCCTGTACTCAGCACCCTCACTACCCCCACCCAAGTCTCTACAGCGTCTCCCTTCTGTCTTACACCCTGGAGCCCATGACTCTTTCTCATGCAATGGTTTCTCTGGTGCTAATTGGGAAGAGGGAGTCAGTCGCCCCCTTTCACAGGAACCAAATGAAGTGAATCCATTTATTCCCAAGGAGTGCTGACAAGGGCTCTGGCACAGAGGAGCTGCTCAGTGAATGAATGCCAGCGCCCTCCGCAGGCACTCAGGGCAGATGGTGGACAGGAAGTTCTGTTTCTCTGCTCCTGGTGAAAGGCCTGGTCGCAAACATAAGACAGTTCAAGAATGACACGGAGGCTGACAGGTGAGAGCTTGGGACAGGGTGCTGGTGTGCACGCATGTGTGCACGAGAGAGAGAGAGGGAGGGAGAGAGAGAGAGAGTGGGTATGTGTGTGTTTGCAGGACATGCAGTGTTTCCTAGGCTGTCATCCTAGAACTAGCTTAGGGAAAATGCATGAATCTATTTTAATGAAAAGGTAAGTGCAAATGTCCAAGCTGCTCCTGTGCCAGCTCACACTCAAATGGAGAGTGAGCGCCTGTTCGCCACACCCCCTCCATCATTGACTCCTTCCTGGGTTTTCATCTGTGCCCATCTGGTAGGTGGAAGGTCAGCATAGAGAGACCCTGTGAGAAGGGAAGGGATACGGGGGACCCTAGGCTGCAAGGTCACCCAACCCTCTTCTTCAGCTCCCTCCAGCCAGCCACCCAGCCACACCCAGCTGTTTTCCCCCCTGAGCCTGGGGAGAACATTCGGGCAGACCCTGGGAGCCGCCCAGTCTCTTCTCCCATCCTTGTGACCATGGTCCTGCCGCTCCTCCTGCGGGTCCTCTTCGGTGCACGCGCTGGCAGAGGGCTCACTCTCACCCTCGCAGGCCCCTGCCATTCAGCCCACCCTACCAGGCAGTGGCCCTGGCTGAGCTGCAGCAGCCTGTGCTGCTGCTGAGAGCCCATGGGTGTGTCCAGGGGCTTCAGAGGCCACGTGATACACACAGACATGGCTAACAATTAACTCATATGAACTTGGGATTCAATAAATTATATTAAAAGCAAAGGTGGTAACCCTGGCCGGTGTCGCTCAGGTGGTTGGGCATTGATTGTCCTGTGCTCCCAAAGGTCACCGATTCCATTCCCAGTCAGGGTTCAGGCCCAGGTTGCATGTTCAGTCCATGGTAGGGGTGTTGGCAGAGGCAACTGGTCAATGTCTCTCTCTCTCTCTTTCTCTCCCTAATCCTCTTTCTAAAATCAATAAAAACATAATAAGAAAGAAAGGTTATAAATACTCAAAACTTGCCCCTTGGCCTTGTTGGCGTGGCTCAGTGGTGAGCAGAAACCAATGAAACAGGAGGTCACGGTTCAATTCCCAGTCAAGGGCACATGCCTGGATTGCAGGCTTGATCCCCAGTGGGGGGTGTACAGGAGGCAGCCAATATATGATTTTCTCATCATTGATGTTTCTCTTTTCTCTCACTCTCTCTCCCTTCCTTTCTGAAATCAATAAAAATAGATTTAAAAAAAACACAAAAATCCAAAACTGGTTACTTGGAATTTTTTCCCTGTTACCCATACTCTTGGGGTTATTCAGACCTATCGTACCTGGGTGGAGGTGATATTATAGAGCAGGGTGGACCATACATCTATCCCCAGGTTCGTGGTCGGGACACCATGTCAGCAGCCTGAAATCACCTCTGGTGAAAATATTTGCACCCTAGGAATTGGCCAGTGTTACCAAATCGCGACTTGATTTGTTTTCTTCTGTGCCTGTGGTCTCTAGACTTGAGAAAGTGATGCAGAAAATGTTAATAGTGAAGATTAAACCTGAAAGTGTGCCCTGGGTGAATATTATGACACGTAAATCGTCTCTCTGGTTTTTAAAAAGACCTCTGTAGGCCTTGCAGTGCCAACACATTATAAGAATTGAGGGACTGGGCTGGCATTCAGAAAAGCACTACCTGACTGAGTAGTCACTCACATCATGAACAAAAGAGTGAGCATCTCATAGGCACCTCCAGTTTGTCTTACTTGCTTACATAACAGCAAGCATCACCCAACATTCTCATTGGAATGACACTCATCCGTCAGTTGAGGGCAAGCATAGGGTAGCTATAAATTCACCTGTTTGGCAAAAATCAAGAAGAGCTTTCGAAGGGAGTCAATGGGCTGTGTATCTACATGTTAATATTCTCGTGTGTGTGTGTGTGTGTGTGTGTTTATGTGTGTGTGTCTCTATGTGTGTCTGTGTTTGTGTATGTGTGTGTGGACATATAAACACACTCCCTCCTCTTCCTCTGGTTGGTTGATAAACATGTGGCTGGATGCTTCTTTCCCGAGGTGTGTCTGACCTTTTCCCATTTTCTCACTTTCCTGCTCTCCCCAGGGGGAGCCCCTCTGGTGCCACAGGTGACCCCGCCCTCTCTGCAGGCAGACCTCAGCCCTGAGCAGTCACGTGGATGTTGACCACCCCCCAGAGCACACAGCTCCCAGCCAGTGCAGAGAGGTGGGGTCCTGGAGCTCAGGAGGGCCTCGTTTGGGTGCTCCCTCAGCCATAGGACCCCATGGCACAACCCTGGGAGGACCACCCCCTGGGTTGGGTGGTATGTGAGTGAGAAGTCAGAGTTGGGAGCAACTGGGGGAGTGAGGGATAGGACACGGGGAAGGGAGGGCGATGCCCAGCATGGTCTGGGGCAAGGGGACAGAGGGGATGAGAGGAGGAGCAGAGAGGCTTTGGTGGGGGAGGAGCGTGAATGGTGTGCTGAGCATTGTGGGGTGGAGGTGTCTTTGGGACCTACAAGCTGGGAACAGATCAGGCGGTTCCCAGGAGAGGCCTGGCCTAGCGGTGCTGGGAGTCTTCTGGGAAGATGGCAGTGAAAGCTGTAGGTACGACCAGCTTGTCTGGGGCTGGAGGGGGATGAGAGCGGGTGGGGTACACCCCGCGGTGAGTCACATGGAACACATAGTCCGCAGAAGGATGGGTGTAGCTAGTGTGGAAGCTGAGGGAGGGAGGTTCACAAAGGTAGGTCAGCGGGGTGGATGCCAGAGGTGTCAGGGGCTGAGAAGTTGTGGGAGGCAGGCAGACCAGTTGGCCAGGCCCTGCCAAGACCCAGGGACAGGGCTGTCAGGGGGACCTGGGATGAGAACAGTCAGCTAAGAAGGGCGGGCACATTCCAGATCCATTCCACACCCAGGTTCAGGAGAGCGAACACCTGTGGGAAGTGGAGAGAGGAGGGGTCCAGCCCGCACCCCAGGTTTTGGCTTCTGTGATTGACAGCTGGTGGCCTTGGTTAAGCAGGGAGCCCAGAGGAGTCAGGGACAGTGGAGAAGCCTGCAGCCTGGGCAGGGGGTCTAAGGCAGCGACCTCAGGCCTGAAGCTCAGGAGCAGTCAGTGCTGGGGAGCAGGTGGCTCAGCCTTGCAGAGGGGCATGGAGGGGGCTGCCTCCATGGTGGAACCGGGGAGCAAGCACACAGGGAGCTTCAATGAGTGTTTGTGGAAAGGATGAGGGGGGACCCAGGGACCGGCCAGTATGCGCCCTGAAGAGCTGTCCCAGAGGGGAGAGAATCAGGGGACAGAGGCTGAGAGCTCCCAGGGGTGACCGGTCAGGTTCAGACCCTGCAACAGCCAATGGCGGAGGGGAGGCGGCCTGCAGGGGTCCACCCGCTCAGTTTGGCTCCCATCTTTGGGGAGGGCAGCTCGCAGAGGGGGCGGCTCCCCCAGGGGCAGGGCCTCGGAAAGAAGGGGAAAGGAGGCCACAGGAAGCACCTAACAGAAGAGGCTGGTGAGGGAGGAGGGACACGCAGGCGGCAGCTGGACGGGCTGCCATGAGGTCAGGTCAGGGGGGATCTTCACCTGTCGTCCTCCTCCCTCCTCGGCCTCTTCCTAGTTGAGTGGCCTTGGAAAACCCAAGGATCATTTTTTTTTTTAATATATTTTATTGATTTTTTACAGAGAAGAAGGGAGAGAGATAGAGAGTCAGAAACATCGATGAGAGAGAAACATCGATCAGCTGCCTCCTGCACATCTCCCACTGGGGATGTGCCCGCAACCCAGGTATATGCCCTTGACCGGAATCGAACCTGGGACCTTTCAGTCCGCAGGCCGACGCTCTATCCACTGAGCCATACCGGTTTCGGCCCCAAGGATCATTTTAAGCTGAGCTCCTGCTGTGATAGAAATCCCAAATCAAAATGGGATTCCACTTAGAGGGACTTAAAATACACCAAGGCCTGGGAAGAGGATACACGGGGAGCCCGGAGCTCGGGCATCGCTGCCAGTGATGAGCGGTGAGGAAATCCAGGACTCAATTCTACTCCAACTCATTTTATTACAAACCCATCTTTGTATTCCAGAATCAATGGCTAATCAGTACAGGTCACAGCACTCGGAGACAGAACACATTTGCACACCCAGTTCTTTGTCAGCACATTAAGGCCAAAGGAAAACCTCTTTATAGAGCCCCGGTCCCCAGGCCAAGCCCATCCCAGGAGAGCACCTTAGGAAACCGGAAACCATGTGTCAGGAAACTGGCCATATACACACTAGAGGTGTGACTCCTAAAGAGAAAGATTGATGCCAGCTGATGTCAATATAGCCTGTCCCCCCCAAAAGGTAAAAAGAGGTAGGGCTGCTGATGGAAAATGAGTCCCCATTGGATGTAAATATGGGCTGTCCCCCAAAAAGGTAAAGAGAGGTTGGGCTGCTGATGGACAATGAGTCCCCATTGAATGTAAATATGGGCTGTCCCCCAAAAAGGTAAAGAGAGGTCAGGCTTCTAATGGACAATGAGTCCCCATTGAATGTAAATACAGGCTGTCCCCCAAAACAGGTACAAAGAGGTCAGACAAGTGATGGAAAATTCTCTCCATTGAATGTACATGTAGTATCCCCCCAAAATGTAGACACATTAACAGCTGATAACGCACTTAATTTTCACTTCTTTTCAGTTTGAACAGATTTGAAGAAATCAGTGAAGACGGTAAGATTTGAACGAAGAGCATGTCTCCACAGGACTTTTTATGGGGACACAGAAAAATTAAAGTTGAGGGGACGCAACACCCAGCAGTCGAGGAATCAAGGGCAGTTATTGAGAGATATGCGTACAAACACCTAACCGAAGGAACAATTCTTGATGTGTGCGGCTCCATGGCTGCGTCAGTTGTGGTCCAGGCGCTGCTGCTGCTGAAGCAATGGAACCGCAAACACCGAGAATCGCTGCGTTCCGTGTTTCTGCGCATCCTCTGTCCACAGCGGCCCTGGATGCCTGGACTGGGGCCCGTTCGGGACCAGACACTTCATCCTGGATGTGTCCCCATCACAAAGTCCAGAGGATACATCTTCTTGGTTCCAAGCTGAGTCTGGCTTCACCCATTACATCAAATCCGCTAACCCTGAAAAGGAGGGAAAATTGAGTTCTCAGCTGTTAAAGTGTGTGTACATTTGGTGGACAGCCAGCCTGTGGTACATCCATTTGGGGGACACCTCAAAACACATATATTCCATGAGTGCCTACACGGGTATGGAATGTAGTAAATTGGGTTTCTATCCCGGGGAGTGACTCAGAAACAAAGACTCAAAGTGTCATCCTCGATGGTGGACACCGGGGGCTACAGCCACGTTAGCGACCAGGCTGTACCAGCCTCTCGCACACGCTCCCCTCTGCACACTGTGGCCTCTGCTGGGAGGGGCGGGCAGGGCTTCTCTGCGCCAGGCGGGGCAGAGCCCATGATGGTAGAAAAGTGAACCCGGGGGCAGGTCCGGGGCCCAGGAGCCAGCTGGAGAGAGGCACAGCCTGAGGCCACCTGCCTGGAAGGCCTCGGGCCCCGGGCTCAGGAGTGTGGGGCCCAGGCCTGGCTCGGCAATGCTCTGGCGTATCAGTGAGCCCGACTCCAAGGTCCACCCAGGGCCGCGAGTTCTTGGTCGTCAGGCCAGTCTGGGCTTCTCCTGGGAGCCCCAGGCTTCTGGAGATGGAGTCAAGTCCGGACCACAGGGCCCAGCCCTGAGAGCGTGCCTTCATGTACCTGCTCACCCACAGCAGCACACACATGGACGCTTTCATGGAGGTCAGGTTGCTGACACATGTTGTAAGGGGCACAGCATCTGCCTCAGGGAGTGTGTTTGTGACTGCACTGTGAGCATCCCCGGGCCAACGTGGATTTGTTCAAAGAGACCAGTTTCTGAAGGGTCAGACGTGTGCAGCCATCGTGGGAGTGTGACCCTAGGGTCCGGCAGAGCCTTGTCACTCACCGAAAGATGGGAGCAGCGGCGGGAACACTTCTTCATTCCAAAGTCGCTCCCGGCCCCTCCGGCCGATGGGAGAGGGGGCCCTGGTGGTCAGAAGGGGCGTCAGGAGTTTGAAGGCTCAGGGGCTGCGGGTCCAAAAGACCAGTCACCCACGGCCACGCTCATCTTCTGAGCTCCACCTGCTGGTCCCACGCAGCTGTGGCGACGCCCGCCTACTCTCTGAGTTGTTCCCATGACTGACGTTCTCAGGGGCCCGTTGGCGTGGGAGCCACGTCGGGTGACTTGCGTGTGCTCTTGGCAGGGAGCCCCTCCCTGTGGTCCTGCCCTGGACCCGTCGGGCTCTGAGAAGCTGACACTGCCAGGACAGGGGCCACGGTGGCCACGTGCCCTGAACGTCCGGGGCTGAGGCCTCGTCCTGGCAGCCGGGGCTGCAGTCACTGTGTGGTGCTAGGGGTGGAGCTGCTGTGGCCGCCACCTCCCGTGGCCATGGCGGGGCCGTGGAGGAGGCTGCAGGGGAGCCAGCCTCTCCTCCTTTGGGGGAGCCAGTGAGAAGCGCCTCCTGTCCAGTGGTTGGCACTGGGGACCCTGGCGGTGAAGGAGCTGGGGCAGAGGGTGTGGCTGGCTGTTTCTGCCCTCGAGTCCTCAGAACCCCCGCCTTCAGGTGACTCCTGTTTGCCGGCCTGTGGCCTGAGGTCCCAAGCAGCTGGGCTGAGGCTAGGCTGACTGCCCTATTTAGGGACAGGCACCAGCGGGCAGCTGTGTGGGAGGTGGGGGGGAAAGGGGGAATGGGGTGGCCTGGCTCTGCCCAGAGAAAGGCTCTGAGGAGGCAGGGCTGCCTCAGGGCACACTGGGTGGGCCTCGGGCTCAGCAGGTCTCAAGTTGGGCTTCACATACCGCCCGGCCTTCAGCAGCTTCCCCCGCAGGGGCTGACAGTCCTTCTGCGGGCACAGAGCTGGAGGGCATCCTCCCTTTGCTACTGGCAGGTGCGCCTGCCTGGCCCCCGGGGGTCAGGAGATGAAGGTGTTTCTGAGCAGGTACCTTGGCAGGTCATCGGGCACCTGGGAGTGTCCTACAGAGAAGAGAGGAACGATGGAGAGGACGGAGTGAGGGCAGGAGGGTTCTCGGAGAGCCCTCCCCTCCCAGGGCCGCCCCTCACAGGCCACATGGCCAGGACCAAAGTTTCTGCTCCTGCTCAGCCTGTTCACAGCCTAGCGTCACCCCAGCTCCCGCAGCGCCTTTGGTCAGGACGCCAGGCCTGGGTGCTGGGTCAGCAGAGGCATTTGAATGGTCAAGGCTGCCTCAGTGGAGGGCCACTCCCTTCAGTATCCGGTCTCCAGGGATGCTTCATCCAGGTCTAGGCGTCACCTGGGGGTGTGTCTGTGAAGCTCAGAAATGGCACGCCATGTTTCTGTGAGGACCTCCGTGTCTTTCCTGCACTTTTCACAGGGTCTGGCCCTACAGGGTGAAGGAGCACTGGCAGAGGGGAAATCAGCGCGCCCCTCACCGCCCCAGTCCCACGGGGGAGCGAGCAGAACCGGCCTGGAAGTGCGGCAGCTCCGGGTGGAGGCAGCTCAGGCTCCTAGTGACAGGACCCGGCGCAGATGGAGAGGCCGGGACGGTCCAGTCACAGCTCAGCCTCCAGCTGACCGGGTTCTGCTTCCGGGCTCCACGTGGCGCCGGGAACCAGGCGGTACCGGCGGGCGGACCCAGCATCCTCCCCGAGGCGAGCAGAGCCAGACCGCGGGCTGCGGCACCTCCTGCGAGACCCTGTGCTTCAAGGCCCCGCCCCCGGCCCCGCGCGAAGCAGGACGGGAAATTCAGCGGAGTCCGTCGTTTGCTTTTAGAGCGGGAGCTAACGCCCGCGGTCCTCCGCTGCTGCTCGCCGGTTCCCGGGAGCGGGGGGCGGAGGGGGAGGAAACGCTCAGCGGCGGCGGAGTCCCCGTGACCGACTCTGCTGTGGCCCCGGGGGCGCAGCCGGGCTCCCGCGCCTCGCGCGTCCCGAGTGACTCAGGTGAGGCCCGGCCGGCGGCGCTGCTGGTCGCCACGTGTCCCTGACCCCGCACCCGACCGCCCCGGGCAGCGTGGCCTGGGCTCCGCGCCGCCCCTCCCCGCGCCGCCCCCGGCCTCCTTCCCAGCTGAGCGCGGTGTCCCCGCGGCCAAAGCTCAGAGCGGGCCGCCAGGCGGCTGGTGCTGCTGAGGCCCCGGCTCAGCCCGCGGGTCTCGCTGACCCTGAGGCCCCGGACGCGGCCCTTCTGCCCAGACCCGGCTCCGGTGCCTCCTGTGCCTTCGGGTCCCCCCCTACCCCCCAGCCGCCTCGGGTGCTCTTGGCAGGTCCCTGTTCCCAGGAAGCCAGGCCGCAGTCTCCCTGGGAGCGCATCAGTTCAATGCGGTGCTGTTATAGGGCCCCCAGGAAGCGCACACACAGTTGGGGCTGCAAAGATCTAAATATACTAATCAGCACAAAGTGGCCATTGTTCTGTGCAGGCGATCCTTTAATTACCGATTCTGTGGCTTCCTCTCAGAGTTAATATGTTGGATAACCTGTTGACTAGAACATAGGAAGGCCGGCTGGATTTTGTGGTGTTTGGTGTAAGTTTTATAAGGCACTGTGGGGTGCACAGTCCTCTGCCAGGGGCTGTACCCACGTGAACGCCGGGCAGTAGACAAAGAGGACATGAGAGACAGAGGCATATAGGAGAGTCTTTTTAAAAAAATATTTTCATTTTTTTTTACGTAGAGGAAGGGAGAGGGATAGTTAGAAACATCATGAGAGAGAAACATAGATCAGCTGCCTCCTGCACACTCCCTACTGGGGATGTGCCTGCAACCAAGGTACATGCCCTGGACTGGGACCCTTCAGTCCGCAGGCTGTTCTCTATCCACTGAGCCAAACCGGTTAGGGCAGGAGAGTCTCTTTTGCAGGCCATGTAGCCATTGCTAACAAGGAGCCATCAGACAAAACAGTTCTTCAAAGTAGCTTCACACAGTGGCTGCGCCAAGCAGCCCTTGCTAATACAGTAGCAAACAGGAGCCATACCAAGCAGCCACCCACCGGCTGGTTAGGAACACGTTTGTACTAACTTAGACACAAAGGCTTCCTGCCCAACAGTGACATCAGTATTTGGGTTATAGTAAGGTACTCCTGCCCAGTGTGTACAGTACAATCTCTGTGTCCTTGCTTAGATTGGCCTTGAACATCCCAGTTAGGATTCTCCTGCTCAGATTGGCCTTGAACATCTGGCGTACCCTGATGAGGCTCCCACAGGCACTATCTCAGTCATGGCCCAAGTTAAACTGTTCTCAAAACTGACTTATCAGAAGGAGGAAAAAGTGTCATGAATGTGACATAACCGTTCTCTCAGGAATAACACTTAATTCACAGAAAACATAACTGCAACCCTAGAGGAGCTGCATGGGAACCACAGGCTTCGATATTTCAGCCAAGAAAGCTGCTGGTGCCAAAAAGATCTCAGAGGAGAAACGAAGTCAAATTAAACTGTTTGTGATGTGAAAGCCATTTCAAACACTGTTTTTAAAGGTTGTCTAGTGCTGACATGAATGTTTGTTTTGATTCCTGTATTTGAGGATTGCAGCTTAACCGCTATGCCACAAAACCGTTTTACATATAAGAGTTGTCTGAGGCAGAACTGTCATCCACCTTCTACAGTGGCCGAATTTGACTGGCTGTTAGTTACTGTTCATAGAAATGTTCTGGAAGTAAGGGGTGAGGGCTCTTACCACCCACAGCTCATCCACTTCTTTGTAGTAATAAGCTGAACTGTTAAGTTTGCAAACAAGCACGACTGTTCCATTGCCAGTAATTTTATTCATGCCTTGGTCTTTTGGGTTTGCACCAGAAATTGGAATTGCTTGCAATTATATGTTTAGGTGGATTGAGCCTCAAAATTAATGATGACATTTACTAGTTTCTTAAAGCACCAAGTGGTTCAACTTTTGATGCATTAGAAATGATATGTTGTTTTTGTTTGTTTCATTTCAATATGCCAGTCATCTGTCAGGTGTGCTTTTTAAATGTTGTTCCAGCATTTGAACAGAAATGCCCTTAAATGTTGAGAGCCATTTACTATAAAGTAAAACTTGTCTAAATCCTTAAATGTGAAATGTGGAGAAATTAGTGAGTAGTAGTAGGAAATGTAGGATCAATATTGTCAGACATCAGTGCTTATCTCTCAGCCCAGTGATTTCCTACAGTTGATTTTGTCAGCAGCTAACATGTAGCTGTAATGTTAATTATGTACTGATAGTGTGAGGTAACTATGAAATGGTAACTAATTCCCTGAAAGAATCAGATCTGGAATGCTCTTTGATGTTATGATTACTTGTACACCTACAATGTGATAGGATTGTATGACACTCATCTAAGGATTCATGGCTCTTCTGTAAACTTCTGATAATTTTCTTCTCGTTTTGATCCCAGCAGCTGGCCAGAATGTGTTTGAATTCATACAGAAATAATATTGATATCTGAAAGCCATGTTGAACTTCTCTGAAGAAAGGGCAACAATGATTGCAGCTGGGGATTTGCAGGAATTTGTTCCTTTTGGTCGAGACCACTGCAGACAGCACCCTAATGCTTTGAACCTTCAGCTTCGGCAGCTGCAGCCAGCCTCTGAGTTGTGGTCGTCTGATGGTGCTGCTGGCTTGGTGGGATCCCTGCAGGAGGTTACAATCCACGAAAAACAGAAGGTTTTACCAAGATTCTCAGTTTGCTTTTGAAATGTAGAGAGATTCGATCTACTTGTAATTTAAGGCTACCCAGATGCAACTGAGAAATGAGTATGATGCTACTTCTAGGGTATTGGTTAAGATTTGGTAATTTTCATGAAAGCTAAAAATAATGACCTTAATTGTATTACAGTGTCATGGCTGTTTAGACATATAACTCAGGGATTTATAATGAGAGTCACTATGATTATGGTCCATTTAAATCTCTTTTTCTTCATTTAGTACGTGGGACCAGATTTCATGTTATTTGATGGTTAGATAGTCGAGTTAGCAATGGTCCCTGCTGCCCAAAACTTACATATTTCTAGAGGAGAAAGGAAATGCCACATAAGTAGATACAGTACTAGTTTTTAAATAGGGGAATGAGAAGTAAGTGCATGTTAAACAGTCAGTCATTCTCATCTTAATTCCATTTCTGTATCCCTTTTGGGATACCAAAATTTCCAGGAGCGGAAGTCTGTAGTTAGGAATCCAAACCTTTCTCTGCCCTGTTCATTCTGATGGTTGGCACAAGGGCAGGAAAGTGAATGTATATGCAGTTGTGAAGCAGGGAAGTCTGCATGGTTGGTAAGCTCCCCCAGTGTCCCATGTGCACTTCACTGCCCCCTCTGCTTCACCCCCCATATGCTTCATATGTCTTTAGTCTCCCAAGAATGTTGGTTTAATTTTTGGATATATAGGTAAGGTCTAATTTTTGTTTATTTATGTTTTTGGCAGCATAAAATGGTAACGTAATAATAAAATACTTAATATAGAGAATTCTTGAGGTAAATTCCCATTTTTGAAATCCTGTAAGATACAGTATGATACATACACCCACACCCCCTCCTCTGTTAATCGGTGGCACCAAACCTAAGAGTTGGGCTTGGACTGAGCCTTACTCCACAGACAGAGCAGGAGACTTGTATCTGAATTGCGGTTCAATTTTAATTAATAAATCTTGCTCCATAATGTTGCAAAAGAAATAAAAACTGCTTAAACATGTCTTACATATGTAAATTTTTTAGGAAAGCTGGCAGTTAAGGAGAGGCAGAAATGAAATTGGAGAAATGGATTATGACGAGGAACTCTATGTGGCTGGAAATATGGTGATCTGGAGCAAAGGGAGTAAAAGCCAGGCATTGGCTCTTTACAAGGCCTTTACCGTTGATAGTCCTGTTCAACAGGTGAGTTGATTTGAATTTTAGTATTTGATTGATTATTTAGTGTTTTTTTTTTAAACAATGCTTTTATCCTAATTTTAACAGAAATAATAAAAACAATATATAATGATCTCAGTAGCTAGATATATGTTTTAACATGTAGTGAAGATAATGGTAGGGAAATAAACATTTCAGTTATTTTCTATATCATCATTTTTTTGCACTGTTCTTTGTCAATTTCATGGTAATGTTTAAACACTTGAGTAATTTAATTAGTTATTGCCGAGAAAATTCATGACTTAAATTTAAGGGTATAAGAATATATTAGCACATGATTATATTTGGTTGCAAAGTGTGGAATAAATAAAAATCAAGTTCATAGTGAAAATAGAGAGTACGGGAAAGGAAAAAAAAATCTAATTTGCTGTCATTGCACATGCTTGGGTTGCTGGCTTGATCCCCAGTAGGGGGCATGCAGGAGGCAGCTAATCAAAGTTTCTCATCATTGATGTTTCTATCTATCTCTTCCTTTCTGAAGTCAATGAAAATATATTTATATATGTATTTATATTTCATAAATTTATATATAAATTTATATGTATATTTATTTATATGTAAACTACATGTATTTCTAACTGATTATAAAAAAAAGAATAGAAACAAATAAAAATTAGTAATTAAAGGGACAGAATTAAGCATTTGCTCTGCCTTTTTAGGAAGCCTTGCAGTTCATCTCCAGTTAATAAAGGAAAACCCTTATTTAAAGTAGAATTCCAGCTAATAAATATAGAAGGACTGGTAGAATTTGAAAATCGCTATTCTGTGTAACCTCTTACTCCAGTGTAACCTCTGATTCAGACAAGGATTGTAAATGGGATAGTAATGCCATTGCGTGAAAGGTGTTAGCATGGCACCAAGGTGTCACCCAAAGTGAAGAAATAAATGCATCTCTACTTTGAAGCTGCATGTTGTTCTCCACCTCCACAACCTGGTGGGTTTACCATCACTGATAGGGGACAGACGACTCCTTTATACCTACAGCTGTAATGTGGCATGGAGACATGATGTCATCTACTCAGTTTTCTTCCCCCAAATATTTGATATGAATATGTAGACCTAACTTCCAGTTATAGGAAGTATGGGGCCTAGAGGATCAGTTTGTAAAATGAGATGAGGAATGGGTGGAGGTATAGATGAAACAAGAACCACCAGAAATTGAGAATTATTGAAGCTGGCTGTTGGAGATTTATTATGTTACTCTGTTTCCTTTGTATATATTTGAAATTTTCTATAATAAAGACTTAAAGAAAAAACCACTATGAGATACAATTAGACAAATCCAGAATATGGGATAGTCTACATTCTGGTCTCCTTAAAGAGTTAGTCATGGAGAGAAACCAAGATGGCAGCATAGGTAAACACTGGAGTTTACTGCCTCGAACAACCACTTCAAAAATACAACTAAAAGACGGAATGGACACCATCCAGAACCACAGGAAGGTTGGCTGAGTGGAAATTGTACAACTAGAAGGGAGAAGGAAAGAGAAAAGCATACCGAGACTCAGAGGAGACGCAGTATGGCAGTAAAATACTATGGTGCGGAGGTGCATGCGGAGCGGGCTGGCGGCTGAGGGCATGGTTGTCGTTTTCAATCAGGAGGGAGTCTCAGGCTCTGAGCTCCGGTTCCAGGCAAGTCTCTAGGGACCCAGACTCATACGGGAGAAGCGGGACTGTCTGGCATAGGCCAGAACTCGAGGGCAGCTTTCTCTCCGAGGTGCTTGCAGCGATTACCAGGACATTGAGAAGCAGAGCCTCTGAGGGCTGGACTGAGAGCAGCCATAACTGCTAGCCCCACCCTGTTGATCCCGTGGGACCCGCCCCGCCTAAGCCCTGCAGGGAAGATTTTGCTGTATAGCATCAGGCAAAGGCTAGATTAGCACCTCCCTAGAGATCCAGGAGCCAGGAAACCCAGAGGTCAGAGTGGAACCATCCAGTTTGCAGCTCCGTGGAACCATAAAGGACACACTCAGGGGGCAGACTCAGTGAGCACCAAAGCCCCATTGAAGCAAGTCTTGCCCCAGAGGAGTGTGTCCAGCACAGAAGTTCTCCCACTGCAGACACAGCTGATACTCACAGCCAATTGGCCTGGAGGTCAATTCCTCCCAGTGATAACTGCAACAATCAAGGCTTAACTACAACAAGAGTGTGCACAAAGACCACAAGGGGGTGCACCAGGAGTCTCCTCCTCAGGTAATTGGGGAGGCTGAACCACTGGGCCCTAGTGGACACTCAGCACAGAAAACCACTTTATCAACACAGGGAAGCATAAAAATGCGGAGACAAAGAAGAAGGACACAAATGACAGAAATGGAGGAAAGCAAACTACTGGATATAGAGTTCAAAACCACACTTTTAAGGTTTTTCAAGAATTTTCTAGAAACTGCCGATAAACTTAATGAGATCTATAAGAAATCTAATGAGACCCTCGAGGTTGTGATAAAGGACCAACTAGAAATTAAGCATACACTGACTGAAATAAAGAATATTATACAGACTCCCAACAGCAGACTCTCTAGCCTTGATTGCAAGAATCAAGTCCACGATTTGAAATATGAAGAAGCAAAAAACATCCAACCAGAAAAGCAAAATGAAAAAAGAATCCAAAAATACGAAGATAGTGTAAGGAGCCTCTGGGACACCTTCAAGCGTACCAACATCCGAATTATAGGGGTGCCAGAAGAAGAGAGAGAACAAGATATTGAAAACCTATTTGAAGAAATAATGACAGAAAACTTCCTCTACCTGGTGAAAGAAATAGACTTACAAGTCCAGGAAGCGCAGAGAAGCCCAAACAAAAGGAATCCAAAGAGGACCACACCAAGACACATCACAATTAAAATGCCAAGAATAAAATACAAAGAGAGAATCTTAAAAGCGACAAGAGAAAGACAGTCAGTTACCTACAAGGGAGTGCCCATACGACTGTCAGCTGATTTCTCAACAGAAACTTTGCAGGCCAGAAGGGAGTGGCAAGAAATATTCAAAGTGATGAATGCCAAGAACCTACAACCAAGATTACTTTATCCAGCAAAGCTATCATTCAGAATTGAAGGTCAGATAAAGAGCTTCACAGATAAGGAAAAGCTAAAGGAGTTCATCACCACCAAACCAGTATTATATGAAATGCTGAAAGGTATCCTTTAAGAAGAGGAAGAAGAAGAAAAAGGTAAAGATACAAATTTTGAACACCAAATACACATCTATCAACAAGTGAATCTGAAAATCAAGTGACTAATCTGATGACCAGAATGAACTGGTGATTATAATAGAATCAGGGGCATAGAAAGGGAGTGGACTGGCTATTCTTGGGGGGCAAAGGGGTGAGGGGGATGTGGGAAGAGACTGGACAAAAATCGCACACCTCTGGATGAGGACAGTGGATGGGGAGTGAGGGAAGTGGGTGGGGTGGGAACAGGGTAGAGGGGAGTTATGTTGGGAAAAAAGAGGAACAAAAGTAATAATCTGAACAATAAAGGTTTAATTAATAAAAAAAAGAACAGTAGTAGAAAGCAAAAAAAAAAAAAAAAGAGGCATGGAGGGGGAAAAAGGTGGGGCCTATTGTAGGTTAAAAGAGACTAAAGGACATCACCAAATGCAATATTTTTTGCACCATTTTGAATGAACTTTGATTGAGTCCTGGTTCTAGAAAATTGTCTTAAAAAAACATTTTGGGGAAAATTTGAAAAAGTTGCAAATGGACTGAATATTAGGTGATGTTAGAAAAATTTTTTCTTAGGCAAGATGATGGTTTTGTGGTGTATAGGAGAGAATATTTATTTTGGGGAAATGCATGATGAAGTCATGATGTGGGGGATTTTCAGGTAGTCATCATCCCCCAGTCAAATCCCTCACATGCACATAAGCAGATATGGCATATTGGTAACCACTGTTAGATTTATTTGTTTATTTTTAAAACATTTTTTATTGATTTTAGGGAGGAAGGGAGAGGGAGAGAGAGAGAGAGAGAAACATCAGTAACATCAATGGTAAGAAGAGAATCATTGATCGGCTGCCTCCTGCATGCCCACTACTGGGGACTGAGCCCGCAACCTGGGTATGTGACCTGGACTGGAATCAAACCCAGGACCAGTCCGCAGGCCGATGCTCTATCCACTGGCCCAAACCGGCTAGGCCTTAACAACTGTTAGATTTAGATGAAACAGGTGTTCACTGTATTATTTCAACTTTTCTTACTGAATATTTTTAGAATAAAAAGTTTTCGGGTGGGGGAGAATATATCTATAGCAGTTGAATTAATTATTGGGCTATTGACAAGAGATTTCAAGACTTTTTGACTAATGTTAAATTCCTTAGTGGTAAGCACTGCAATCTTGGTACCTGGACATTGCTTTTTTGTGTTTTCCCCCATTAACTGTTTCCTGATGAACATTGTACCCTTCTAACAATATACTGGGAACGATAAACTGAATTATTCCTAAACTTGAGGGCATGTGTAAAAGCATTTCTGTCCAGGAGTGTGGAAGCCAGTGACCATTTTTTTAAAAATATATTTTTATTGATTTCAGAGAGGAAGGGAGAGAGATAGAAAGATAGAAACATCAATGATGAGAGAGAATCATTGATCGGCTGCCTCCTGCACGCCCCCTACTGGGGATTGATCCCGGAACCTGGGCATGTGCCCTTGACTGGAATCGAACCTGGGACCCTTCAGTCTACAGGCTAATGCTCTATCCACTGAGCCAAACCAGCAAGGGCCCCAGTGACCATTTTGATGATATTTCCGCCCCCCCTGCCCCCCCGTAACCATATGGTTAGTGTAGTTGTGAAAGTGGCATGATGATATCCAACAAGGGTTTTTTTTTAATATGTATTTTTATTTTCCAGAGAGGAAGGGAGAGGGAGAGAGAGATAGAAACATCAATGATGAGAGAGAATCATTGATTGGCTGCCTCCCAGGGATCGAGGCTGCAACTCAAACATATGCCCTGACCTGGAATCAAACTGTGACCTCCTGGTTCATTGGTCGATGCTTAACCACAGAGCCATGCTGGCCGGGCTCAAACTCATTCTTTGCTTCTATGTTTCCATCTTAAATTCTCCAAAGGATGATTGCATGTTTACTAGATTCCATGGATGTGCAGTGAGATGAATTGTCTCTTTTGTCTCCGTTATCTTAAGACTGCTTGTAAATAGAACGATAAGATTTTTAATTTCAGTCCTTTTGGTCTGGAAAACATATTGTTCTTTAGTCTTCTTACTATATGCGGGAAGATATTTTATATTTTGGTTAGGAATCAATACCAGGTGTATGTGACTCAGATTTAGTTAAACAAATAAACAGATAACTAAAATGCTGTATGCAGATGAATTAAAATGCCACATAATACCTGTGTGTCCACAGTGTGGTGAGAGTCAGGGGACTGGCTCTGAAGGAAGGATTTCTCAAAGAAGTTGCTGATTGAACTGGAAGTTGGTAAAAGAAGGGCATTCTAGGCAGAGCGAATCAGCCAAACGATTTATGGAAAAACATGATGTTTTTAAGTTCAGAATGGATGTACACAAGGTTTGGGTGTGGAGAGATGCTTGCAGGTGCTGAGTGGATCCAAACTGAAGGGCCTTGTTTGTACCTGGGACCTTGAAATTTAAACTGTACACAGAAGGAGCCTGTCAAGGATGTTAAAATGGAAAGTACATCTTCAGTTCTGTATTTTGAGAAGATAGGACTTTGGTGGCAATGTGTAGGATGTGTAGGATTGGCTGGAGAGTAGAGAGACTGTTGTCAAGGATACTGTTCTATGATAGTTCAGGGGAAAAAGATTGGCTCTGAAGAGAGAAGACAGAGATGAGAGACAGAGCTGAGGGAATGTGCAAGTCCTGAGACATCAGGAGTAAGGGAGAGTATGAAAATACTATTGGGGTGGGGTGGGGATGGGAGTGGCCCGGAAGAGATTAATGCGGGGAAAGGAGGACCTATGTAATACTTTCAACAATGTAGATTTAAAAATAAAAATAAAATAAAGTACTATCTGCTTTTAGAGACTGGGAGGATGGGATTTCATAAAAGGAAGCTGAGTCAATAATAGGTACATGCCGGTTTTTCCTAAATTCAACAACCACAGATCAGACAATTCAATTTAAAACTGGACAGAGGGCTTGAACGGACATTTCTCTAAAGATATGTACATGGCCAATGAGCACATGAAACAGTGCTCAGCATGTTTAATCATTAGGCAAATGCAAATCAAAACCACAGTGAGATACCATGTCATACCTACTGAGATGACTGATTTATTAAACAATGAAAAAAATAAGTGAGGATGTCGAAACTGGAACCCTGTGATTACTGGTGGAAAAGTAAAAAATGCCACTGTGGGAAACCATTTGCTGTTTCTCAAAATATTAAACCTAGGCAGGGTGGAGGGGATGAATGGGGGATAGAAAGGGACATCTATAATAATTTCAACAATAAATTTCAAGATAAATTAGGGGGGGGAGTTAAACCTAGAATCACCATATGATCCAACAATTCCCCTTTTGATTATATATACACAAAAGACAGAAGCATCGATCAGATGCTCAAACCTCAGAGGGAAGGTAGGGGAGGGTGGGAGTAAGGGATCGAGGTCAACCAAAGGACTTGTATACATGCATATAAGCATAACCAATGGACACAGACCCAGGGGAGTGAGGTCATGAATGGGAGTGGGGTGGGGGGCAATGGGGGGATAAGGACATATGTAATTCCTTAATAAAAAAAATGTTGAAATAAAAGGAAAAGATTTGAAAGTGGGGACTCAGTCGAACACCAGTGTTCATAGCAGCATTATTCACAATAGTTGAAATTGGAAACAACCCCAGTGTGTATGGAGAGATGACTGGATATACAATAAGTGGTATATGCCTACAATGAAATACTTAGCCTTTAAAATGAAGGAAATTCTGAGATGTGCTACAACATGGATGAACCTTGAGGATGTTATACCCAACATAACATAAATACTGTATAATTCCACCTTCATGGGGTACTTTGCTTTGAATAGGTAAATTCATAAGGACAGAAAATATAATAGAAGCTGAGGGAGGGAGAAAGGGGGAGTTGTTGAATTGGCAGTTTCTGTTTGGGATAATGGAAAAGTTCTGGAAATGGATAGCGTTGAGGTTACACAACTTTATGAATGAATGTATTTAATGGTACTGAATTTGTACACCACAAAATGGTTAAAATGGTAAATTTTACATTATGTATATTTAACCACAATTAAAAAAACCCATAAAATACCATTAAATAATTTCAAGTAAGTGATTGTAAGCATGCTAGTGAAAGTTGAATGGCATTTCCTAGTTTATGTTTTGCAAGATGAAAGGGAAAGTTTAGTTTTTCTAAAGATATTTTTCTGACTGTCTAAGAATGATAAGATCATTAAGAAACCTGTAGGTTATGAATAGCTCTTCTGGTAATCTTTAGTTTTATAAAGGACATAAGGTCAATACAGGTTGAGCCACGGTTTGAGGTCACTTTTGTGGCAAGGCTTCTAGCTAGTTGATTTTTAAATTTTTGTCTACTCTTTTCTTAAAATTTATTTACACACATACTTTATCTTATAATATTTATCATTCATTTGTTTAATTTTATTTTACCTTTTTTAGTTCCCATGGTGCATGTGTTGAGCTGGTGAGAAGATAGTATATAGCTATATGTCATAATTATTTATTTATTTATTTTTAAAATCTTTCCTTTTGAAAGTATTATAGATGTCCCCCCTTTTTTATTGTCCCCTTCTAGCTCACCACAATTCTTATTTAGATATGATTTGTTAATAGGCTATTATTTAGATGCAATTCTTAGATAAGCATTTTGTTGTAATTTTAGGCATTTATCATATCACAGGGTAAGTCTGAAAAAGCCTACAATAAGTTTCTTTTTGGAATTTTATTGAACTTTTTGATTCCAAATGTATACCTCTTTTTTTGTTGTTCAAAACAAAATGAATAATGGTGGTTTTGTCTAAGCATTTTTATATTATTCATTAAAGGAAGAGTCCACATCTCTTTCCGTAGAAGGTGCTGTGGAGACTGTGGAAATGACAACAAAGAGCCTCAAATCTCGTGGAGAAAGTGCTTTGGAGACTGGAAATGACAACAGAGGATTTAGAAGATCACTAAAGTCATTTAGGTGTTTTGATATTCCTTTCATTTTCCAGCATTGTGATTACTTAATTTTTAAAATGTTTTAATTGATTTCAGGGACAGGAAGGGAGAGGGAGAGAGATAGAAATATCCTTGATGAGAGAGAATCATCAGTTGGCTGCCTCCTGCACACTCCCTCCTGGGAATAAAACCAGAAACCTGGGCATGTGCCCTGGTCAGGAATTGAACCATGACCTCTTGGTTCATGGATTGATGCTCAACCACTGAGCCACACCTGCTGGGCCAGCATTGTGATTTTTTTTTTCATATTCTTAGATCAACTTAATGTGAAAATGGAACTTGAATTGCTTTAATTGAATTTTTTTATTGTTTAAAGCAGCGGTTCTCAACCTGTGGGTCGTGAGCCCTTTAGGGGTCGAATGACCCTTTCACAGGGGTCGCCTAATACCATGGGAAAACACATATATAATTACATATTGTTTTTGGGATTAATCACTATGCTTTAATTATATTTAATTTGTAACAGTGAAAGTGGGGGTCAACATAACATGAGGAACTATATTAAAGGGTCGCGGCATTAGGAAGGTTGAGTTTAACACTGGTTTAAAGTATTACATATGTCTCCTTCTCCCCTCATCGACCCCTCCTTGATCACTCCCACCCCCCTAATTACAAGGAGGCATGATTTAAAAAATCAATATCTGTTTCTTCTTCTCGGGATTGGGATTATTTACTGAATTCAGACCACCACCAGAAGGTTGAGTCTCACCTTTTGAACAGATCTTTATGTCTGAATCTTTTGGAAAGTTTCTCAGATGAAGGATGAAGACTTGTCACAGAATCTTAGTCTGGATTCTTCTACACTTCTCTCACATACCTGCAATCTTTTTCCTACTTCACTGGGTCTCTGAGGAGCCTAAATGGAATACTCTGATGGGAGAAGGAATTCATTCACTTGTTGATGCCCCTTGTTCAGTTGGCAAGGTAAATACTGTGTGTAGAGTGAAAACTTCCAGGAGTGCTCAGGTGACTCAGACGTTGGCCTTAAGAACCCAGAGCATTGTTTGCAAAACACAGAATTGTTTGAAGATACTGGCTATGTAAGGGCTTGTGAGTCATCTTTGTCCTAAGATCAGTAGGAAGTCAGGAAACATGGTAAACACTGGGGGTGACCCGAAGAGCATTTCATGTTGACAGGCTGACTGCCTGCACTGTGGTGGAAGGTCTATAACAATACCTGCTATGCTGTAACAATACCTACATTCTAGTAGTGCTTACAGTTCAGAGAACTGCAGTTTAGCTACATAAATTGTCAACCAGGCCAGGGAACCATGACCCCCATTAGTGATGAGAAAACCTGTCAGTGTGTTTCCAAGACCCTGACGCTTGGTTCGCTGTGGGCTCTCTGCTGCACTTGTGCTGTTGCCTTCGGTGTCTGTCAGGTTCCTGGTGGATCTACGTTTAAATGGTGCTAACACTGCACTCTCACAGCCTGGCCAGCACTCTGTTTAACACTGAATTCTAAAGGTCACACACTTGGGTATTGTGACCGTTGATAATAAATAAAATTGAATGGAATAAAAATACCAACATCTGAGTTAATATTACAGAACGTTTTCTAATTTTTGTGATCTTCCTTGAGATAAAGAAGTTGTATTCTGAGACATGGCACTTTTAATTTTTTTTTTTATTTCTCTTAGGACAAATCATTACTATCGTGAAAACTGTTTTATAATGAAATGATTTCCAACCCTAATCATGGGCTCTGGTATTTTTCACATATTTTATTTAGTTTTAAAACTTCACAGTGAATTAACTGGTATTTCCCCATTTTCTGGAAGAAAATATTGAGGCTCTAGAGATGGTTTGTTCAAGATCAACAGCCAATAGGTAATGGAAGAGAACCGAGATCACAGTGTTTTTACAATAGTTTCACCTGCACAACATCTGTCTAGCAAAAGTAGTTGAGGTTGCACTTACAATACTGGGCACAGGAAAGTCCAGAAATAGAATAAAGGGGCTCTGGATTTGATTATCTTTTTTCTCATAAGTGTTTTTAAATGGGAAAGTTCTATTGATGATTGCTAACTGTTGGGGGTAAATATTGGAATACCTTCCTAGTTATTTGTATTTTATATGTTCTTGTTGTTGTAGGGACTTAAAAATGGAGTTTTACTTAGATCATTACTGCAAAGATTACACAATGCTTTTCAGAACAACTGAAGAAGTATGCACACTTGATCAAGGTAAGCAACTGTGTCATTAAAGGTTTTGTGAACAGTATGGTGACATTTGCTTGTATTTCGATTATGTTTGGACTCTATGTTATAAACTCGCTTCTAAACAACATCAAGTACAGGCCAGCTGATGGGGTGTCAGGTCCTGTCACTTGTCTTGTACTCTCGTTCTTGAGGTCCCTTCCTTCCTCTCAGCCTCTCTCTCGCATTCTGTGTGTGTGTGCGTGTCTCTGTCTGTGCCACTGACCTGTTGTTCTGTCTGGAAGCTGAGTCCACACCCTTTTCCTTACCACTTTAGCAAGTCTTGGTTTTGGTATGTTCTCCACTTTGTTCTGAGAGTGTTTTGATCTGAGAAAAGATACGGCATATCGTGCTACTTTATTGTAACTTCTAGACATAAGCTGTCAAGTGCCTTGAGTGGGATAGATTTCCACCTTGACATTCCTGATACAACGATTCTAGTGTGAAGCCATCAAGGTTAGCAGCAAGAGTACTAAGCCCCATTGACTTCGGGGCCTCCTGATCCCATGTGTGCTCTGTGACCTGTCAACCTCTAGTATCGCCAGGTCCCTAAGCATTCTCTACGGGCAGACCGAAGGATCTTTTGAAAATGTCAATATGATCATGTCTCTTCTGAAAACTGCCAGTGGTCTCCTATGGCCTTTAGAAATGAGTCCCAAATACTTAGCGTGTCCGTCCAGGCCGACCATGATCCGACCTTAGCTCCTATTGCAGTCTTGTCTCTCCCTCACCCCTTTTCTGTGGTCACACTTTGAGATCCTCATTGGCATCACACTCTGCCAGCCCAGCTTAGAGCTGTGCCATGCCCTGTATCCCGACGTCTCCCTCTGGAGTCGGTGGAAGGCTGGTGTACTTTCCGGCATCTCCCATCTTTCCCCTGTCTTGCTCTCTGCTCCCATTGTTTTTTGTTTTTGTTTTCGTGTTTGGTGTTGTTGTTGTTTTGCAATACCATGAAATGCTACAACCTTGTCCACCCTCAGGAGTTTTAAGGATCTCATTCAGTGTGGAAGCTGAGAATTATAAGCAGCAGAATAGTGATGCAGCTAACAGTAGGGACTTGTCTTTCTCACAAAAGAACAAGTCCACAGGTAGGTGGATCCAATATTGAATTCAGCTGCTCAGTGATGTCAGGGTAAGCTCCCAGCATCAACGAGAGGAAAAAAATCCTCTCCTCGCTGTTGTGCTTTATATCAGGGAGGAACTTAGTGTCTCAGAAATCAACTATGAGACTCTTGCGTGAACCCTTGGGCAGAACGGGCCAAATTGCAAGGGACATGGGGCAGTTTAGTGTCAAAGTGCTCCCGAAGGAGGTGCCTCAGCCCAGGAGGAGGTGGTGAGGGGAAGGGCAGTGGGGACGTGTCAGATGGAGAGCTTCCTGTTTCTACTGTGATCACTGAGGGCCCCGTACATTTCTTCTGTGTGGACTTGTGGAGGACAGGTGTCCCGAGACTCAGGGATGACTGTTTCACAACAGTTGCCTAGTGTTTTGAAGTACACTGTCTCATAGGGTCCATATTATCCACATAGAACTGGTTAAACATATATGTTTTCATTGATCTCAGAGAGAGGAAGGGAAGGGGAACAGAGAGAGCCGGGGGTGGGGGTGGGGGTGGGGGTGGTGAGGAGGCTGGGGAAGGGGAGAGAGAAACATCAATGATGAGAGAGCATCATCCGTCTCATAGCCCCTAGCGCGCAACCCCGGTATGGGCCCTGACTGGGAATGAAACGGGGATCTCTTGGTTCCGGGGTCCACGATCAAGCACTGAGCCACGCCAGTCGGGCAGCCACATATCAATTTAAAATGAAACTTTTTTTAATTCAAATTTAGTAAAACTTAAAATTCACTGAGACATTTAGGTTTCTCCTGTTGGATACCTGAGGAGTTTTGGCTTGGTGTATTGACCAGCTAGCTGGTTTTCCTTGAAAGCAAATATGAAATGAAAGAAAGGAAATGTGTCTCCCCTCAGAGCAAGAGTACTGCTCACATGAGAACGATGAGCTTTGGATGAGTGGGCCACAGCACTGAATGGATCCCTCTTGCACAGCGTGCCTCCTTTTGAAATACTCACCAGTGGCATTCCTTTGTCCTTTTCTGCTTAGAATTTTCTGACATGGTGGTTTTCATTTTAATTATAGATTGTTCCCGTGGTGGTGGTGTCAGTGAACTATGGCCCCTCGGGTAGAACCAGGGCTGTGTACCTTGTTTCCATACCGTCCTGTTCCAGTGGAACCATTTCCTCTCCCTAAGCTGAGTTTGACTGGTGAGTTAAATTCTGGGCTCATGGAGGAAGGGAAATGATTCAGGAAGTGTTTAGTGGAGGGAGTTGTTTTGAGTTACTCCTGTTGCAACCAAAGCAATGCTCTTGCTATCCCTAGTGATTTTAAGTAT
Organism: Myotis nattereri; assembly: GCF_964212035.1. NCBI lineage: Eukaryota > Metazoa > Chordata > Mammalia > Chiroptera > Vespertilionidae > Myotis > Myotis nattereri. Next base: position 18,489,336 of record NC_138085.1, read on the forward strand.
GGTTGAGAGCTAGTCTACTGGTTGTTTCTGGCCAAATAGCAAATGCAGCTAAACGGCGAGGGAAGTAGAATGCCCCCCATTAAGTAATTTTTCCTTTCCTGAGACCATTTCGAGATACAAATTGGCACTTGGGAAAGTTTAGAAAGATATGATTGAGTCTGGCCAGTGCTGCACGGTGGTGGAGCGTCCGCCTGTGAAGCAGGCAGGAGTGCACAGTTGGTTTGATTCCGGGTCAGGGCACAGGCCCGGTTGCAGCCTGGATCACCAATAGGGGTCGTGAAGGAGGAAACCGATCCATGCTTCTCTCTCATGGTTTACGTTCCTGTCTCGCCCTTTCTCCCTCCCTGAAATCAATCAAAGTGTATTTTTTTAAAATATATACTGGGTCTAGCCCCGGCTGATGGGGCTCATTGGATGGGCATCTCCCCTTGCACTGAAAGGTTTCCGGATCAGTTCCCAGGGAGGGCACGTGGCAGGGTTTTGCGGTCAGTTCCATGGCGGGGGTGGGCAGGAGGCGGCTGGTGCACCTCTCATCTGTGTTCTCTGCCTCTCCCTTCCTCTCTCTACTGTCTATGTCTATATATTGGAGGTATGATCCTTGTGTCAACCAGAACCTATACATGAAGCAAAATGAGAAGAAACTGTCACTTCTGGTAGTTTCACTGCTGACAGTTCACCAGTGTGAACATTCTGGTGTATATATTTCCAGATTTTATTTCCCCATTTTATCAGTGTATACGTAGTTATCAGAGGAAATTAAATGTTTCAAAACTTATTTTAAAACTGTATTATACAGTGAGCACCTTCCATGTCAGCATATATGTGTACGTGTGTGTGTGTACGTGTGTGTGTGTGTGTGTGTGTGTGTATGGAATTATGTATATGTACGTGAGAAGACATGGTCTACACGTGTTTTTAATAAACAACCTTATTTATTCAAAAGGAGTATTTAACTTAATGGGAAATAGTCTACATAAATAGGTAGGTACTTTTAGAAATTATCCTTATTTACTATTATAAATGTACAGTTGGGATGTATTCCTCTGAATTATTTCAGATAATCGCCTAGAACTCTTCTGACAGCACGAGGGAAGGCTTCCAGCGCAGCCAGTAGCTGGCTCCATAATGGCTTCAGGTACTGCCTCGAGCCAGGCCTGGCCAGGGCAGGGCCTCTCGTTGGACCAGGCTCTGGCCCCTGAGCAGGCCCTTCCTCTGCCTCCGGAGAGCTCTGGAGCTCTGGGCGTGGACCTGGAGCAGGAGAAAGAGACACATTGACTCACACTCCTGGCTTTCCTGTGACTTAGTGCAGACAGGAAAGATGCCACCACCTTTAAGGGAACTCCAGCCCATGAGCCTACCCTCCCCCGATGATCTGCCCAGATGATCATTCAGCCTCACCTTGTTGAGATGCCTCGGTGGGCTCAAGGTGCTGCAGCGCCAACCATAGATTTTGGGTGTGGCCCACCAGGTTTGGGCAGGGGAATTGACGGGCACCAAGGCCTGCTCTACCTTGAAGCAGGCGGAAGGAAGGGGCTGCCCCAAACCCTGGACGTGGTCCAGCCAGGTCCCCACCATCGCAGCAAAGGCCCTGGGGAGATGCAGGTGGCCAGCAGATTCTGAGTCCTGCTCTTTCCTTCCAGTCTGCCCTCCCATGGTACACTTGTTTAGATCTGAGCTTCTGTGCAGGTCTCCCATGACCACCCATGGGAGAGCACCATGGTAACCCCGGCCCTTGTGTGGCTGTCATGGTTGTAGCAGTTGTGGGATCCAGCAGGTTCAACACGGAGTCTGTGTGAGACTCTTCTTCCCACTGGCAGCTCACCTAAAGGTCCAGTGCACTGCCCACCCCCACCCTCCAGGCCCTGGGCATCTGGACTGAGGACTGAGACAGGCTTGTGAGCACCTTGCTCACCACAGTCCTGTTCTGAGCCTGGCCACCGTGGTCAGGGGAGATGGATATGGAGAGGGGCAGGCAGAGCGGGGTGGGTTTGTGGGGGGGAGGGGACTGTGAGGGACCAATCAGCACAGCGTCCCCTCTGGGTCTACAAGGCCCAGGACCCCACCCACTGTCGTCTTTGACTCCTAACCTCCTGGAATAGAAGACTCCAGAGCCCAGGCCTTTCTTGGGAATCAGATGATGTATAAGATTAGGGTTCTGCCAGGCACTCTCCATCCCCCACCCACCACAGTCCCCACGATGCTGACTCTGAGGGCCCTCCTTCTGGACCCGGAGACCACTCACTTTATGACTTGGTCCTGTGATGTGTCAGCCCGGTCATTCTAAACAGGTGTGCATCCAGATGGAAAAATCACTCTGATGGCATCAGCCCTGGTGGATGGTGGACACGAGCTGCGAATGATGGTGAGCGTGACTGCTGGACCCAATGCCCAGAACTGAGGCCCAGGGATTGTGTCTGCTTCATTCCTTGAGTCAGGCTAAGTGTCTCCAAAAGTGCGTGCACATTGTCGAGTAAAGAAACTCCAACCAGGAGCATGCCATACATCTGAGTGGGCCTGGGCCCCTGCTCTCCCCAGAAATCCCCAGTGTGGTTACACCAAGGACCAGGACCGGCTAGGTGAAATCTCACACTGCTTAACAGGTTGCTTTGCATGTGCTTTTCCAACCTCTGATGCCACAGGCCGCTGATGGGTGTGTCAGAGTTCTTTCCGTGGGACAGAGTGAAAGAATTGCCAACAACAACTGCCGCACATCCAGCTACCCTGTCTGCAGAGCCAGGGAGCAGGTGAGACCTGCCATGGCTTGTCCCCACAGCAGTGCTATGAGGTTCCCCCCCCCCCCCCAGCAACCCACTTTTCAGAGGAGCATCCTGAGACTCGGGAAGATGTGGTGACATTTTCATGCCTCACAGCTAGCAGTGGGCAGAGTCACGAGTGTATGCTCACTGAGATAGAAGCTCGTCCAGGAACCGTTGGGCTCTGCAGAAGGCCAGCGTGGAGACGTGGGGGTGATTCCCCCTGGGAAAGCTGGTACCGTGGCCATGGCAAGATGAGGGACAGGACACAGTTCACACGACATTTCTCTCTCTGATATTGCTACAAATATGTGAGGAGCTTGTCTTTACCGTCCCATGTAGCTGGACGGGGGCGGGGGGTCCTCATTTCTTTGTCTTGGGGCAGTGGGACACTAGGGAGAGTCCTGGGAGGGTATCTGTGGAGTCCCCAGATTGGAGTGTGGGTTCTGGGCACTGCCAGGTTGTGTTGGGGTTTTGGGTGTAGAGACCCTCGAGGCCAGCTCTCACCTCAGACAGGCACTGGTCTGTGTCGTCAGCCTGGTGCACCTGCACCCTGACCCCGTAGGTGGTGTAGTCGGGTCCATGGGCCAGCACCTCAATGATGTCCTCGTTGGAGCTCTGCAAAGACAGAGTGGGTACTGAGCCAGGAGACATCAGGAACCTTCCACCCAATCTGTGGTCCTGTGTCATGGCAGACCTAGCCTATGAGGACAGTGAGGATGTTTCTGGCAGCCCTGCTGAGCTTGCAACAATTGATTTGTGTCAAGGTGTAGCCACAGTGAAAGCCTGAATGACTGAGGAAAACTCTGTCCTTGTTGGGATGATATGGAGTTGGGTCAGGCCACAGCTCCTGAGCTGGCCGCACTGCAATGGTTTGTCGTCCTCTGTGAGGTGATAGGTTGCAGAGAAAAGTATTCAAGGCCTTTATCCCTTCCTACACCCCTAACCCCCACCCCCGCTTCCCCCTCCCCTTTTTTTTCAATACACAGCACTATCAAGTGGGATGATGTGTATAGCTTGGAGAAGGTCTGCAAGGACAGTCGGGCTGGGGCTGGTCCACAGGATACTTTGGGCAGGGATTTCATCAGTTGAAAGGAGCATGAGGCAAAGAGAGCAACAGATGCTTTCTCTCTGATCCCAAGAAGCACAGGAAGAAAGACTGCTTTTCTCCCCTACCAGGGAGCTGGTCGGGAGGATTGAAGGTGCAGATCACTTTGGGAGTGGGCCTGTGAGAACTTGAGGCCCCAGATTTGAGTCTGACTTCTGGTCCCACCCCAGTCACCTCAGAGTCCTAGGTGTGGGCCAGCTCTCACCTCAGTTTGGCACTGGATGGTTTTCCTGTCCTGACGCACTTGTCCTTTGTACCCGTTGAGGGCATAAGTGAACCTGTCAGCCAGCTCCTCGACGTGCCCTAGTTGGAGCTCTGCAAAGACAGAGCCCGCTACCGGGCCAGGAGGCATGAGGGGCCCGGGCATTACCAGTGGGGAAGATGCCCACCACCCATTCTGCTCCCCAGATCAGGCAGAGAGGGGCATCTGCAAAGACCTCCAGGCAGGGAGTGAAGTTGATGACCCCTTGAGCACCCCTGCGATTTAACAAGTGGGTAGCAGAGCTCTGACCCCAGCACTCGGCTTCCCTTCCTGTGAGCCATGACCTGGGCAGTGAACATGACACACCCTCCAACACCCTCCAGGCTTCTGACACTTACCAACCTGCTCCTTAGCCCAGGTTGAGCATCCCTCATCCCCCGCTTTCTTCACCTCACCATCCCGGACACACACACACACACACAAACACACACACACACACACCTGGGATGAGGGGTAAGAGGTGTGGGCTCCCCAGGTATGACCCCCAGTTGGCGCACAAGTGTGAGCTGAAAGGGCCTGCCCTTGGTTACCTGTGTGTGCCTCGTGCCAGAGGGCGAGGGGTATCAGTGGTGGCGCTTGCGCCTGTTTCCCCAGCAACAGAAACATCTCTTGCCCTGGACTTTCTTCTTCGCAGAGTGTCGGAAGAACGGGAAGCAACAGAGAGACATCCTGGTCTCCTGACCTTCTCCACTCAGGTGAGCTGGAAAGGAAGTTGTCTCTAGAAGAGGCATGGGCAAACTTTTTGACTTGAGGGCCACAATGGGTTCTTGGCAGGCTGTAAGATAAGCATGGATAGAGTGTTTGTGTGAACTAATGTAAATTCAAAGTAAACATCATTAAATCAAAGGGTGCGCTCTTTTTTTTTTTATTTTTAGTTTTATTATTTCGAAAGGGCCAAATCCAGCCCGCGGGCCATAGTTTTCCCATGGCTGTCCCAGGTGCTGGGACTTGGAGTGTCCCATGGGGTAGTGGCTGTTGTGGTCGGGAAGGGCTCATTCCAAGGGTGAACTTGGGCTTGTCAGGTATTTAAAACGCTTGGAGGATTGGGGTTCCCCTGGGCCTTGCTCTGTGGGGGCAGCCAAGGAGTCACTTTCCCAAAGGGTGGGACTTGGCCAGCCCCTGGTTCCTGGGAGAAACCAGGAGAGTGGAGAGGCTCCATCAAGTCGCCACCTGGGACCAAGAGCCCCAGTGAGAGACCAGTAGCCCCCGTGTGGGCTCCTTCGCTGTGCGGGGCTGGTCCCCTGTCATTGTGGGGCAGGTTGCATGTGCTCCCTGGACCTGGAGGAGTGTTGGCTGCTGAGCTGACAGGAGGCAGCTGGGGACAGAGTTCCCGCCAGACCCCAGCAGGGCCCCCTGTCTATTAAGCCAGGAAGTGAGGGGTCCTGCTTCTCTGGGGCTTGTGTCTCAAGCCAGGGGACAAGACGGATCTGTAGTCCCCAGAAAGTTAACTACCTGGTCAAATAGGGTGTATGTGTGGGGGGGTGTGAGCAGGGGAGGTTGGAGAATCGAGCTGAGGGAAGGGAATGGGCATGGGCAGAGCTTATTCCAGGCCTAGGAATATGTGTCTAGGAGGGTAGTCACCACGTGAGCCCATATACAACTTGGTGTATATTTAGCAGTGGCTTCAGTGCAAGGATGATGATTAAATTGTGGTTGGTTGGTTGGGTGGGTGGTTGGGTGGGTGGGTGGGAGGTTGGTTGGTTTGGTCTCAGAAGAAATAAGAGGTAGAGACAATTGTCAGTCTTTACTTAGAGCCCAGCAGTGGCCTGACTGGGTCTTGGCTGGTAGGGCCTGTCCTTCTCAGGCTGAATTTGGAAGTATTCTGAGAGAGATGGCAGCACTTCTCCCACCTGTGAGCTGAGGCTGGTTTCCTTGCTGCCTAGCAGCTGGCTGTCCGAGGGGCTTAGTGGTAGGAATGATTCACACACAGCTCCCTTCCTCACTGGGGAGAATAGGTGACATGTGGCTCTCAGTCCTTGCACTAAACTAATGTCAGGTTGGGGCAGACCCTACATGGAAGTATTTCAGCTTCACAAACCATTTGAGTGAGTTAAATAACAATTCTTATGTTTTTTTAATTTTTAAGGCAGAAAATACAGCCACATTTTAATTTGATGTTTACAGGAGTTGATTTTTACACCCCCAAAATTGGCTTCAGCTGAAGTTTTCCATACCTGGGAAGTTACTTGTTGAATTTTAATAAAAGTGACATATGGTGCTCAACACATCTGTATTTTCTGAGCCTTTTCACACCAATACAAAGAATATGCAATTGATGTTTTAAAAAGATAATGCTAAATTTACTAATTTGGGTTATAGTACAGTTACTAAGAAATGTTTAATAGTATCTACCAAAATGTTATAGGATAAGGTTTATAGAGGTTGTATATTTTTAAAATGAGTAGTATTATAAAACTGTGTTTACATTTTTGTGAAGTTTTGTACCACAAAGTTTAAAACAAGGAAAAGTTTATTATTGCTGAGATATTTAGGAACATTGTAGAAATCAGAACCTACAATTATTTTTTGAAGCGTTTGTAGAAACCTTATTTAAGAGGTCTAATTTTACCCTCATCCTATAGATGCAGCCTGGAGACCCAGAAAGGGTAAGTGAAATCCCCAAGACCACAAGCTATTAATAGCAGAGATCAAATGAGAACCCAGGGCAAGTGCTCATTCTATTTTTCCTGTCAGCCTCTGTAGACCCAGTTGAGGTTAGAACCATAGAGCTGTGACTTAGGAGATCTGAATTCTTTAAAAATCTTTTCTGTATACATATGTTTCTCTTAGGCGTCTTGATAGTATTATTTAATTACTAGAGTCCCAGTGCATGAATTGGTGCACATTGAAAGGAAATTAATTAGAACAAATATTGTAAGATCACTATTTGCCCTTTCTCAATAATAGAAGTGTATACCAAATTCACGATCAACAATGACAGATGGAAACACATGCAACTGGCGCCAGAGAGATAGATAGATAGATAGATAGATAGATAGATATAGATGTAGATATAGATATAGATATAGATATAGATATAGATATAGATATAGATATAGATATAGTTATAGATATATATATATATAGATATTTGCTTACTTAGACCTGCTTTCTGATTAGGTAAACTTTTTCCAGCTTGGTGAAGTGCCCCAATTTCTTTTTCAGGATATTGACAGCAAAACAGCATAAATACCAAAATGAAAGCAGATTATTATTGTGGATCATGCAGTGATAACAAAGGGAGAAATATTTAACTATAACCCCGTTTGACTATATTCCGTGCAGTGAGAAAACCTGAAGTCATGTTCAGGCTCTACCATTTCTTGCTTCTTTTCAGTTGGGTCAATTTTTAAAACATTCTAAATCTTCATTTTCTGGCTAATGAAATGAAAACAGGATTCTACCGAGTCTCCTCTCTACCTATTCCGGGACTTCAGTGAGGATCAAATGAGATGAGGCACATGAAAACACTTCAAAGACATTTGGTGAAAGTGTAAAATGTTTGCACCTGGCTATAAAGCAAGTGGGTGAAGAAACTCCAAGGAGGCTAGTCGCTAGGGAGAGGAAGCCTGGCATTACTATGTGACATCATTACCTGGTGCCCACAGCCACCATTTCTGTGCTGGGCTGGCCTGTGGGCTTTGTGCCATGGGTTCGTGGTGGGGCCTGTGTCCCACTTGGGAAAAGCGGAGTGTTGCTTGTGGACTCTGGGTGCGCAGTGCCCTTCCTCTGTAAAGGGCCAGTTCAGGTCACAGCAGCTCCAGTATTGAACGTCTGCCCCTGGTGGTCAGTGCTCTTCATAGGGAGTGGTCAGGTGGTGGAATCCTTAGCACATTAGCCTTTTATATATATGGATTTGCAATAAGAACGGCAAAAACCGTTTTTAAAAATGTTACTGTGGCTCATGTCTGAAGTTTATCAAATCTGAAACTTTACTGTAGATATCAGCCTTCCAATGAGGAATCCTTCAAATACAACCTGAGCTGTGGACCCTGAGGCATCCTGCCTAAGAGCCTCTCTTCAGGGTTGCTGACCCGCCCCATCCCCTACCGCGCCTCTAACCCCTGCCCATTATTTTTTCCAAGCAGACCCAGCATCTCCAAAGCCCAGTGTTCTCATTCAGGAGCTGTTGGAGTGCAAGAATGCATTTTAAAGGATATTTCACAACGCAAAGCACTTTTTAAGCTTCTCAAAGATAAGTGGATGGTCACTGAACATGGATGCAAAATGCATTTTACACCAAAAAAAGTTACTTAAATGTGTTTTAGAAGATTTTTTTCATTATCAAAATAATATAGGATCATTAGAATTTTAAAAAGAATAGTATAAAGTAAAGGAAATCACTTCTTTCCACTATCCAAGGTTAACCACTGTCAACATTTCAAAGTATTTCCTTTTGTCTTTCGTACATTTATATATCTAGATACCTTTTTGAGGTGATACTATTAATTCATTTATATTAATATATGTTGTATTGACTTCAGAGAGGAAAGGAGAGGGAGAGAGAGAGGTAGTAGTAATATGAATGATGAGAACGAATCATTCGTCACCTGCATCCTACAGGCCCCCTACTAAGGATGGAGCCCCACGTACTCTGACAGGGACTCCATGTATGACCTCCTGGTTCATAGATCAAGGCTCAACCAGTGAGCACGCCTCCAGGGCAAGATGATACTATTTGTTATGTGTGTATCCTGATTTGTTTTCTCTTAGTTATGGTGTTTTCATTCCACTGCATCTATAACCACTTTTTTCCCGTTTATGAAGGCACTGTTTATTTTTCCCAGCTTTATTGAGAAATAATCAATATACACCACTGTATAAGTTTAAGGCAGACAAAAGGATGGTTTGATTTGCCTACATTGTGAAATGACTACCACAGTGGGTTCAGCTAACATGTACTGAAGATGTGACAAACCAAAATTGAAATCTCTAATGTAATTTGGGTTATTTTTTCTTCAAAGTCAAATCTACAATTGTTACTATTGCAAAAAAGAGCTTGTACTTGGAACTAAAGTGCAGGGTGTGGTGGGTCTGCAGGCTGGGGCTCTACTGCCCTGGCCCCTTGCACTTGAGCCCTGTGCCTATTCACATGCAGATCCTTTCTCCTTCCAGACTTCACATGAGGCTGGTGATGGATGTGCTGCCCCTGCTGGACGGGTTCCACAGTCTGTCTTCCCACCACGGAGTGTCAGAGGTGAGAGCCCCCTGTGTAAGGCTGTGGAGCATATGAAGTTCAGAGTCACTTGTGTCTCAGCAGCTCTGGGGTTGACCTCAGCATCAGCATGCGCAGAGCCTATGCTGGCCTCCAGGGTGTGCTCTGTGCGGGTCCAGCTCACCCACAGCTCCTCTCTCCCTGGATTTCAGCCACCTTCCTGGTCCTTCTGCTAGAAGCTCTGGTTCTCTCAGAACCTTACACTCCTCTCTACCCATGAGCTGTGTGGAAGCTTCATATAACAGGATGGTTTTCAGGGAAAACTGGCAAGAGAAAAGAAGAAAAATAATCAGGAGTCGCCCCAATACTTTGGAGTCCAGGGCCCCATTTTCTCAGGTCCTCACCAGAGATGGCTTTTTCCTCAGCATTTGAGGGATTTATGCCCAGTCCATGGTGTTAGAGCCCGGCCAGGAGAGAAGGGGGAAGGGTCCAGGGCAGCTGCCACTCTGGCTCCCACAGGCCCCTGATACAGTCCTCTCTGAGTCATTCCCGTCTTGCTCACAGAGCAGTGCTAAGACTCACTGTCTTCAAGACAAATCAGCTCACCAACGTGCTGGTCACTGGTCAAGTTCTCAGTTAGCTCCCCACTCAGCCCACTGCTGCTCTCTCTGGAGTCCGCAGATAGTATTTTCGCTGAGACCACGGTTCTCATCATTGGGTGGACAGCTGGCCATTGGTCTGCTCCATCTCGGTGGCTCCAGAATGATGTGTTTTCTTCTTTGGAGAAGAAGAAAAAAGAGCAAGAGTATGGGTCTGGACAGCAAGTAGCCTTTCTGTAGAAATGCATGGACAGTGAGTTTTTTACTCTTAGTACTTTGAAGTGCTATGTGGATTGGCATGAGGTACTTTTGTTTTATTATTCTTTCTGGATGTTCTCCCTGAAGGTGACTGAGCTGGCTGGCTGCACAGGTAAAGGAACAAGAGGGTGAGTGTGCTGCCCTGGGTGCCAAGTAGCAAGGAGTTTGTGCTGTTCTGCATTTCTGAGCCTCTCTCACCATGTGAGTCAGGTCTGGCCAGAGGCAAGGACAGCCATGAGTGGCTGCTCCAAGTCCATCCTGACACCACTCGTCTGTCCCACCTCCACACGATTGAGCTGTGCTCATTGCCAGCTAAATCCACAAGCCAGGGGAGCCCTGGAGCCCTCAGTCACTGTGGGAGAGGATGAGCATTGGTGGCTCCCTGGCCCACATCATGGACCAAAAAGAGCAAGATTTTATGTGGTACAGACACTGAAAAGGCCTTCATGACAGCCCTACATTATTACCCTAATGATACAGGTTTGGATGGACAATTACAAACTCCCTACTTGACCACAGAGTAAAGTATGAAACCTTAATGAGTGACACTCCGTCTCTCATCTTCATTTCACCCCTTAAAATAGGGATGTGTTGATTTCATCCACCAGCATTACTTCTTCCATCTTGCATTCAAGTTGACAGGAAAATTGGAGCCATCTATGGAAGGAGAGAGCATATGAAGACAGGGTATTATTTTTACCTTAATTTTGAGCACCACTCTGTTGAGTACAAAGAAAAAAATTATTTATCTTTCCTGACCTTTAACAGAGCATAGGTATCTTTTCTACAGTTGAGATCTGCAGATGATTAAAAGGCACGTGCTTCCAACGACAATGCTGCCTTCCTTCATCCTTGTCCTTGGGAAGTGTCACCCTGGGCCCTGTACCCTGGTCCCAACCAAGACACCGAGAAGTGAATCTGCTCTGTCGACAGGACCCTGGCCCAGTGTTCCTGGAATGGCACAAAAGGCCCAGACTTGTCACTTGGTGGATGTGGTTTAATGAAGCAGAGGGTCACTGTGGGAGGATTGTGCTGCCGGTGTTGTGTTTTGTGAGATGGTTAAAAGGTTTGAAGCTCCTTTAAGAAACCAGGTGGCACAGTGAAGGAGCTGTTCCCCCCAGTGATCACATTAGAGGTGGCTGAGACACAGCAGCTGTATTAAAAGCTGTGGAAGCTTCATGATGGGATGAGAACTTAGCTGTGTAGGTGACTGGTCTGGATGGTGGCCCTCAATCCCACTGACCACCAGTTCCTGTGGGCAATTCCTTATACTCAGCCCTGACCCCAACTGGACCTGCTGGACCAGATTCTCTGGGGCAAGACAACCAAATCTGGTTGTCGACCATTTTATTTTTTAACCTTTTAAAATTACAATTGTAGATTCCCATTATTTATAAGAGATAACGCAGAGGTGGCCCATGTAATCTGACCCGGTTTCCCTCGATAATATCTTATTAAAATCTCACAACCAGGATATTGACAGTGACCCAACCAGCCATGTAGAGCCCATAGAAAACAGCTCTACCCGATTCTCCCACACCCAGGACAGTGCCTTCTATTTTTATTTTTTTTTTGGTATATTGTTATCACAGTAATATATACACAATGAAATTTACCATTTTAAGTATTTTTCAGAGCACAGTCCAGTGGTGGTAAGTGGTCCTTAACACAACTTAACAATCATATTGTTGTGCTGCCCTTACCACCTTCGGCTCCATCACTGTTCTCATCTTCTCCAACTGAAGCTCTGTCCCCACTAAACAGCAACTCTGCATCCACTCCCCCATTACTGGTACCCTCCATCTTACCTCTATGACTCTGATGGCTCTAGGGACCTCATGTGAGTGGGATCACACACTATTTGTCCTTTTGTGACTGGCTTATTACATTGAGCATCATGTCTTCAGGGTCCATCCAGGTTGTAGCATGTGCCACAATGGCCTATTTTTCTAAATTGAATATATTGGGGTGAGATTGGTAATGAAATCATGTAGCTTTCAGGTATACAGTTCGGTAATACATCATCTGTATGTTGAATTATGCGTCTCACCGTCCTCCCCCCGACCCAAGTCAGGTCTCCTTCAATCACAATTTATCCTTCCTAAACCCTCTTCTACACACACCCCTCTCTCTCTGATAATCACCAAACTGTTGTCTGTGTCTATAGGTCTTTTCTTTGCTTAATCCCTTCACTTTTCCCCTAGTCCCCCAACCTCCTCCCCTCCGACAGTATTCAGTCAGTTTTCTGTATCTATGAGCCTTTTTCTATTTTGATTGTAGTTTATTGTGTTCATTAGATTCCACATATAAGTGAAACCATAAGGAACCTGTATTTCTCTGACTGGCTTACTTCACTTCACTTAGCATAATACTCACTGGTTCCATCCATGCTGTTGCAAAAGGTAAGATTTCCTTCATTTTCTATTGTGTGTGTGTAGGTGAGTAGTATTCCATTGTGTTAATGTACCATAGCGTTTTCTCCATTTATCTGCTGCTGGGCACTTGGGCTGCTATGAAATCTTCGCTATTGTCAATAATGCTGCCGTGAACATAGCATTGCATATATCCTTTCCGATCTGTGTTTCAGGTTTCTGCAGAGATATTCTCAGAAATGGAAATGTTAGGTCATAAAGCAGTTCTATTTTTAATTTTTGAAGGAACTTCATACTGCTTTCCACAGTGGTTGCACCAATCTGCATTCCCACCAAGAATACACGAGAGTTCTCTTTTCTCCACATATTCACCAGCACTTGATGTTTATTGATTTATTGGTGATAGCCATTCTGACAGAGGTGAGGTGATACCTCGCTATGATTTTAATTTCCATTTCTGTAATGATTAGTGATGCTCAGCATCTTTTTATTTGTGTAATAATCATCTACAGATCCTCGCTGGAGAAGTGTCTGTTTAGGTTCTTTGCTCATTTTTAAATTGGATTGTTTAATTTTGTGATGATGCTGAGTTTTTTAAGTTCTTCATAAATTTTGGATATTAAACCCTTATCAGATGTATCATTGGCAAATATGTTCTCCCCTTCAGTGGGTTGTCTTTTCATTTTGTTGGTGGTTTCCTTTGCTGTGCAACAACTTTTTAGATGGATGTAGTCCCATTTGTTTAGTTTTTCTTATGCTTCTGGTGCCCAAATAGATATATCAGAATAAAAAATATTTCTATGAAAACTTATTGCCTTTATTTTCTTCTAGAATTTTTACGGTTTCAAATCTCACTTTCAAGTCTTAATCCATTCTGCATTTTTTCTTCAATATGGTGTAAGAAGGTAGTCAGCATTCATTTATTTTTCTACTTATGTGTCCAATTTTCCCAATTGCATTTATTGAGTGGACTCTCTTTACCACATTGTATAGTCTTGTGTCCTTTGTCAAATATTAATTGACCATAAGTGTATGGGTTTATTTCTGGACTTTTTATTCTGTTCCGATGATCTTTATGTGCGTTTTATGCCAGTACCATACTATATTTATTACTATGGCCTCGTAGTATAGTTTGTTATCAGGTAGCATGATTCCTCCCACTTTGTTCTTCTTTCTCAAGATTACTCTGGCGATTGGTTTGGTTTTATTTTGTGTGTGTGTGTTTTTTTTTTGTTTTTTTTTTTGTTTTTTTTTGTGTGTGTGTGTGTGTGTGTGTGTGTGTGTGTTGGGTTTTTTGTTGTTGTTGTTGTTGTTGTTTTTTTTGTACTTCCATATAAATTTTTGTGATATTTGTTGTAGCTCTCTGAAATACGTCACTGGACATTTGAATGTTGTTAATTCTTCCTATCTTTGAACACCATATATGCTTTTATTAATTTGTATCTTCTTCAACTTCTTCCTGTCTTCCTTCCTTTCTTTCACTTTCTTCTTTCTTTTTTTCTTTCTTTCTTCTTCATAATCTTTATTATGTTCAGGGGAATTCCCTCTATTCACATTTCGCTGAGAGTTGTTATAATGAATAGGTGTTGTGTTTTGATGCTCTTTCTGCATCTATTGTTATAATCATGTGATTTTTATTCATTTTGTTTACGATGTATCATGTTTTTTATGTGTAGATACTGTACAAAGCTTGCATCCCTGGAATAAATCCCACTTCATTATGGTGTGTAATCTTTTTAATGTATTACTGGATCCAGTTTGCCAATATTTTGTTGAGGATTTTAGCATCTATATTCATCAGGGATATTGGCCTATAATTTTTTTCTTTGTAAAGTCTTATTCTGGTTTGGGATTAGGAGAATGCTGAACTCATAAAATGAGCTTGGAAGTCTTCCCTTGTCTTGAGTGTTTTGGATGAGTTTGAGGAGAACAGGTGCTAGTTCTTCTCTGACTGTTTGATGAAATGCACTGTGAAACCATCCAGTCCAGCACCTGCATTTGTTTTTTGCTGCTTTGTTTATTTCTGCTCTGATCTTTATTATTTTCTTTATTCTTCTCACTTTATGGTGTCTTTGTTTTTCTTTTGCACTAGTTCCTCTAAGTGTCAAGTTAGATGATGTATTTCAGATTTTTCTTGTTTCTTGAGGTAGACCTGTAATGTTAGGAATTTCCCTCTTAGGACTGCTTATGCTGTGCTCCATAGAGTGAGGATTGTTGTGCTCTCATTTCCATGTGTTTCAAGGTATTATTTCATTATTTCCTTGATCTCATTGTTATCTATTCATTGTTTAGTAACATGTCAATTAGCCTCCAAGACTTTGTGTTTTACAGGTTTTTCTTTTTCTTTTTCTGTTTTCTTTTTAATCCTATAATTACTAATTTTTATTGTGGTAAAATAAATATAAGATTTAGAGTTTTAACCACATTTAAGTATACATCAAGTATATTGACATGCAATTCTCACCACCATGTATCCCCAAATTTTTATATATTTATTTATTTATTTTTGCTTGTCATTGTTTTTATTTCTCTGTTAATAAATTCATTTTGGCAGGGTGGTTTTAGGTGTGTACAATTCAGTAATAGATCACTTGTACATCAGTTTTGTCTAATTGACTTCTAGTTTTATACAGTTATGACCAGAAAAGATTCTTGATATGATTTCAATCTTCTTAAATTTACTGAGACTGTTTTTGTGCCCTAACATGTGGTCTATCCAGATAATGTTGCACGTCCACTTAAAATGAATGTATATTCTACTGCTTCAGGGTGAAATGCTCTGAAGATATCAATTAAATCCATTTGATCTATTGTGTTATTTCTTTCCACTCTTTTTTTTTTTTAATTTAAAGACTAGGTGTGAGGCCGCCCTGCACAAGGGTGAGAAGGTGCCCAAGTCTCCCCCCCACCTCTCCCTCCCCCCCCAGCCCCCGCCCGTCTCCCTCCCCCCCCCAGCCCCCGCCCATCTCCCTCCACCCCCACCCGCAGGGGCCCCAGCCCAGGGGAGCCAGGGGAGCCTAGGGGAGCCAGGAGAGCATGTCCCACGCTAGGGGGAAGGGAATGCTTCACTGATTTGAGTGTCACCCTTGCGCAGGGGCCAGCCTAATCTCATCTGTATCATTCCAGCTTTAGGGTATGTGCTCCTGCTGCTGCTGCAGAGTCCAGCACCAGGCCACTCTTTGCTTCTTGATTTTCTGTGCGGAAGATCCAGCCATTGATTCCAATGGGATGTTAACATCCCCTACTGCGTCTGTATTATTGTTGAACTCTCCATTTATGTACATCAGGATTTGATTTACACATTTACTTGCTCTTATGTTGAGGAAATACATGTTTGCAAGGGTTATATCCTCTTGTTGGATTGCTCTCTTTATCATTCTGTGGTGTCCATTCTTATTGCTCAATATAGCCTTTGTTTTAAAGTCTGTTTTGTCAGCTATATAGGTTTACCTCCCCGGCTTATTTTTCATTTGTTTTTGCATGAAATACCTTTTGCCATCCCCTTGCTTTTTGTCTGTATATCTTTCATTCTGAGATAGATCTCTTGTTGACTGCGTATATATGGTTATTAATTTCTTATCAATTCAGCTACCATGTCTTTTAACTGCAGCAGTCAAGCCACTTACATTTAAAGTGATTATTCGTAGATATGTTTTATTCTTTTAACTCTGTTTCCCTTTTATTCCTTCTTGATAGTTCTTATACTAATGGTTTGGTGGTAAAACACTTGTTTTGCTGTTTCTTGTCTAGGAAGCTCTTTATTTCTCCATCAATTTTAAATGACAGCCTTGCTGGGTAAAGTAGTCTTGGTTGAAGGTCCTAGCTTGTCATTATTTTGAATAGTTTGTGCCAATCCCTACTGGCCTGGTATGTTTCTGTAGAGAAATAAGCTGACAATCTTATGGGAGCTCCCTTGGAGGTAACTGACCGTCTTTCTTTGGTTGCTTTTAAGATGTCCTGTCTTTAATCTTTGTCATTTTCATGATGATGTGTCCTGGTGTCAAGCCTTTTTGGGTTCATCTTGTTTGGGACTCTGTGCTTCCTGGACGTGTGTCTCTTCCTTCACCAGGTGAGGGAACTGTTCGGTCATTATTTCTTTTAATATGGTGTAGTCCCTTAATCTTTCTTTTCTCCTTGTACTCCTATAATGTGGACGTTGTTAATGTTTCATGTTGTCCCAAAAGTCCGCTAAACAGTCCTCATTTTTAAAAGTTCTTTTTTCTTTTTGCTGTTTTGTCTTCTGTGACTTTGTCTTCCAAATCACTCATTTGATTCTCTCCTTAATCAAATTACTTATTTTCTCTAGTGTATTCTTCATTTCAAAGATTTTACTCTTTATTTCTGACTGGATCTTTTATATGGCTTAAATATACTTTTTCATGCCTACTATCAGTTTTCAAGTTCCTACAGATTTCATCCATTCTTCACCTAACTTCAATTAACATCCTTACAACCATTTTATGTATATATATATGCGGTATCTGGAGTATTGCTTGCCTCACTTTGTTTAGCATTTTTTTCTGGATGTGTCCCCTGTTCTTAAATTTGGGGCATGTTTCTTTGCATTTTGGCTGCCTCTGTTTCTTTCTTTGTATTAAAATCCAGGCCTTGATAGTGTGGCTTCGTGTAGTAGGAGTCCTGTGGAATCCAGTGGCAATTTCTTCTTGATCATCTGAGTTGAGTGCTCCAGGGATGTCCCGTGTGTGTTATGTGAACCTTCCTGTGGCAGTTGATTCTTGATGGCTGTTGGCCCATGCATGTACTAAGTCGATGCTGAGGCTAGTTGGCTGCGACCACAGTGTACCCTGCCTATAGTATAGTGTATAAGCTGCTGACAGGTGTTGACCACGTGGAGTGCAATTCATCTCAGCGGGGTCTGGTGCCTGCCTAGATCTCTCTTTGGATCTGCCACTTCTGAGGCTAATTGTATCCTTCTCTGATGTGCTCTGAAGCTGGCCACTGGGCTTGCTGGTCCTGAGGCTTCCTGGGAGCGACTCTGTTGCTGAACAATGTCAGATGCTTGATGTGACTGGCCCAGGGCAATCTATTTGCATCTACAAAGCAATTCACAATTTGTGACAGGCACTCCTGAGGCCCAGTAAGCTCAGGAAGGCCCAGGCAGGGCACCAAAGCTGGCTTTTACTAGCACTGATCCCGGGGACAGGTCAGCAAAAGTCCCAGAGCAGACCATGTTCTGCCTCCCTGTCTGCCTCCATGTGCCGAGTGCCTGTTATTCTCCGCTAATGAAAGAGTCTCTGGAAGCACTCAAGTTGCATGAGGTAGGTTCTCAGGGAGTCCCCAGGTAGAGGTGAGTGGTGTTCACCAGATGGATGCAGGTTCAAGCTCAGTGTCAGTGTTGGGTCTGAGGCCACTCAGCAAATGTCCCAGGGTATACCACGTCCAGCTGCCACCCGCTGGGTCCTCACACATCTTTGAGCAGTGTACAGAAGACACAGACCTGGCATTGTTTGTAGGAGGAGAATGAAAAATCAAAAGAGGCTGCTTCCCAGGATTGAAGATGTCTGGAATCTGTAGTCTGAGATCAGCCGTGTGAGCTTAAGGGCTTTGCAGAGGGTCTGTGGATTTTCAAAGGCCAGAGAGCTGCTTTCTGTTGTAGATGATCCATGGATCCCCTGGGATGCCACAGGGGAGGGAGAGCATGGTGGGATCATGCAGGTGTAATCCAGTCATCATGTAGTGAAAAGTTGAGTCCCCTTATGGGTGGCTGATTTCAGCAGATTCATCCCTCCATTTCTGTCCTAAGAGAACTGAAGCTCTCTCCAGACTTCTGACCACATGCATGCTCACTGGCTTCCCAGGCAGCACTGTCCCTGCCTTCTTTCCTCCAGGCTGGGTGAGCCAGGCTGGCTGGAGTGTAGGGAAGGGAGGATAGAGGTCCATTTGGTGGGTTGAAATGCTGTGAGAACCTTTAAGGCTTAAATTTATTTTTTCTGTGTTGGCTCCCACACTACAAATAAGCAGCCAAAGTGATGCTTAGCTCACTCTCAAGGAAGCACAGTTCTGCCCTGCACCAGTGCCACACATCACCAGAGCCATGAAGGGAGCTACTGGAGGAAGAAAACAGGGCATTCCTCTCCCAGGAGTGTAACACCCTCACAGGCATGATGCTGTCTGTAGAGCTGACCACTGTTGGAGCGCTTAAGGCTTTTAGGCACAGAGTGTAATGATCTGATTTACATATTTAAAGATCACTCTGATTCGCATTTTCATTTTTATTCAAAATTGTTTTACTACTTTAATTTAGTTTCAATTAGGGATGACATTCAATATTAGTTTCAAGTGTACAAAATAGTGGTTAGACATTTATATAACATATAAAGTCATCTCCTGATAAGTCTAGCATGGGATATCTTTGAAAAGGGTATTAATCGTATTCATGAGGGCTCCACCCTCATAACCTAATCAACCTCAAAAGACCCACCTTTCATTTACTTTTAATCAACCGTATTTGGGTGACATTCATTAATGAAATTGCATAGGTCAGGTGTGCAATTCTATATTGCATCATCAGTAGATTGCATTGTGTGTTCACTGCCTTCAAGTCAAGTCTCCTTCCATCACCATTTATCCCCCCTATTCCCTCTTTTCCCTCCCCCACCTGTCACCCACCAACCCTATCCCCTACTCCGCACAGGCCACCACCACCTGCCACCCGACAACCACACCCAGCCCCCACCGGACTCACCACACCCCCAACCCACAGCCCCCTCCTGCGACCCCATACCACCCACGTGCCAGCTCCCATCCCCCACCACTACCGCTCACCCCTACCTCAAACTCTTACCCACACCCCTACCCACACCCCACAACCCACACCTCACACCGCACACCACCCCCGATTCTTGACCCCCCATTCCCCAGTCCACACGCCCTAGCCCCCACTCCCCTCCCACCACCCCCACCTACCATACCCACCCCCCAACTCCCCACCCCCAACTCCCACTCCCATCCCCCACTTCCCACTCCTAACCTCCCACCCCCACCCCCCTTCCCCTGTTTGTGATTTGACATTTGAAATGATATTTGAGATGTGTCTTGAGAGCACAGGTAGGACTTAGACAGATGAAGAAGGTGAGAATGTACTTCAGGTACAGAGAGTGGACACTCAGCCTAAAGGCAGGAGAGATGAACACTGGAGAGGCCAGAGCATATGCCCCTCAGATGCCTGTGAGTGAGGGGTCAGGCCAGGGAAACAGAAGACCCTGGCATGGAAGGAGAAGGCAGAGGGATAAGGTGACCAACCACAGAGTGGTCAGAGCAGCGGAGACAGCAGGCCATCCATGGGAAGGCAGGGCAGTGGGGGCAGGGGACCAGGGGAGGGACTAATGGACAGGGAGGACAGGGAATGCTGTGAAGGGGCAGGGCTGGGGAACAAGGGCCCCACCATGGGGGAACAGGGGACTCTCCATGGAGGGGTGTGTTTCCCCTGTTACCTATCTCTACTCCCCTGTCCTCCCTTCCCTGGCCCCTCCATGGATGGTGCCCTAACCTCACTATCCTGCTCAGACTATGTGGGGTCCTTTGTCCTCCCTGCCCTGCTACCTCGCGGGAGGATGTCCTCTCTCCCCTGCCCTGCCATCTATTTAAGGACCTGTGCTGAAATCCTTGCTGTCTCAAAGTAGGGTTCTCTATGCCCCCAGCCTCTCCCCTCCATGGAGATTTCCCTGTTCCCTCTCCTGCATGACCTGTCCCTCTATGTAGGATTCTGTCTCCTCCCTGCCCTTCTCCCTCAAACTGGGGTTACCTTTCCCCACTGCTTGCCCCCTCAAAGTGAGGTTCTCTGTCACCCTGCCCTGCCCCTTCCATGAAGGAAACCTTATCCTCCCTGCCCATCCTCCTCAAAGTGAGGTTCTCTACACCCCTGCCATGCCCCATCCATGGAGGGTTCCCTGCCTCACCTGTCCTGAAGCCTCCATGGAGGTTTCCCTGTCCCCACTGCCCTGCCCTCTCCCTGGAGTGTCCCCTCTCCTCCCTGCCCAGTCAACTCCATGGAGGATCCCCACTTTCCCTGCCCTCCCCCCTCCATGAAGATTCCCCTCTACTCTCTGACTGGCCAATCATACAGGGTCCCATGTTCCAAGTCCCCACTGCCCTGCCCTATCAATGGAGAGTTCCCTGTTCCCTATACCCCCTTCACTTCCCCCTCCACATAGAGTTCCCATTCCCACTATCCTTGCCTTCCATGGAGGGTCCTCTCCTCCCTGCCGTGTTACCTCCATGGTAAGTCTCCTCTCCTCTTTACCTGAAACATCCATGCATTGTCCCCTCTACTCTTTATTCTCTCCCTCCATGGAAGGTCCCTTCTCCTCCCTGTCGTCTCCCCTCCATGGAGGGTCCCTTGTCCTCCCTGCCCATCCCCCTCCATGGAGGGTCACCTCTCCTCTCAGTCTTCTTCCCTCAATGGAGTGTCCCCTCTCCTCCCTGCGCTACCCCTCCATGGAGGGTCCCCTGCCCCACCTGTCCTGTAGCCTCAATGGAGGGTTCCTTGCCCACTGCCCTGTCTCCTCCACGGAGGGTCCCCACTTCCTCTGCCCTCCTTCCTTCATGCAGTGTCCCCTCTCCTCCCTGCCCAGCCCATTGTTTGGGGTTCCCTGTTTCCCGTCCCCACTGCCCTGCCCCCTCCATGGAGGGTCCCCTCTCCTCCTCTCCCTTCCCACTCCATGGAGGTTCCCTTGTCCTTCCCGCAGAGCCACTTAAATTGAGGGTCCCCTCTTCTCCCTTCCCTGTCCCCTACACTCCCCCCTCCATGGAGGATACCTTCTCCTTCTTGACCCATCGCCTCCATGGAGGTTCCCAACTCTTCCCTGCCCTTCCTCTCCCTGGAAATATCCTTCTCCTCCCTGATCTGTCCCCTTTATTGAGGGTCCCCTCTCCTCCCTGTCTAGCCCATCCCTGTAGGGTTCTCTGTCCCCGTCCCTGCCCTCTCCTTCCTGGCCTGTACCCTCCACTGAGGGATCCTTCTCCTCCCTGAACTGTGGCCTCCGTGGAGGGTCCTGACTCCTCCTTACCTGTCCCCTCCATGGAGGGTTCCAATAACCCTACACTCCCACCTCCATGGAGGGTACCTTCTCCTCCATGACCCATCTCCTCCATGGATGTTCCGATCTCCTCCCTGTCTTGTCCCCTCCAGGAAGGGTCCCATCTCCTCCCTGCCCTTACCTCCATGAAGGGTCCCCTCCATGAAGGGTTCCCACGTCCTCCCTGCCCTTCCCATGCATGGAGGGTCCCCTCTGCTCCCTACCCTGCCCCCTCCTTGGAGGGTCCCATCTAATCCCTGCCCTTTCCTCCCATGAAGGATCCCACCTCCTCCCTGCCCTTCCCCTCCATGGGGGGTCCCATCTGCTCCCTACCCTGCTCCCTCCATGGAGGGTCGCCTCTCCTCCCTGCCCTTCCCCTCCACTGAGGGTCCCCTCTGCTCCCTACCCTGCCCCCTCCATGGAGGGTACAATCTCCTCTCTGTCCTGCCCCTCCATGGAGGGTCCACTCTCCTCCCTGCCCTTCCCCTCCATGGAGGGTCCCCTCTGCTCCCTACCCTACCCCCTCCATGGAAGGTACAATCTCCTCCCTGTCCTGCCCCTCCATGGAGGGTCCCCTCTACTCCCTTCGCTTCCCCTCCATGGAGGGTCCCATCTGCTCCCTACCCTGCCCCCTCTATGGAGGGTCCCATCTCTTCCCTGCCCTTCCCCTCCATAAAGGATCCCCCTTCCTTCCTGCCCTTCCGCTCCATGGAGGGTCCCCTCTCCTCCCTGCCCTTCCCCTCCATGAAGGGTCCCATCTCCTCCATAACTGTCCCTTCCATGGAGGGTTCCCTGTAACCACTGCCCTGCACCCTCCATGGAGGGTCCCCTTTTGTCCCTGCCCTGTACCCTCCATGGAGAGTCCCTTCTCCTCCCGGCCCACCCCTCCATGGAGGGTCCCATTCCTCCCTGCCTGTCCCCTCCATTGAGGGTCCCCTCTCCTCCCTGCCTTCTCCCCTCCATGGTGTGTCTGCTCTCCTCCCTGCCTTCTCCCCTCCATGGAGGGTCCTATCTCCTCCCAGCCTGTCCCCTCCATTGAGGGTCCGCTCTCCTCCCTGGCTGTCCCCCCATGGAGGGTCCCCTCTCCTCCCTGCCTTCTCTCCTCCATGGAGGGTCCCCTCTCCTCCCTTCCCTTCCCCTCCATGGAGGGTCCCATCTGCTCCCTACCCTGCCCCCTCCATGGAGGGTCCCATCTCTTCCCTGCCGTTCCCCTCCATGGAGGGTCCCCTCTGCTCCCTGCCCTTCTCCTCCATGGAGGGTCCCATCTCCTCCATAACTGTCCCTTCCATGGAGGGTTCCCTGTCACCATTGCCCTGCACCCTCCATGGAGGGTCCCCTTTTTTCCCTGCCCTGTACCCTCCATGGAAAGTCCCTTCTCCTCCCGGCCCACCCCTCCATGGAGGGTCCATTTCCTCCCTGCATGTTCCCTCAAAGGAGGGTGCCCTGTCCCCACTGCCCTGCACCCTTCATGGAGGGTCCCCTTTTTTCCCTGCCCTGTACCCTCCATGGAGAGTCCCTTCTCCTCCCGGCCCACCCCTCCATGGAGGGTCCCACTCCTCCCTGCCTGTCCCCTCCATTGAGGGTCCCCTCTCCTCCCTGCCTTCTCCCCTCCATGGAGTGTCTGCTCTCCTCCCTGCCTTCTCCCCTCCATGGAGGGTCCTATCTCCTCACTGCCTGTCCCCACAATTGAGGGTCCGCTCTCCTCACTGGCTGTCCCCCCATGGAGGGTCCCCTCTCCTCCCTGCCTTCTCCCCTCCATAGAGTGTCTGCTCTCCTCCTTGCCTTCTCCCCTCCATGGAGGGTCCCCTCTCCTCCCTGCCTGTCCCCTCCATGGAGGGTCCCTTTCCTCCCTGCATGTTCCCTCAAAGGAGGGTGCCCTCTCCCCACTGCCCTGCACCCTTCATGGAGGGTCCCCTTTTGTCCCTGCCCTGTAGCCTCCATGGAGAGTCCCTTCTCCTCCCGGCCCACCCCTCCATGGAGGGTCCCACTCCTCCCTGCCTGTCCCCTCCATTGAGGGTCCCCTCTCCTCCCTGCCTTCTCCCCTCCATGGAGTGTCTGCTCTCCTCCCTGCCTTCTCCCCTCCATGGAGGGTCCTATCTCCTCACTGCCTGTCCCCACCATTGAGGGTCCGCTCTCCTCACTGGCTGTCCCCCCATGGAGGGTCCCCTCTCCTCCCTGCCTTCTCCCCTCCATAGAGTGTCTGCTCTCCTCCTTGCCTTCTCCCCTCCATGGAGGGTCCCATCTCCTCCCTGCCTGTCCCCTCAGTGGAGGGTCCCTTTCCTCCCTGCATGTTCCCTCAAAGGAGGGTGCCCTGTCCCCACTGCCCTGCACCCTTCATGGAGGGTGCCCTTTTGTCCCTGACCTGTACCCTCCATGGAGAGTCCCCTCTCCTCCCTGCCCACCCCTCCATGGAGGGCCCCCACTCCTTCCTACCTGTCCCCTCCATGGAGGGTCCCTCCTCCTCCCTGCCCACTCCCCTCCATGGAGGGTCCCCTCTCCTCCCTCCCCTCTCCCCTCCATGGAGGGTCCCCTGTCCTCCCTGCCCTGCCCCCTCCATGGAGGGTTTACTGCCTCCCCTACCCTGTCCTCTCCATGGAAGGACCCCTTCCCCCTGCCCTGCCCCCTCCATGCAGGGTCTTCTGGTTCCCTGCCCTGTCCCATCACTCACAGGCTCTGAGAGGCATGTGCTCTGGTCCCCAGTGTTCATCTGTCCTGCCTCCAGGCCGTGTCCACTGTCTGCACCTGAAGCACATCTCACCGTCTTCATCTGCCCAAATCCTCCCGGGCTCTCAGGACACATGTCAAATATCATTTCAAATGTCAAATCACCGAGTGATCTTTAAAAAATATAAATCAGATCCCCCTATTCTCGTGCCTAAAAGCCTTCCTGCTGTGACAGCATTTTCAGCCCACACTAGGGCCCTCTATGCCCCCCCTCCCCTCTGCTGTTCCCAGCCAGCCTGGCTGTCCTTGCCCTGGGGCACTGCCTCTCCTTTTGGGGTGGCTTCCCCAGGTCTCCATGGGGCCAGCTCTGTCTCAACAGCCATGTCTCAGTTTAAATATGTTGGGGAGCCCTTTCCTAAGCCTTCTGGGGAGTCACTTTGCTCAGGAGCCCCCATCTAGCCCTATGGTATATCACCTGGCAGTAGGTCACAATAGTAACAGAGGTCAGAATGGTAAGACAGGTCATAGAGGTAACCTAGCCACCATGCCAGGTCAGCCATGTGGGCCAACCTCTCAAGTTTTCTGGTGGTGGTGTTGTTAAAAATCAGTGAATAAACATTTATTGACACCAACACACCCCAGGTCCTCTACAGAAAGCACAGGAGGTGTGTCTCCCCCCGAGGTCCTGGCCCTCAGTAACCAGGTGTTCTTCAAAGTGAAAACTGGCTGGGAAGGAGGGGCAGAGAAGCCAGGGAGGGACCCCATTTGAGTTGCTGGCTTTGAGGCTGGAGGAAGGGATCAAAAGCCAAGATGTTTGGGAGCCCCAGGAAGCTGGGAGTGGCTTTGGCAGGGAACAGAAGGGAACTGTGCCATAAGGAAGGGAATCTGCCACCTCCCCATGAGCAGGCCCCCCGAGGCCTCCTGGGAGGAGGGCAACCCAATGAACCACCTCAGGTTTCTGACCCACAGCACCTGCGACCCCACACTTTGTCCTGTGAACCTCTGCCTTTAAAGTCATAGGTCAGGGCACCAATAGAAATCCTTTGTGTCCCTGTCGCTCCCTAGTCATATAAGCTAAGTCTGTTTTCTTCATGGCTCTTCCTGTCCTCTGAAATAAAGTGTGGCCTTGGTTCTTGTTCACCTGTCTGTCTCTCAGGCCCTCTCAGCACCTGAAAGGTGACCTGTGAAGGCCCTGCCCCGAGATCCAGGTAGACATCACACACTTGCTGAATGAATTCCTGAGCAAAGAGCTCTTTTTTGATTTCCTTTATTTCATATTTGTAATAAACCTGATTCATTAACATGTACATACATATGATATCTTAATCCTCTTTAGGACATCCCACATAGATTCATGAATTTTTAAAATATCTTAATTTTTTGGTCAAAACCCATGTCTCAATTTTTTGTTCAGAAATGCAGTAGCTGCTTTATGACCTGCCTTGGGGAGGAGAGGGCTCTGACTGCAGACCAGGTTCACGCCAGGATGTGGCTCCTGTTCCTGGTCCTTCGCAGGCCAGCCCTTTTGGCCTCTGGTGACCAGTTTACCCATGATGCACCTTTACACCTCATCTTCTGTTCACCAGCCTGGTGTTGCTTCCTCAGTTGGGCACAAGGTGCAATATACAGATCCTGTCACATAGAACCCACACCTAAAACCTGTATGTTCTTGTTGACCAATGTCACACTAGTGGATTTCATAGATAAAAATATTCTTTAAAAAATCACATATTAGTTATTTTGCAGATTGAAACTGGTTCAGGGAGATGAAGTGACTGGTCTGAGGTTCCCCAATATTCCCACTGCTCATGATTCTGAATGCCCAGCACTTTCTTCTCTTTCTCCCATTAGAGTTCAAAGGCCCTGCCTTTTAGAAATCCAAAGAAGCTGAAAAAACAGTAGGAAGCTTCAAACCTCCTTTAGAAAGCAAACTTTAAGTCGGCAGAGTGGAACATCTTCTCTGTCAGTGTTTCTTTGCTTCTTTCTTCATTCATTTGCCAAATGTATGTTTTACAGACATTTCTAGAACTGACCTTTTCAGTACTGGATCTCCCTCTCAGAAGGTGCCCAGGCCTGTGCTAGGACCAAAGAGCCCCCAGTGCTGAGTGGGAATTCAGCAATGACTTTTGAAGGTTTCTTTTTAAGAAATACATACAAATTCTGATTTTACTTTAATCACTAGATACAGTGGAGCCTTGACTTACTAGTTTAGTTCATTCTGAGACCAAGCTCGTTAAGGAGCTCGTTAAGGTGCTCCTTAACTGAAATTACTCTGTCAACTCAATGCAAAAAATCAGCCAAGAGACAGCTGGTATCTCAAAAAACTCCTTAGTGGGGACACTTGTAAGTCAAGGCCCCAGTGTACTAGGAAGGGTTCTCTCCTCACAAGAGCCTTTATGCTATTTTCACAAGACACTTGCTCAGTGTCTGGTGAAAGGAAGCTCAGCTTATTTCACAGAAACACAACAGCTAAAACCACAGCACGATTTTCATAATAAGAAATTTCCTTTGCACATTGTAGCGAGGAAGACACACCTTTAAGAAGAAATGTCAGATAGAGTTACAGTTTTGCATGAATAAAGATAAGTCGGGCTCAAAGTTGCAAATATATTCAGTATGTTAAATGTGCAGAAGAAATATAGCTTATTTACTTGTTTCTAAATGAATTTGCTCTTGAGTCCCCCACCAAAGGATAGAGAGGAGAGGAGCAAAAGAAAATATTTAGCCCAGTTTAATATCTGAGTTCAGCCTCATGAAGGGAATCCTGTCTTTAAATGAACCCAGTGCCTTTCCCATTGGTGTTATATGGGATGGGAGGCGGAGCTATTTTGTTTTTCTGGCAACAGGGGCAGAGTCTTTGTATCTCCTATTGTCTCTCAGGGAGTAGCTAGCCTGGGTCCCTGCCTGGGGTCCTACTCCAGGTTTCCTTCTGGAGTTCTACTCAGCCAGAGAGTGAGGACATGCATCATCCCTCCTGGGGGCTCCCAGTCTGCCCAGATAATCCCAGGGGAGCAGTCCTCAGCCCTCCAATTCTAACCCCAGTGTCTGTGTGTCCCCCTCTCCCCTCTGAGAGTCCTGGCTGCAGAGGAGGGGACAGGAGGCATCTGCAGTTCCCTGTCCTCAATCTCTTCATTTGTTCCCACAGTTACCTGAGCTCAGAAGGCTTTGCTTCTCCTTCCTATCCATACAGACCTTCCCTGATGGAAAATTTGAGAACATTGGAAATCAGGGCAGGTAAATGCTTTTCAAGCACATGCAAGTGTATACAAAGTATTTGAGAAAATTAATTTCGAAATTCCACATTTCTTTTAGGTGCTGTTTTCACATTTGGTCTGCCTGAGGAGTCATCTGTGATTATTTTTTTTTTTTCCATCTCACCTTTCACAGTCTCTTCTCTCATTTTAGTAAAGAAAACCATGCCTTCCCCACCTCCTCCCAGAAATCTTACCTTTGCCCCTGGGTGTGACACTCTCAAGCCCTCTGAACTATGAGTGCGTGCCAACTAATCGCACTGCATGAAGCAAACCCTATCTGAGAAGGAATTCTTAGGGTGATCTGAAGGCCGCAGGAAAAACAAAAGCAGAGACTTCAGAGGTAGTTGGAGCCTCGGTCACCTCCAGCTACACAAATGTTAAACACAGCCTGACACCTGGCCAGACAGTGTAAAATCTCACAGTGCTCAAAATGGTTGATAAAAGGGAAAAATGGATTATTTTTTTGTTAAATAAACATCAGCATAATAAGAACTAAACAAACCTAGTTTTCTTCCATAATTCAGGCACTTTACATGTATTGTTCTAATCCCAAAATGGTCCCCATGTGCCTCCCATTTTAGAAAGCAGAGAACTGAAGTCAGAGGACTGAAGACAGGAGGCCAGAATTGGTGGGGCTCCAAATCCAGCCAAGTCGGCTTCCCCAGAGCAAGCTGCCTCCTGTGTCCAAGGTTTCCTCATCCTACTGATGGAGAGTTTGAGCTTCCGTCCATAACACACATACTGGTGTCTTCATGAATTTCAACCAATTTCCAAAAGTACCAGTGGGTAAAGAATTTTTACGGTTAAGGACTAGCAATAGGGACACAGAGGAGACTCTCATTCAGAACAATTGGAGCATAGAAAATGTTTAGAGATCTGCTTCCGAATAAATGAATGAATGTCACACTGGGCTCAACGTTTAGACAGGTGCAGCTACAGAGAGAATCCAGAGACCACTCCGCTGCTCTGTAGACATGGGAGCATCCTACGAATGACACTTGCCTTGACACCTGCCTTGGTGACAAGAATTATGCAGACGGCTTGAGCGGATATACAAAACATTTTATACATCGAAAAAATCTTTAGTTGTGTTTTTTTTAAGTGAATTACTGAATCTTCTGAAACTTATTTTGGCTTTTGCAAAAGTTCAAAAAATTCCACATTCTTTTTATAGTTTCTTCTTTTATTCATTTTTCCCCCGATATTGGAAAAAGATAAAAAATAAAGCCATGTTCAAAGAACATAAAATCCGCCATAATTTCACATCCCACAGTTAACAGATAATAGTATGATCTTTTTCCTTTGTTTCTTTTACATATATATATATATATATATATATATATATATATATATCTTATAAAATTGCAAAATTTGGAATTATATATTCAAATGTGTATATACATATATTTATGAAAATATAAGTACACATACTTTTTGCTTCCTCTTGTTCTTAAAATTATGCCATAAACCTTCCTGCACATTCTAAGAAAAGACTATTTTAATGGCTTTGTAATATTCCAGCATATGTTTAAATCACAATTCAGAGAACCCAAACTCTATCGCTGGACATTTAAGTTTTTTCCACTTGTTCAGCATTATGAATAATAGGAAGAATCAGCACTTTCTAAAACTTTCTCCATTTTTTAAATGAAAGGAAATTAATTTTAAAATCACTAGAAAATCTGTGAGAATAGAAATGTTTTATTTTGCACTGCTCAGCAGTGTACCCAGCAGGCACATATGGCTATTGAGTTCTTGATAGGTGGTTAGTGCCACTTAGGAGTGTGATTTCTCCTTTTACTTCATTTTAAATTAGCCTCATGTGGGTAATGACTACCTTATTGGTCACAGCAGAACTTGAGAGCACCGAATCCTAAGCACTAGACCACCAGAGACTGTGGTACACATAATGAACAACATAAACTGATGAACAAAATCAGATCCAGAGACAGAGAAACATCTATCAGACCACCAACCTCAGAGGGAATGTAGGGGAGGGTGGGGGTAAGAGGGAGAGATCAACCAAAGGACTTATTTGCATGCATATAGGCCTAACCAATGGACACAGACAACAGGGAGGTGAGGGCATGAGTGGGAAGGATGGGGAGGGTAATGTGGGGATAAGAACACATTTGTAATAACTTAATGAATAAATAAATCTCAGAAAAACAAACAAACAAACAGAAACCAACAAAGCAGAACTTGACACTTGAGAGCTCAATGCACTGCTTTGAGAATTTGCTTGTATGCAGGAATACCCCCATCTTGTGGTCTTTTAGAATATTGCTTCTGAAATATTGGGAACTTAGGTGTATTAGCAAGTATGAGCAAGTATTTTTTCTTATAACTTCAGAAGGTTCATAAACCATAAGAGTCATCTGGTAGATTATGTAAAGTATCTGGAAGTTTAAAGACTGGCATGGCTAAAAGACAGTGAGTACACAGGGCAAATGAATTGCAGAGGACAGTAAATATTTAGAAAAACACTAAGAATAGAGTCACTCTTTTGATTGGGACACAGGGAGGACTTTAAACAGAGGGACCTTGTTATCTTCCAAGTCCAACAATATTACTATTTGCAGATAAGGCTTCATATGGTTATTCCTAGAATTAGTATAATTGGGAAATGATCACATTTAGGCATCAAGGATATCTTTTACCAAGAATGGCGAAATGTGAAGAGTTCCTGGAAGTTGGTTCATCCTTGAAATACCCTTGAAACAGATTTCATTGGAGATTTATCCCTAAAGCACACCCCTTTGGGGCATTTTACCAAATATCCAGGATGCTACTTTAATATCCAGGTTTCAGAGCAGACCGTGACTTCCTAGTTCATTAGTTGATGCTCAATCACTGAGCAAGACTAGCTAGGCATATTTTGTTGATTTTAAAGTGTGCAATATGCGACATTTAAAATCATTTGAAATCCAAATACAGTGCTAATAATAACGCACACGGCCTTCATCTACTCTGTGTAGGACAAGGGTCCGCAAACTTCCTGTGTCAAGGGTTTGGTAGTAAATGGTTTGGGCTCTGTAGACAATACCATCTTGGTCATAACTACTCAACTCTGCCATTGTAACATGCAAGTAGCCAATGACAATGTGTAAATGATTGTGCATGACTGCTCCCAGTAAAACGGTAATTATGGACACCAAACAGTAATTATGGACACCAAAATGTTAATTTCATATTATGTTTATGTATCAAAAATATTCTTTTCATTGTTTTCTAACATTTAAAAAGTGAATAAAAATGATTCTTATCTCATGTGACATATATAAACAGGCAATAGTCCAGATTTCACCCGCTGACTATAACTTCCTGACACCTGGTACACAGACAATATAATGACATACCCTCCTTTATAACATCTACAAAAAAATTATTTCCTTCTTTAATATAAAATATTTAATAAAATAAGTCAAAAATTAAAAGCTCAGATATTGTACATGATGATGAGCAAACCAGTGACCTAATGGAAAATTCTGGCTCTCGACAGTGACTTGGTCAGAATGCAGAAGTGTCCTGTGTTGAAGTTATTCTGCAGGGACAGACTGTCAGTAGGCAATGCTGGGTGGAGGAACTAACCCAGACTCCTGAGCACAGCAGGATGGCAGCAAGGAGCCCAGGGTGGCCTCTTGGTACTGTCCAGAGGCGCCACCAGGTGGCGCTGCAGCGGCAAACCATCCTGGCAGGCCAGCCTGGCAGATGTGGCCACAGGTGCCCACATGGGTGAGGGGGACAAGCCTGGGGTACCGTGAGTCACAGGAACCGCTGGGCTTCCTGGCTCCTGCTGCTGCCTCGTCCGGGTCCGCCAGGGTCCCGCGGGCGGAGGAGCCGTTGGAGGCCGAGCCCAGCTGGTGTGGAGCCGCCCCCGCTGCCAGACCAAGTGCATCTGCCTGGAGTCCAGGCCACCATCCTGCAGGCGCTCCTCTCCCGCATGTGGGCTGGATCCACTTGCTCATCTGAGGGAGGAGCTGGAGCGGAAGCTGGTGAGGGGCAGCAATGGGCCAGACCACCTTCCTCAATGTCACCAAGGTGAGTGCCCTCCTGCGCACCTGCCCAGCGACTCCCGCCTAAAAGCCTAGTCGACCCCCCGTTCCACCCCCCACCCCCAACTGTGTGCGGGTTCCAGCCTATTTGGCACCTCCCAGGTGCTAGGACTTGGAGTGTCCCATGTGGTAGTGGCTGTTGTGGGCGGGAAGGGCTCATTCCAAGGGTGAACTTGGGTTTGTCAGGTATTTAAAACGCTTGGAGGATTGGGGTTTCCCTGGGCCTTGCTCTGTGGGGGCAGCCAAGGTGTCACTTTCCCGAAGGGTGGGACTTGGAGAGCCCCAGGGTCCTGGGAGAAAGCAGGAGAGTGGAGAGGCTCCATCAGGTCGCCACCTGGGACCAAGAGCTCCAGTGCGAGACCAAGAGCCCCCTGTGGGCTCCTTCCCTGAGCTGGGCTGGTCCCCTGTCCTTCTGGGGCAGGTTGCATGTGCTCCCTGGACCTGGAGGAGTGGTGGCTGCTGAGCTGAAAGGAGGCAGCTGGGGACAGAGTTCCAGCCAGACCCCAGCAGGGCCCCCTGTCTATTAAGCCAGGCAGTGTGGGGTCCTGCTTCTCCAGGGCTTGTGTCTCAAGCCAGGGGACAAGACGGATCTGTAGTCCCCAGAAAGTTAACTACCTGGTCAAATAGGGTTTGTGTGTGTGTGTGTGTGTGTGTGTTTGTGTGTGTGTGTGTGGGTGTGTGGTGGGGGGGGGCGGTGAGAAGCAGAGGAGCCAGCCTCTCCTTTGGGGGAGCCAGTGAGAAGCGCCTCCAGTCCAGTGGTTGGCACTGGAGACCCAGGCCGTGAAGGAGCTGGGGCAGATTGTGTGGCTGGCTGTTTCTCTGACTGCCTCCCCAAACCCCCCACACGGAGTCCTCAGAACCCCCGCCTTCACGTGACTCCTGTTTGCTCGCCTGTGGCCTGTGGGTCCCAAGCAGCTGGGCTGAGGCCATGATGGCCGCTGTGTTCACGGACGTGCACCAGAAGGCAGCTGTGTGTGTGTGGGGGGGGGGGGGGGGCGTATTCGGTGGCCTGGCTCTGCCCAGAGACAGGCTCTGGGGAGGCAGGGCTGCCGCAGGGCGCACTGGGTGGGCCTCGGGCTCAGCATGTCTCAAGTTGGGCTTCGCATACCGCCCTGCCTTCAGCAGCTTCCCCCGCAGGGGCTGACAGAGCTGGAGGGCATCCTCCCTTTGCTCCTGGAGGGTGTAGCTGGTGTGGAGGCTGAGGGAGGGAGGTTCACAAAGGTAGGTCAGCGGGGTGGATGCCAGAGGTGCCAGGGGGCTGAGAAGTTGTGGGAGGCAGGCAGACCAGTTGGCCAAGCCCTGCCAAGACCCAGGGACAGGGGTGTCGGGGGGACCTGGGATGAGAACAGTCAGCTAAGAGGGGTGGGCACATTCCAGATCCATTCCAGACCCAGGTTCAGGGGAGCGATTACCTGTGGGAAGGAGAGAGAGAGGAGGGGTCCAGCCCGCACCCCAGGTTTTGGCTTCTGTGATTGACAGCTGGTGGCCTTGCATAAGCAGGGAGCCCAGAGGAGTCAGGGACAGTGGAGAAGCCTGCAGCCCAGGCAGGGGGTCTAAGGCAGCGACCTCAGGCCTGAAGCTCAGGAGCGGTCAGTGCTGGGGAGCAGGTGGCTCAGCCCTGCAGAGGAGCAGGGAGGGGGCTGCCTCCATGGTGGAACCTGGGAGCGAGCACACAGGGAACTCCAATGAGTGTTTGTGGAAAGGATGAGGGGGGACCCAGGGACCGGCCAGTGTGCGCCCTGAAGAGCTGTCCCAGAGGGGAGAGAATCAGGGGATAGAGTCTGAGAGCTCCCAGGGGTGACCGGTCAGGTTCAGACCCTGCAACAGCCAATGGCGGAGGGGAGGCGGCCTGCAGGGGTCCACATGCTCAGTTTGGCTCCCATCTTTGGGGAGGGCAGCTCGCAGAGGGGGCGGCTCCCCCAGGGGCAGGGCCTTGGAAAGAAGGGGAAAGGAGGCCACAGGAAGCACCTTACAGAAGAGGCTGGTGAGGGAGGAGGGACACGCAGGCGGCAGCTGGACGGGCCGCCATGAGGTCAGGTCAGGGGGGGATCTTCACCTGTCGTCCTCCTCCCTCCTCGGCCTCTTCCTAGTTGAGTGGCCTTGGAATACCCAAGGATCATTGTAAGCTGAGCTCCTGCTGTGATAGAAATCCCAAATCAAAATGGGATTCCACTTAGAGGGACTTAAAATACACCAAGGCCTGGGAAGAGCGGCTGCCTGGGAAACAGGAAAACTGGCTTCCCCTTCTCTGGCCTCCTGGCCGAGGGAGGTCTGCATTCCAGGGGCCCAGGACCCGGGGACGGACGCAGGGACCCCGGAGCCCGGGCATCGCTGCCAGTGACGAGCGGTGAGGAAATGCAGGACTCAATTCTACTCCAACTCATTTTATTACAAACCCATCCTTGTGTTCCACAATCAATGGCTAATCAGTACAGGTCACAGCACTCGGAGACAAAACACTTTTGCACACCCAGTTCTTTGTCAGCACATTAAGGCCAAAGGAAAACCTCTTTATAGAGCCCGGGTCCCCAGGCCAAGCCCATCCCAGGAGAGCACCTTAGGAAACCGGAAACCATGTGTCAGGAAACCGGCCATATACACACTAGAGGTGTGACTCCCAAAGAGAAAGATTGATGCCAACTGATGTCAATATAGGCTGTCCCCCAAAAAGGTAAAGAGAGGTAGGGCTGCTGATGGAAAATGAGTCCCCATTGTAGGTAAATAGGGGCTGTCCCCCAAAAAGTTAGAGGTTGGGCTGCTGATGGACAATGAGTCCCCACTGGATGTAAATACGGGCTGTCCCCCAAAAAAGTAAAGTGGGTTGGGCTGCTGATGGAAAATGAGTCCCCATTGGTTGTAAATATGGGCTGTCCCCCAAAAAGGTAAAGAGAGGTTGGGCTGCTGATGGACAATGAGTCCCCATTGAATGTAAATACAGGCTGTCCCCCAAAACAGGTACAAAGAGGTCAGACAACTGATGGAAAATTCTCTCTATTGAATGTACATGTAGTATCCCCCCAAAATGTAGACACATTAACAGCTGATAACGCACTTAATTTTCACTTCTTTTCAGTTTGAACAGATTTGAAGAAATCAGTGAAGACGGTAGGATTTGAACGAAGACCATGTCTCCACAGGACTTTTTATGGGGACACAGAAAAGATAAAGTTGAGGGGACCCAACACCCAGCAATCGAGGAATCGAGGGCAGCTATTGAGAGAGATGCGTACAGACACCGAACCAAAGGAACGATTCTTGATGTGTGCGGCTCCGTGGCTGCGTCAGTTGTGGTCCAGGCGCTGCTGCTGCTGAAGCAATGGAACCGCAAACACCGAGAATCGCTGTGTTCGGTGTTTCTGCGCATCCTCTGTCCACAGCGGCCCTGGATGCCTGGACTGGGGCCCGTTCGGGACCAGACACTTCATCCTGGATGTGTCCCCATCACACAGTCCAGAGGACACATCTTCTTGGTTCCAAGCTGAGTCTGGCTTCACCCATTCCGTCAAATCCGCTCACCCTGAAAGGAGGGAAAATTGAGTTCTCAGCTGTTAAAGTGCGTGTACATTTGGTGGACAGCCAGCCTGTGGTACATCCATTTGGGGGACACCTCAAAACACATATATTCCATGAGTGCCTACACGGGTATGGAATGTAGTAAATTGGGTTTCTATCCCGGGGAGTGACTCAGAAACAAAGACTCAAAGTGTCATCCTCCATGGTGGACACCGGGGGCTACAGCCACGTTAGTGACCAGGCTGCACCCGCCTCTCGCACACGCTCCCCTCTGCACACTGTGGCCTCTGCTGGGAGGGGGCGGGCAGGGCTTCTCTGCGCCAGGCGGGGCAGAGCCCATGATGGTAGAAAAGTGAACCCGGGGGCAGGTCCGGGGCCCAGGAGCCAGCTGGAGAGAGGCACAGGCTGAGGCCACCTGCCTGGACGGCCCCGGGCTCAGGAGTGTGGGGCCCAGGCCTGGCTCGGCAACACTCTGGGGTAACAGTGAGCCCGACTCCAAGGTCCACCCAGGGCTGTGAGGTCTTGGTCGTCTGGCCGGTCTGGGCTTCCCTGTTCCAAAGTCGCTCCCGGCCCCTCAGGCCGATGGGAGAGGGGGCCCTGGTGGTCAGAAGGGGCGTCAGGAGTTTTAAGGCTCAGGGGCTGCGGGTCCAAAAGACCAGTCGCCCACGGCCACGCTCATCGTCTGAGCTCCACCTGCTGGTCCCACGCAGCTGTGGCGACGCCCGCCTGCTCTCTAAGTTGTTCCCATGACTGACGTTCTCAGGGGCCCGATGGCGTGGGAGCCACGTCCGGTGACTTGCGTGGGCTCTTGGCAGTGAGCCCCTCCCTCTGGTCCTGCCCTGGACCCGTCGGGCTCTGAGAAGCTGACACTGCCAGGACAGGGGCCACGGTGGCCACTTGCCCTGAACTTCTGGGGCCGAGGCCTCGTCCTGGCAGCCAGGGCTGCAGTCACTGTGTGGTGCTGGGGCTGGAGCTGCTGCGGCCGCCACCTCCCGTGGCCATGGCGGGGCCGTGGCGGAGGCTGCAGGGGAGCCAGCCTCTCTTCCTTTGGGGGAGCCAGTGAGAAGCGCCTCCTGTCCAGTGGTTGGCACTGGGGACCCTGGCGGTGAAGGAGCTGGGGCAGAGGATGTGGCTGGCTGTATCTGCCCCTCGAGTCCTCAGAACCCCCGCCTTCAGGTGACTCCTGTTTGCCGGCCTGTGGCCTGCGGTCCCAAGCAGCTGGGCTGAGGCTAGGCTGACCGCCCTATTTAGGGACAGGCACCAGCGGGCAGCTGTGTGGGAGGTGGGGGGGCAAGGGGGGAATGGGGTGGCCTGGCTCTGCCCAGAGAAAGGCTCTGGGGAGGCAGGGCTGCCTCAGGGCGCAATGGGTGGGCCTCGGGCTCAGCAGGTCTCCAGTTGGGCTTCACATACCGCCCGGCCTTCAGCAGCTTCCCCCGCAGGGGCTGACAGTCCTCCTGCGGGCACAGAGCTGGAGGGCATCCTCCCTTTGCTACTGGCAGGTGCGCCTGCCTGTCCCCTGGTGGTCAGGAGATGAAGGTGTTTCTGAGCAGGTACCTTGGCAGATCATCCGGCACCTGGGAGTGTCCTACAGAGAAGAGAGGAAGGAAGGAGAGGACGGAGTGAGGGCAGGAGGGTTCTCGGAGAGCCCTTCCCTCCCAGGGCCGCCCCTCACAGGCCACATGGCCAGGACCAAAGTTTCTGCTCCTGCTCAGCCTGTTCACAGCCTAGCGTCACCCCAGCTCCCGCAGCGCCTTTGGTCAGGACGCCAGGCCTGGGTGTTGGGTCAGCAGAGGCATCTGAGTGGTCAAGGCTGCCTCCGTGGAGGGCCACTCCCTTCAGTATCGGGTCCCCAGGGCCTGGGGCAGAGAAGGACAGTGAGAAATGGGGCTGCAACACCCCATGTCAAGGGGGGGCGACCACACCGAGGCCTAGCAGCAGAGGCAGCGGGGCCCACGGAGCCCAGGGACAGAGGTGGGGCTGCGCCTCACGGGCTGTGGTCTGATTGGGAGGCCCTGGCCGCAGGCCTGAGTGGAGGCCTCCACTCTACCCATCGCTCACAGGGTTGGCTCTGAGCAGTTGGGAGAACTTGGGGGACCAACTCACGAGGCTGCACCAAATGTTGGCACAAGGCCAACACATAACTCCTGGGCACACCTGCTGTGAGACACTGTGTCCTCAGATCCCTGATTTCAAAGCACCCTGACCCAAGTCTGCCTAGGACCACTCCACACCTGTGGTCCGGGCCCTCACGGTCCCGGAGGGCACCCTTAGGATTTGAGAACCAAGTTGGTTACCACCCGAACAACCCTCTGTTTAAGAAGCCCTCCTCTCCGCATGGTGACTTTGACTGCACCATGAGTTTACCTGGTATTTTGTGCATTCGGCAATCTCTGAATTTTCTACCATGAACGTATACTCTTGTAAAAGCTAAACAGAATCCCAATTAAAAAAAAAACACATGAGGGCAAAACCCCGAAAAGACCTGCAACTACCTCATCATGGGACAGGTGATGGGCTCTCCAATCCCAGTGGCACAGGCGTGCGGTGGAGCTCCGGGAGCACAAGGACAGGCTGTTTGCACAGCATCGGGCTCCAGGCAGCCCCGGGGCTGTGGGCCCGGAGCCACACCCACTGTGGGGATTGCGGGCCCCTCCTCACTCTCCCAGGACCTGCCCCCCTGCCCCTCAGCCACTCAATGTCACACCCACCATGAAGTCTGAAGCACCCAAATCTTACCGCTTGACATCAGGCCTCCACTGCGTGGCGTCACCTGGAGGAGCAGAGTGGCGGACACAGCAAAGCCAGAGAGACCTCGGGTTTCCAACTGCTCCCACGGGGGACAGGCCGAGGGAGGACCAGGCCGTGCCAGCCCAGGAGCTACAGCCGGTGCAAGAGGCCAAGTAGGGGACACATCAGCCACTAAGTCAGGGCGATGGTGACTCCTGCTTTGGCGTGGCCTTGTTGTCATGGCGACTGAGGTTTCCATTAGGTTCAGGATTTTTCTGCTTCCAAGCGAACTGGTTTTCATTGGGCTTTTGTTGTTGTTGTTGTTGTTGTTGGAGTTTTTTTGTTCTTTTAAAAGAAACTTAAAAAATTTTCAGAAATAAAGGGTATATGATCAAGACGGGGATAAAGGGAAAGGATTATAAATCTTCGTGGTCGGAAAAAAGGGAGAGGCAAGTTAGGGAGGAGAGGGTGGGTGCATTAAATGCAGCATTTCATGACGTTAGACCAAGCAGAGCTGGCCACTGGAGGCTTGTCTTTGACCGCAACATGCTTCCTTCTGCTCCAAAAGGCACTCTTGCGTTGTTCCGTCGCTAAATTGTCATCCCGGATAACCAAGGGAGGAAGGATCAAAACACAGAAAACAGCAAGTAAATGAACTGAATAATGGACAAATGACGCTACATTCGCCAAATGTACTTGGGAAGTCAGAATCCAGTCCAGCCCGGGAGAGACGGCAGCATTCCCCCCAGCACAACCAGCATCAGGGCCCGGTGGACCCTTTCTGCTCGGACTCCAGTCAAGTGTTGGAGTGGCAGCTGGAGCCAGGGCTCCACATAGCACTAGAGGAGCATTCTGTACTGCTCAAGGAGTGGATGTCTTAGACTGCTTTTCCATTTCCATGGGTTACATTATTAAGCAAGGGTGTTTATTGATGTAGGGGGCAGCTTTCCTTACTCATCCGCTTTTTTGTCCAATGTGTTTTTATTGATTTTCAGAGAGGGGGAGGGAGAGGGAGATAGAAACATCAATGATGAGAAAGATGGATCGGCTGTCTTCTGCACGCCCATACTAGTGTGCCCTGACCGGGAATCAGAAGGTGATCTCCTGGTTCATGGGATGATGCTCACCCAACTGAGCCACACCAGCTGCCCTTACTCATCCATTTTAATGACAGGCTCCCTGACATCCTGTCTCACACACAACTAACTCCTGCTCCCCTGCAAACACTTAGTGGCATGCTTCTGGCCTGCTGCATGCAGTGAAACAGTCCACCTGGACTCCTCAGTCATAATACTTCTTTTTAAAAAGTCCTCACGGGAGGTTTTTTTTTTCCATTGGTCTTTAGAGAGAGAGTGGATGGGAGGACGTAGGTGAAGGGAGGGAGAGAGCAAGGGAGGGAAACATCGATGGGAGAGAGATACATCCACTGGTTGCCTCTCTCACAAACCCCAACCGTGGCCAGGATCAACCCTGCAACCGAGGTATGTGCGCTTGACTGGAAATCTAAGTTGCGCCCCTTCGGTCCTTCGATGCTCTAACCACTGAGACAAACGGGCAGGCTCACTAAGAATTCTGGTGCCTCTCACAGCCTCTGATGGCAGGATGACTTTGCACATAATGAAAATACCTACCTCTATCTGATACCAAAACACCCTCAAACTCAAGCATTCTTCCAGTGTAGATGGCGCCGCACCCTCTCCTCTTGGTTTAGCCCTCACAGCCTTTAAGTTCTAGTCTTATGAGAGCAGACAATTGGTCTTGTGACTTCCTCCACACGTCAATCCATGGACAGAAGGGATTTCTCCAGTCCTGATGGAGGATTCAAGTGCACAGCTGCACCTCTGCTATTTCTTCCCCCGCAGCGCCACCTGCTGACACAGCTCACACCACAGAGAAGGGACCCACTCCTCAGTGCTGGGGCCCCAAGTTGGTTGAGCATCTTCAGGGACCAAAGCAGCTTGAAGGGCAGGCAGTGCTCACAGCGGTTAAGAGTTCGGGCCCCGGAACCTGTCAGACGCGGGTTCGGGTCCCAGCTCCAACACTGATTCTCTGGGCCAGTGCTGACCCTGGTCAAGCATTCCTGAGCTCCCCTCCCAGCTCCGAACGGGGGACAGGAATGGAGCCGACCTCCCATGGCAGCTAGAACTCAAGGAGACGGACAAAGTGGGTCAACTACCTAAAGGCTGCTGAGCCCAGAAAGCCCCCTCGCACGGCTGCCGTTACTAACTGCAGCCCCTGACCTGCTCACTCAGGGATCCAAACCACAGTGGGGATCTGTCAAGCAGTTTTTTCTCAGAAGGTTTTTGCGGACTCAATTGGGCTGATTATAGCTCATTCATCAACTTAGCCAATCACACAAGTGGACGTGATACATGTCCAAAAGTGTGAGGAGCCAGTAGGAAAACTCCAGGCCACAGAACCCTCTGGAGAAAACCCATGCTAACAAGGCAGTAAGGTTCATGATCATTTACCTACACGTGAGCGTTTCCCCGACTTCACCTCCTGTGAGACCGGGAACGCAAGCAGCAGCCCCCGACAGTGTGTCCGCGTGAGCACACTTCATTTCTGCATCTCGAGTGACACAGCAGGACTTGCAGTGGTGACTGCCACCCGGAATGGCTGCTGCACCCGTCACAGCCACAGGGCGCCTTGTCACAGCCCAGGGTCCTTTCAGGTCCTGTCACCCCAGCCCCTGGGAGCCCACGAGTCTCGAGCCTGGCCCCGTCTTCAGAAAGTCCTAGTGTCCTTCATCAAATTGTTAACTTTCTCAGGGGGCATGTTTGGCAGGTTTATCGGCAAATAATCAATAAAATGATATTTCAAAGTGAATGTGAAAACTAAACCACCTTTCAGTCAATGGCTTTGTTTAATTGGTTCTAAGAGGAATCCCCCCACCCCCCCTCAACCTTCCATCTCTGAAATCAGGGTGCAGCTTGGAGCATCCCTCCCAGTCACTGTCGGTTGGTGGCGTTTCTGACAAAACCCTCACTGCCACCACCCGATCACTTTCTTTCTATGAGCACAAAATCCGGCAGCTGACAGCTGACAGCCTCTTAGATCCCAGGAAACACAGGCAGCACATGCAGCTACAAATCCGCTATGGACCCAATGGCTCACTCCCATCACAGCCCTCAATGAGCAGGTCCAGCGCCCCCTGGTGGGAGGACTCAGGGCCAGGTCAGGTGGGAGAAGAGAACCACCCCTGCTTTTAAGAGCAACAGCAATAGCAGAGCCTGAGCCTGGCTGAAGGCATGGCAGATGTCCACGACGGGTTACATGGGGGCTCCCCCGACAGAAATGGCTAATCCGAGGCCTGGCAGAGACAAGGAGCCCCAAACACATCCTCTCCTGAGCGTGTCTCCGCGGTAACTGTCTGGAGATCCGCTCTGGATATCCGAGGACCCACCACAGTGTACGTGATGGGGAGGCTCCTCATGCTGAAGGAACT
This sequence comes from Myotis nattereri, assembly GCF_964212035.1. Taxonomy (NCBI): domain Eukaryota; kingdom Metazoa; phylum Chordata; class Mammalia; order Chiroptera; family Vespertilionidae; genus Myotis; species Myotis nattereri. The sequence continues at coordinate 18,530,542 of NC_138085.1, forward strand.
AAATGGTTCTGGATGAAACTGCCGCCACAGTGACGTGGGCTTACATGTTCTACTTGGGTGTTCACACACCTGAGGGGGCAGACGGGGGCGTGCGGAGCCCCCTTCAGGCTCCAAGCACACGTGTGCGCACCCAGCTCGCATCTCGTCGGTTCTGCCCTGACCTCGAGGAAGGCCTGAGATCCTCCCCTTCACTGCCCTCCTGCAGCCAGGCCAGGCCCTCCTACCTTTTGGTGGGGGCCCACTGCGGGCGTCTCCCTTCTCCTCCCAGTATGAGCACGATGGGGTGGCCTCCTGGGGCCCAGGACGGCCATCTGCGGGTGACTTGGCTTGTCCTCGTGAGCAGCCTCTCTGGCGTTGGAACAATTTGAGGAAGGCTCTGGCTCGACTCCAGCGCTTTTTCCTATTAGGAGTAGAGGGTTAGGACACTGCCAACCCCCACTGCCCCTCCAGCCGGGGAAGCGGCCCTTCCCTTGGGGTTCAGCACCAGGTTCCCCACGAATCTGCATCGCCAGCACCAGGATCATCGCATGTGGCCTCAGGGCGTGGGGCACCATTGGCAGTTCATTCGCACAGACCCAGGGACGGGAGAAGCGTTCCATGTGGCAGAAACCCGCACTAGCCTCTCGGGAAACAGAACTTCACATGCAGCCTCCACTCTGTGTCACCGGGAGGCACCGGGAGAGGTGCTGTGCTCATCTAGGTGTGCTGGCAATTGTGCACCCCAGGGCCATGTCAGGGAGAGTCAGGGCCTCCTCATTTCCCGCTGGAGCTCCCAATAGGTGAGACAGGCGGGCAGACTTAGCCCCTTCCGGGCACTGAGGAATCTGGGTGAGGGGGGAACAGGGTGGGCCCAGTGGGCCATGTGGATGAAAAAGAGTGGACACTGGCTGGTGTTCCCCAGGGGTTAGAGCAGTGTCCCAAGCACTGAAGGGTCAGGGTTTGATTCTGGGTCAAGGGAGTGTACCTGGGTTGCAGTTTTATCCCTGGGCCCACTGGGGGCGTGTGCTGGATGGCAACCAATCAATGTGTCTCTCATATTGATGTCTCTCTCATTGATGTCTCTCTCTCTTCCCCCCAACCCTTTGTTCCCCTCTACTCTCTCCAGAAATCAATGAAAAAAAAATCCTCAGGTGAGGATTGAGCAAAATTAGAATAGCCCTAGCCGGCTGGGCTCAGTGGGTAGAGCATCACTCTATGGACTGAAGGGTTCTGGGCTCCATTCTGGTCAAGGGCACATACCCGGGTTACAGACTCAATTCCCGGTGGGGGGTGTGCTGGAAGCAGCCAATTAATGATCCTCTTTCATCACTGATGTTTCTCTCTCTCACCCTCAGCCTTCTTCTCTGAATTCAGTTAAAATATACTAATATATATACATATATATATATATATGTGTGTGTGTGTGTGTATATATATATATGTGTGTGTGTGTGTATATATATATATATATATATATATATATATATATATATATATATATAGTAAAATAAAAACGAATCAATGAAAACAGTGAACTTAAAGGGTCATACAGTGCAGCTAACCGGAAATGGAGGCATTCTAATGTCACAAGAAGATCCGCAGCTGGTTCTAATCCTGGCTCTGCCACAGAGCGACACTGTGCTGACTCAACTCGAGTACTTTCCTCATCGAGGCCTCAATGTCCCCGCCAACACAAGGGACAGGAGGAGGGTGGGAAATTATGTGGTTTTGTGATGTCAACAGAGAGCCCTTGCAGGATTCATGGTGATTTGCCCTCAAGGCTCGGCTGGGGCAGGACAATCTGAAGGCCCAGCTCCTGGGGCTCAGGCCCGGACGCAGGGGAAGGCCTGCTGGACGGAAGCCCGCAGCCTCGGGGACCGAGCCGCCCACCACCGGGGCTGCTGCTTTGCAGAAGGGAACGTGTTTGAGAACCACCCTGGCATCCAGAGACTCCAGAGGAATGTAGGGAAGACCAAGAGGTTCCTGTGACTGAAGACCATGGGTGCTGGCCCAGGTGTCCGGCCCACGCTTCCTTCCCAAAACAGAAACATGGCTTTCTAGGTCCTGAAACCTGGAGACACAGCCTGATAGTCCTGGTTCAGTGGCTCTAATCCAGACTCTCTGCCCCTTCAACCGGACATGGCAGCTGGCATTCGCCACCCTCAGAGGATAACCCCGAGGAAGGCCGGAAAGAAACCCTCAGTTCTTTCAGAGCTGGGAGGGAGGTGCGCTCAGGGGACCTGCCCTAGAGGGGAAGGTGCGGGACCCACACACTGGGCACTGCTCCACATGCTTTCCCCACTCGTGAAAGAGCAGCTTCCTGTTCTGAGTTGAAGTTCCTGCTGCTGAAATCAACTCACTTCCTAGGAGCAGGACACTGAGCCTCCTTTGGAGCCCCAATTCTGTCGTCTTCTGCCTCTCCTGTAGGCATAGTCTGCCGGGTGTCGCTGGAAACAGAGGAGAAAGAAAGAACAGTCTGGTTTTATATAAAACGTGTCAATGGACTCATCGGCCCTAGCTGGGACCTAGCCCAGAAGGGCCGGCATTTTCCGGGGACTATGACATCACGGTTCTCATGACCGTCAAGCTCGCCGAGGGGGGAAGATGGGGAGGGGAGCTTGTGGCGTGGGTCCGGGAACCCTAACACGTGAGGAGACCTGCTGTAGCACCAAGGAGCAGGCTGGACCACATCTCAGGAGAGCAAGCCCCGAACCATGTGCAACTCAGGATGGCAAACCCGTGGGCCTTGACGGCAGAGACCCTGGTTTCCTTGCTTGAACATGAGTCCCCTGGATCGAGGCAGCAGCTCAGGCTCCTTTGGCCATGAGCCTGCCGAGGTCCCACCTGAGACGCGGGCTTTTCTGAGACTTCACCGTGAAGTGAGCAGCTGTGAAAAGCGATGACTCGCAAACCGCTGGGCCCAGGACCACCGACCCTGACCTGCTCCCAGCGGCCTTGGCTCGGCATCTGTTCTTCTAGTCTGTGTTCCTCTCTTCCCTCAGCCGTGCTGCTGGGCCTTATGCTAGAGCGCTTTCCTGTCTGGCTCTGACCGACCCCCACCACTAGGCGCACAAATTCACACAAGACAGGCCCCCAACCCGCCCCGGGCTGGGAAGACTCCACTCAGAGCAGGTCAGGAAGCCTGCCCACTCCCTGGCCTCCTGCACACACTGTCTAATGCAAGACCTTCATCAGATCATCCCCCTGGGTACCAGGCCCCGATGCTTCTAGTTGGCACCTACCCAACCTCTGCTGGCCATTGGGACCCGCTGCGCTGTAGAGAGCCAACTCAGTCCATGGTCATTTCCACCCCAAACTACAGTGTGGCTTTCCCTGTAAACCATCCTGGGTAGGTGGCGAGCCAGCTGTAGACGAGCAGAAGAACCCGGGAGAAAAGTGAAGCAGCACCGTGACCCCGCGGGGCTGGGTCAGTGCCCCTGTGGCCACTGTGACCGTGTCCCTCTGTTCCTCCTGGCCAGCCACTCCCCATCACAAGGAAGGACAGTCCCACAGCTCAGCACTGAGGGGTGAAGAGCACCCTGGGCCCACCAGATGCATCTCGGGTCACTTGACTTCCAACCCCAAGGTTTCCAGCACCAAGCCTCTTCCTCCTGCCTCCTCTCTGGCAGCTCCCTCGGCCCTTAGACCAGCCTCCCGTAAACACTCACTCCCAGGGAATCTGACTCCTTAGCAAGGCATGGAGGCCTTCCCCATCTGAGTGCCCCCTGCTCCAGCCTTCCCTCCTGCCACTGCCTGCACCTTCCCTGCACCCCGACCACCCGTGCTCCACCTTCACGTCCCCCCAACTCCCGCCCCCCCGGCTAGCCCTGTCCCCATCCGGGTCAGCTGCAGAACCCCAACTCCCACACCACGCTTCCATGTCCCCCTCCTTGGAGCTCCTCAACATCTGTCTGCTGGGCACACAGCTCTGCTCACACGCCATCACCCCTGCCTGTGTGTGGCCACCAGGTCACTGGTTCTGTGCACCTCGCAGGGCCCCCTGCCAAAGCCAGGTCCGTGTCACGTTAGCAGAGGGAGGACAACCCTCTCTCCAGCCCCTCAAGCGGAAATCAGACAGAGAACGGGCTCAACCCGCGACCTGGATGGCTTCCCTAGGTACCTCTCTTTGCCTCTGTCATCATTTTTAAACTGAGCTTAATTCCAAAAGCAGATTAAGAAGGGGCTGGCAGTGGGCCATGTCGTTGAAGCCAGCAAAATCCAACCACCGCTCCTTGCAGAATTCTAGAGCCATTCCGGGGAGAGGAGAGCAGGCTGCACTGGGAAGATGGTCTGTTCCCTTGCCCTGGGGACACCAGTTCGCCGGCGGGCTCTCTGCCCAGAACGTGGAGGCCTGGGCGTGGAGCTGGAAGCCCGCAGCCCTGTGCAGACAGGTGTCGGTCACCCCTCCCCCTTACACGTTCTCAGTGCAGTGCTGGCCCCATGCGTCCAGGAGGCTCTGGTTCAGCTCTTTCAAGGTGTCTATCTCCTTCCTCAGGCGACACTTCTCCTCTTGCCAGTCCTTCTCCGCACGGGTGAGCAACTGAAACACAGATCAACAATGTCCTCAACACCACGGCCCCTGTGACTCCACTGCTGGGAAACTGCTCCCAAAGGAGAAAAGGGCCACGTGCATGAACATGGCCATTTCGGCATGAGCTTCACCAGTCGCAAGGACCAACACAGCCAATGACATGGGGACGGCCGAGTGCACCGGACAGTCGCGCAGCCCTGCCCACGTGTGGCCACTGAGCACGGAAACACAGCCAGTCCGAGCAGAGAGGCGCCATCAGTGCAAAATGTACAAGAGGCTCTGAGGACTTGACAGCCATTTTTAAAAGGAATGTAAAGTATCTCATCAGGAAGCAGCCCAAAGGCTGTGGCTCAGGTGGTGGAGCGGCCCCCATGCACCAGGAGTTCACAGAAGAGATGCCTGGTCAAGGAACACGCCCAGGATGAGGGGTTGATCCTCAGTAGGGGGCGTGCAGGAGGCAGCCCATCAGAGGTTCTCTCTCCTCATTGAAGTTCCCATCCCTCTCTCCCTCTCCCTTCCTCTCTCTGACATCAGAAAAATAAATGCCGGGCTGGATAGGAATTCGGGGCTGAGGTTGCTCAACTCTCCACCCAGAACATCATCGGGCTGGAGTGGCGGGAAAGCCCAAGCTTTGGCTTCAAACAAACTGAGTTCAGACCCAACCTCAGAGGATGAGGATGGGCGCCAGCTCACAAAAGCATTGTGAGAATTCAGTGAGATGACACGGGGAGCACAGAGCAAAGAGCTCAGCCGCGAGGACAGAATGGAAACAGCACTTAGCTGCTTCCATGCACGCCCCCCCCCCCCCCCCCCCCGGCCCTGCGAAAAGGAAAGGTCAGGCCCTAACCAGTTTAGCACAGTGGAGAGAGCATCGGACTGCGAACTAAAGGTCCCAGGTTCGAATCCGGTCAAGGACACATGCCCCAGTTGTGGGCTAGCACCCCGCGGGGGTGGTGCAGGAGGCAGCGGAACCACGATTCTCTGTCCTCATAGATGTTTCCATCTCTCTCTCTGTCTCCCTTGTTCTCTCAAATCAAGAAAAATAGATTTAAAAAATACAAAAGCAAAGGTTGGTGAGAGGACTTTTCTAACACATCCCCTCCAGCCAAGGTGCTTGTCCCTGTTAAATGCCTCTGGCTTCCTCTCGGCCTCTGGGTGACATTCCCACACAGTCTTTGGGCACAGATGCCAATGAGGACCCACTCGGACCTGGCTGACCCCCAGGCTGTCAGCCCCAGGCTCAGGCCCGGTCCTGAGGCCCACCAGCCCCCGGCCTCACCTCACACTGCATGCTCAGCTTGTAGAGCAAGATTTCCTTGGGCAGTTGCTCCGCCTTCAGGTCTTGGTACTCGGGCTGCCAGATGGCCTGCCAGATCCACATCTTCCGCTGCACCTGCTCCAGGGTGGCCTGCAGCTCCTGGCAGTGGGAGCGTAGTTCTTCCTGCTCTGCCTGAAGCAGCTCAGTCCAGGAAGTGAGCCTGCGGGTGGAGAGCCACATGGCCCAGGGCTCAGGAGCACTCCCAGCCTCTGTCCCATGTACACCTCAATCACACCCCCATCCTCTCTGGGCCTCAGGTTTTCCCCTGTGGAAATGAGGGCTGAGCACATTCAGAGGTTCTTAAACTGTGTCCGTTGGGGTTCTATGCGGCCACCCCGGCTGCCACACTCTGGGCTGGGACACAGGACAGGCAGGCTCGGACACAATTCAACAGAGCAGCCTGTGAAAAATCCTTCCCATGGAAGGCTTTGCATGTCTGCCTCCTTGGAAAAAGGGTTCTTCGACTGAAACACTTTTGAAAAACTTGGAATCAGATCATCTTTGCTCTGAAACTCTGCCTTTGCCCAGCTCTTCTCCCCAATTCCAAGTCCCTTTCTGATCCCAACTCCTGATACAAATAAGAGATTCTGGAGCATTATGTAAAGCCACTGACATCATCATCATCATTATCATCGGCATAATTACCCGACTGGCTTTCCAGGAGTAAGGGTTCTACCTGAAATCTCAACAACCAGAGGCTCATGGACTCCATGTGAACACAGATGGGCCCTGTGAGGCCCACACAGTCTCCGTGATTTAATTTAAAGTAATTAGTTATTCAATATTTCTAAAAATGTTCCGTTTCACATCAACATTCAGCTACCGAGATTCTGGGAGGGTGGGGAGAAAGCATCAAGCAAAGGCCCTGACTGGGGCAGCTCAGCAGTGATAGCATCAGCCTGTGTCCGGAATGGTCACGGGTTGGATTCCCAGTGGCATGTCCCTGGGCTGTGGGATTGCTCCCCGGCATAGAGGGGAGTGTGCTGAAGGCATCCAATAGATGTGTCTCTCCCATAGCTGTTTCTCTCTCTCCCTCCCTCCCTCCCTCCCTCCCTCCCTCCCTCCCTCCCTCCCTCCCTCCCTTCCTCTCTCTCAGAAGGGCAATGGAAAAAGTATCCTGCGGTGAGGATTAAATAATAAGAAGAATAAAAAAGTAGAAACAAAAGGATGGCCTGGCAGCCCGGGTCCGCCCCGCAGCTGACCGCCTTCAGAGGGTGTGTATTCTCCACGAGGGCCTGCCCTGCGGCTGACACTCCCTCCCCACCTGCTGGACCTGCCTGGCCCCGCAGGCACCTGACTTTGTAGCCCCAAACATATTAAAACAAGGCTGTGCGAAGGAAGGCTTCACGTGGTCAGGCCACTGGGCTGAGACAAGACCTGGATTTGAGTCCTGACTGGGCCACTACACTCAGGACTGGCCCGAACAAGTTGTTGAATCTCTCTGAGCCTCTTTCCTCATCTGTTTGAAAAGAAGGATGAAAACGCAGTCAATTCTCAGGATTCGCGGTATAATGTCCTATGGAGCCCCCGCGAGCACTGAGCAGTGTAGACTGCAACTGTCCCCACCAGTTCCTGTGAGTCTCTGGCCACATTTCTGTCAACCAATCAAGACATAAGGACGCTTTGTGCCATATGCTCACTGGGACAGCCAACAGCACCAAAGCTCGGGCCTGAACGACCCTCATGTGCCACTCGGATATTTTCCCTGAGGCCCAGTGCAGCGTGCACTTGGGACACTAGACAGCACTGCAGCACTCCATCTGGGGGCCGTTTCAAACAGTGAAATCGCCACTAAAAAGCAAGAGAAGAGGACTCCAAGGCACTCCATGGACCACAGAAGGGACCTCGTGTGCAGTGTGAGAGCTGAAACAGGCAGGAGTCAGAGGCCTTGTTCAACCGCAGCTGCAAATGTGCACATCAGGCGATTCCAGGATCTCGCCCTATGGACAGGCCCCTGACAGGCCATGGGGACCAATGGGGGGTGACAAGTGCATCTCAGCGAGGAGGTGAGTTCGCCAGCAGGGAACGCGGGAATGACGGGGAGCAAGCATATGTCCTTCTGGAATGGCTGGTGAGAGAGGATGAAGATGCCCGTGCCCGACACAGTCATCCCCATCATCCATGTGGGAGGGGCGGTCACCCACACCTGGAGGATGCTCCATCCCAGCCACCAGCTGGAGGCCCTTCCCTCCTGACCATCAGCTGTGACCGTGACAGGGCAGGTGAAAGGGCACCATGACCAGGGGACTCCCCTGAGCTGAGCGCAGCAGGAGCTGAGGGAGCTGGTGTGACTGAAGGCGGCAGGTGCTGCTGCAGGGGCGGGCAGGTACCTGTCGTTCTCCTGCCGCAGCCTCTCCTCCTCTCCGTCATTCTCTCTGGCGGCAGTCAGGGCCTTGGCCTCCTGCTCCTGCTTCAGGGCCTCCTGGGCTTCGGGCCCCTGCTTCTCCTGCTGCCCTGGCTCCTCCAGCTCCCTCTCCTCGGCCCCCTGTTGGTTCTGGGGGCCCAGACTAGAAGGATCCTCCTGCCCAGAGGGAAAAGTTGAGGATGCCTCACTATGTGCAGGCCCCGGGGAGCAACAGACCCCGTATCCCTGCACCCCCACACGCACTGAGGGGCCAAGAGCAGGGCACGTGCAGACCCCAAAAGAGCAGGGACCCTCGGGGCAGGCAGCACCCGCCGTGCTGAGTGCGGTTCCCCCAGCGCTGAAGGAACTGTGCTGGCCGGGCCCACATGGTGCTACGGGAGCCCTGCGCCCTCTCCACACTCGGGACCTTTAGGGGCACAGGATGCCCGCTCTCTGGATCAGCTCCTTGGCTGCCCTCTGTGACCACATGTAAAAGCCTACTTTTTTAAAAGGACATAGAGATCAACCAAAGGACTTCTATGCCAGCATATAGGCCTAACCAATGGACACGGACAACACGGGGCTGAGAGCATGAGTTCCCTCCCCCCACCAATAGGGGGCAATGTGGGGATATGGACACATATGTAATAACTTAATCGACTGTGGTGGCTGGTCAGCAAGGAGGCATGGAGGAGTGCGCTTGCCTCTGCAGGTTGGACTCTTCGCGGGGATGTGGGTGTCCTCCGGAGCGCCAGGGCCCGGCTGAGATGGCAAAGGCCGAGGGCAAGCGGTGTCCTCAGAAGAGCCAGGGCCCGGCTGAGAAGGCAGCGGCCGAGGGCAAGCGGGCCCCAGCAGAAAAGCACCTGGAGGCGGACGCCGCAGCGGGGTGCTGGGTGGGGAGTGGAAGAATCGCGAGCCCCAGGCCGCCCCCGCACTGCTCGCTGCAGGACCTGCGGGTGGAGATGCTGGTGGGTATCTGTGCCTCGCTCCCCGTCACCGCCCTGGCCAGCCTGGCCCAGGTCTGCACCAAATTCCGCCGCACCCTGCACATCGACAACATCTGGAGACGGCGCTGTCGGGAGGAGGTTGGCGTTTGTGAAACCTTGCAGAATCTGGAGGCAGTAGGCACGTCTTACCGAGAAGTCTATGCGAAGCTGTTCCACCCAGACAGACACATTTTGGGTTTGTGGGGGCGAGATATTGAGCTCTATAAAACACTGCTGTATGTAGCAGTGGATGTCTTAGGCATTACTGGTTGGACGTACAGGCCTGGTCTTAACACCCATGTGGACGGCCCAATGCAATTCAAGCCCGCGTTCCGAATCCGCCTGACGGAGCGGAAATCAGCCACGGTGGAGTGCATGGAAGGCCGCCACCGCAGGCCCCACAGCCGCCACCTGCAGATTCGGAAGGACAGGCTCACCAGCCAGTGCCAGAAGAGAGACCACCGAAGGGATTCTCCCACGCGGCTTAGGGAGGAATTCGGGACGGCGGGCGCTGATATGGAATGTCACAGTGCGGCATCACTGCTGGACCTACCACCGCCTCTAACTCCCGCCCAGCCACCCGGACCACCTCATCAGGCCAGGCCTCTTCCAAGGCAAATGCGATCGGATCGCTTGGGCCTCACGATTTTCATGCTCAGCTTCCACGGGAAGTGTGGCAGGCTCACGCACAGCACGGGAATCGCATTCCACATATTAGAGATCCACCTTACGCGCCGCATCCAGCTGCGAGATGGCGAGATCTTCCGCGACTTCCACGAGCTCTCCCGCGTGGTCAGGGAGATGGAGGAGCAGGTGTTCCGGGAGCAGCAGCAGCAGCAAGAAGACGGGACCGAGGAAAGCGAGGGCCATGGCTGGCAGAGCCCTGCCCAGCCCAGCGTCGGGGAGTCCTGGGCTGCAGCTGCAGAGGAGCAGCCTGTCCCTTTTGTTCTGCCTGTGGGCGTGAGCTCAAGGGACCAGAACTACCCCCGGACCTGCAGGATGTGTTTCTATGGCATGGAAACTGTTCCTGTATGTCCCTCACACTGGCGCTACCCTGGAGTCGTCATCCTGTTCGATGAGATCCACTTGGGGTTCATCGATCTGGAGGAGAAATCCTTCATCCTGTTTGGCAGAGTCCAGAACACCTTCCAGAATGTGGAGGCAGCATCCCCGCAGGCCTTCCTGGGGATGCTCAAGAACATTCACCCCCGACCACGTTTACCACCCGAGAGGATATTTGATGTTTAGAGAGAGTGGGGGAGAGAGGGAAAGAAAGAAAGAATCGATGTGAGAGAAACACATCAGTTGGTTGCCTCCTGCCCAAGCCCGGAACAGGGCCAGGCTAGGTAGGGGCCAGCAGTTGAGGTCGAAATAAACCTTAAACCAGTGGTTCTCAACCTTCCTAATGCTGCGACCCTTTAATACAGTGCCTCATGTTGCGGTGACCCCCAATTTCATTGTTACAACTTGAACATAATAAAAGCATAGTGATAAATCACACAAAAAATAATAACTTAATCAATAAAAATATTTTAAAAATAAAAGAAAAAGAAAAAGTACATAGCACAGCAGTCAGGATACAGAATATCTGAACAACACTAGCAGCCAACTGACCCTGATATTTACGGAACAACCATCGAATGGGCACAGCCAGCAGCACCGCCCTCCTCCTCCCCTCAGTCCTGTCAACCACCACCAAGATGGCCAGTGTCCCAGGGAGGCAACACCTGCCCCCGCGGCCGGCAGCGGCTGAGAATTGCTGGTCTGAGCTGCAGCTGAGCGAGGGAACTGGTCACCCCGGAATCACTGATCAATGACCAGGACACGGCTGTGATCCCGGAGGCTCCCTCGGGCAGGCGGGGACGCCAGGGGGACATGCGCTCTGGAGGGCCTACCTGCTTGGCCCTGGAGGGCCTCACGGTGTTGGCGATGTTAGACTGGAGTTCTCCCTCCAGCTCTTCCTTTTGGCTGTTGGCCTTGTCCTGGGTGAGTTGGGTCCCCAACTCTTCCAGCTGCAGAGCCAAAGACCCAGCCCGTGCCACAGTCAGGTCACAGAGTGAACTTGGCTTGAGAGCAAACCCCAAATCTGTCACCCCATGGGACACCTGGCCACCGGCTTGCCCGTCTATTCCGGACACCGCCCACCGTTACCTCTTTCTGGAGCTGCTGGTTCTCCTCCTGCAGAGTCTTAACTGTGCCCCGGAGGGCATGGGTATTCTCCTCCAAATCAGTGATCCGCGTGCAGGCTGAAGAGCAAAGTGGAGTCAGAGCCCAGCTTCCAGGGCCTCCACTTCCCCTCTCTGACTCTGGCCCCGAGAGGACCATCCCCCCAGACGGCCAAACCCCCACCCCGAGGCCAAGGTGTGAGGGCCGGGGATGGTCAGCTGGGTGTCGTACACAAGGTGCTGCCGCTGTTGGTTGTGGCCCCTGTGCTGGCTCAGCTGGGGGCCGGTAGGGGAGCCATCCAGAGCTTAAGAAGAAGGCAGGTGACCGTGGAGAGGCCAAAGCAGAAGTTCCAGACGGTGGAACTGCTGGAACCACTTTTTACCGAGTTCTAACCTGACTGTCTAGTCAAGGATTTCAGAGACTCACAGAGACGGCAAAGACATGGCATGGTCCGGGCCAGCCGTCAGAGTGGGGGTGTCTGGGTGTCTCAGCTGGGGAGTGGGAGGCACGGTCATTGACCAGTATGCCTGTGGGGGGTAGCGGATCTGGGGCGCGTGTGTCGAGGACGTGCCACCGTGGGTGAGGTCCTTAGGGAGGAGAGGTCACTGAGCAGCCCCTGCCCAGGGAGACAGAGAGCAGACTGCACCCATCTGCCCGAGGAGGACATGAACGGAGGAAATCGGCCCAGGCCTCTGTTATAATGCAGGTGAGTGAGCACTGGGGAAGCTCCTGCATCCAGAGCTTTCAATCCCCCACGGACAGATCTAAGACAGCCTCTGGGGTCAGCGTGCTGTCATCTGGAAGCTCCCGGGACTGCCCACACGGGCGCTGAGAAATCTGAATCTACTTACTTGTAGTTCATGTCCTGACTTTGAGGCTGCCAGGCCCCTCATGTTCCCCTTGGGGAGAATGGCAATGAAACGGTCCCAAATGGCCCCTGAATCACACCCTACTGACTTGGGCTGAGGGTGGGCTGACCCAGGAGATTCAGAGCCAAGGGCTCAGCTCCCTGGGTGAGGGAGAAGCCACAGCCAGGCTGGCTCCCGGGCGCCAGGGGGTGCTGCCTACCTTCTATCAGCAGCTCCAGCTCCCAGCTCTGGTGGGCGGGCTGGTTCCTCCTCTGGACCTGTTCAGCCTCGAGGGCCATGATGTCCCCCAGCAGCTCCTCAAGGAACTGCTGGGGGATGTGTCCACGATCCTAGGGCAGGAAGAGGGGTGGGGTGAGGATGCGCACCATGCAACCCGCTGGCCTGCCCCGTCCCAGGGCAGCTACCCTCATTCCCCAGGATGAAGGGCCTCCATGCACCTGCTCACTTCCTAGAGCACCGCTGCACACAAGGGACTCCAACACAGGGTCCTGCTGGGAGACCTACAGCCACTAAAAGACATGCTGACCCAGTGGTAGGTAATGAAGACCCATGAGGCCTCTGTGGTGTCTAAGCAATGTGACGCACAGCACAGGGCTGCAAAGCAGGTGACAGGAGGACAGGCGGCTCTCAGGCCCATTAGCTGGTTTACCATGTCTTGGAATTGCCGTAGGGACTCCCAAATCACAGCTCGACCCACATCCTAGTTGCCAGCAGAGACCCTTATTGCCAGTCACCCACCTACATCCATCCTTACAGAAAGCAACTCAGCAGTCAGGCCCTATCCGTTTGTTTTGTTTGTTTGTTTGTTTTGTTTTGTTTTGTTGTTTTTTGTTTTTTTTTTAACATCCTATAGAATAAAAGGCTAATATGCTAAGTGTCCGGTCATCCATTCAACCAATGAAAACATAATACACAAATGATATGCTAAGGCCACTCAACAGCTTGCTATGACGTGCACTGACCACTGGAGGGCAGACGCTGCAACTGGCAGGTTGGCTTGCTGCTGGGGTCTGGCTGTTTGGGGCTGAACTAGACAGGCCTGACATGCCCTGGGGCCCTCCCAGGGTCCCTCCCCACTAGCCAACCTCCTGTGTCCCTCCCCGCCCTCATCATACACCAGTGGAGTCCCACTGCCTCACCTATGCCCTCTCGCAATCTGGGACTCCTCAGGGGCTGTCAGAGAGCCAGTTTCAGCCGAATTCCCGTAGGCCAGGCCAAGGGATCCCAATTGGTAGAAGGGAAGCCGTGGGCCTGCCGCCAATGGACAGGGTTCTGGTCAAAGCCTGGCAGCGGGAAGGGTTTGCTCACAGACTCGGGAGTCACCTGGACACCGTCTCTCTGCCCATCCCCGGCCCTGCGCCAGGTGCCCTCTGTCCTTGCACAGTCACTCCTCACAAGAGCCCTGAGGGGGAGGCAGGGACAGTCCCTTCTCACACAGGAAGAGGCTCTGCACTCACCGACTCTACGACCACCGACTCTTCTTACTCCAACTCTTCACACCGACTCTTCACACACTGACAATTCACACCGACTCTGCACCACCAACTCCTCACCCACCAACTCCGCACCACCAACTCCGCACCCACCGACTCCTCACCCTCCAACTCCACGCCCACCGACTCCACGCCCACCGACTCCACACCTAATATTCCACTGTCTCCATGGCCCCCCAACCAAACTGCTCTAGGCCCAGCATTCCAAACGGCTCTGCCAGAGGCTCATGCCCCATGCCAACTGCTTTAGGAATAAGCAAAAATTAGGACACTCTCCCCATGAAGATTAAGATCTATCTGGCACATAAAATATAAAGAAACATAAAGGTTATGTTTATAGATCCTATACCATTATCAATGGAAATTAACCACTTCATTCTGATATGTCTGTCTATGTTTCAAAAAATCATTTTTTCCCATCAGCCACATTACAGAAATTTGATTCGTTCCTTTCAGGAAACTACACAATCATTTTATTTTGTGAAGTCTTACCTACAGAGCCCAGCTCGGAAATTCTCACCATCGACTGACAATAGTTCATACGTAAGACCCCTCAAGTCCACCAGTCAATTGCCTAAAAAACAATTTGACAGACCACTCACAAATGTGTAGTTTATAAGAAAAATGAACAAAGTAAAGCTATATATTTGAGAAATATTTTATATACATATATATTTTTAAAAATATATATTTTATTGATTTTTTACAGAGAGGAAGGGAGAGGGATAGAGAGTTAGAATCATTGATGAGAGAGAAGCATCGATCAGCTGCCTCCTGCACACTCCCCACTGGGGATGTGCCCACAACCAAGGTACATGCTCTTGACAAGAATCAAACCTGGGTCCCTTCAATCCCCAGGTCAGCCCACTATCCAGTGAGACAAACTGGCTAGAGCTATACTTTATATATTTTTTAAAAATATATCTTTATTGAGTTCCGAGGGGAAAGGAGAGATAGCGAGAGAGAAACATCAATGATGAGAGAGAAGCATTGATCAGTTGCCTCCTGCACGCCCCATAATGGGGATCAAGCCCCCAACCAGGGCATATGCCCTGACTGGGTATCTAATGGTGACCTCCTGGTCGTAGTGATACACTCAACCACTGAGCCATGCCGGCCGGAAGGGAAAATATTTTAACAAAAGGACTTTGTACATAGCTTTCTGTGCAAGGAGTACTAAATTAGCACATGCAAGAAAGACATTTAGAGAACAAATATACAGGCACCCTCAGAACAGAATTTAAACATTTAGGCTGCCAATCAATTATTTCTAAACTAGTAATGGTTTACTTGGGTGAATTAAAAAACTCATTCTTAATTTAAGACAAATTTAAATTGTTTAAAGTAGATGAAATCTTTGGACTTAGATTGGGGGTGGGGGGAGAGTACTGATTAGCATTTCGATTCATTATCCAGCTCCAATGACTGTTATAAAATTACTGAAAGTGAATCTGGACAAGCAATAGGTCCGGGCTGCTGGTCACTCCTTGAGCCAATGAAGCAGAGACAGGGTTGAGATCATTTATTCCATGAACGCAGCAGAAGGAGAGAGCATTAGGTCACCCACAGACGTCTGCTATACCCCCAGTCCCCCACCCCCAATAAGCCAGCTGCTTATCTTGGGTAGAAGGACAAAGATCCCATGGGAAAGCAGACATTTCAGCCCTGGGAAAGTAGGAAGGTATAGTGGTTACAGGTTACAGGCAACTCGGGCTGGGTGTTGGCAGAGGCCGGGTGGCTCCGGGACCATATTACAGGCAACGAGGTTGCTGATCTAGGCCTTTCTCAGAAAGGAGGGTGGCCTGCATTCCCTTGTTAGCTCCCATGTCCCAGGGCGGACAACTCTCCACCAGATCAGAACGTGCTTTCCCTCATTAGAACAGAACAATCATGGTTAACAGAGCACCATTCATATTCCTTGTAATCATAGCGAGTCCACGGCAGTCTATTCCTGCCCCGAACAAAAGAACAAAACTGAAAAAAATCCCACCTAAAGTGGTGACTTTTTCATACCTATCTCAATCAATTCCTCGTACAGAAGCTATTCCATAAATCTAACCGCCTTCATTTGTGGGCAGCATGATGAGATTTCAATTAGTGTCCAACGAAATGTGATCTAACCTGGAAACAAATTTATAGATTCAGTGACCTGAAGTGAGAACACAGCAGATAACATATACTTTAAGGAACCTTGCGATAATGAAAATTATTTATCATTATGCAAATCAAGATTTCAAGAACAGTTGAATTGATGAGCTTATGCCAAAGGGATATAAACTGGATGATAAAATTTCAAACTCTCTGCTCCCCGTTTTCAGGGCCAACATTTTAGAGAAACGATGCAAAATTTATGAACCTAGTGCTATTTTTAAGGAAAATACATAAGAATGACACAGAAAACAGGATGAGGCCGACTGAAACCACAAAAGAGTGAGCACAAGCCTGGCACAGTGATGAGCACATTGCACACATTGCATCTCATTCACTCAACCCAAAGTCATCAAGGTGTTCCATGAACTCCCATGGACTGAGCTGTATTTTGGACCACGGATATGCACAAAGGTTAGGAGTCACAGAAAGTTTTCTTTCCTAAAAATTGGTCCACGACATGGCCGGTGTGGATCAGTTTGCTGGAGCCTCATTCTCTACACGGAAAGGCTGTGGGTTCAATTCCCGGTCAGGGCTCATACCTAGGTTGGGCGTTCAGTCTCCAGTGGGAGTGTGTATGAGAGGCAACCAACTGATGCTTTTCTCTCACATCAATGATTCTCTCTCTCAAATCAATAAGCACATCCTTGCCATAGGATTTAAAGAAAAAGTGGGTTCCATTAGGCAGTGGAAAGTCATTCTCAAATTTTCAGTTATCAATTCTTAGCAACTTCTCCAATAGTTTCAAAGAATACCTTGAAGCTAACTAAACCAGCAATACCATTCTTTTCTTTATACAAGCAGGTTTACCGGCACCCCAGCCTTGTCGGCCTGGTCCAGTGGTTGAGTGTCAACCTATGAACCAGAACCAGGCAGTTATGGTTGGCTTCCAGGTTGGGGCCCATGTCCCAGTTGTGGCCTCCATCCCCAATGCGGGGTGTCCAGGAGAGAGCCAATCAATGGTTCTCATCATTGGCATTTCTCTTTCTTGCTCCGTCTCCAGTTTTCTGTGAAGTCAATAAAAGTATATATAAAATAAGAATTCTCCTCAAAAAAAATGAATAAAGAAGTAAGGGTAGAGGACGCCCTGACTGGAGAGGGCGGTGGGTCTCTGCTGTGGCCCCACGTAAACATACCTGGGGAGGTTACATAGGCAAGCCCCTCTCCTGCTGGGCTAACGCCTCCGGTCCTGGTGGGCCCTCTTCCAAAGTGGTCAGAAGGTCTATGGTGATTCTGCTGCACAGCCGAGTCCAGCACCACCGGCTAAGTGTGGGGGATGCTGATCTCAGAGGGACACACTGCACACGGGCCCCTCACAGGGTCTCACCGCAGAAACACAGCTGCCATTCGATCCCTCGCAACTCTTGCTGACCAGGCCGGGCACCCGACTCGCGGCTCCAACTACCTCCCAGCCTTCCACGGTGGGTCCACGTCCACAGGGCACTCGCTTCCCCTCTTAGCAATTTCCTCAGTTTCTCCACAGGCTCAGGCTCACAGCCCGGAATCCTCTGCACGCCACTGCTCTTCAGAACCAACATCGTTTCCAACACACAGCGAACCTTAAAAACATAAAGAAAAGAAAGAGAGAGCCATCCATTTCAAATGGTCATCACTTCAACATGGGAAGAAACAAACCAACTCTGCACGTGGCCACCACTGCTGATAAACCCGATGGTCGCAGGCAGACCATCCCCACTCCAGCCTCTGCAGCCTTTTAACATGACCCGGCACCGGACTCCCGCCAGACCTCCACCGGGGCCTGGACCACTACCCACAGAGCTCCCCTTCCCTCTCCTGCTCCCCTCCACCCCCCTCCTCCCACTGGTTCTCCCCGCTCCCTGCACTCCTCCCTCCTGGCCCTGGGCTCTGAGCCACCCCTCCTCTCCACGACATTGGCCATTCCTTCCCCACCCCTGGCCTGTACACTCTTTAACTTTTCAACTGGAAAGAATGTCACACTGAGAGAAAAGTCGCAAGCACAATTCAGAGACCTCCCAGAGAGCCCTGTCTGAGATTTCTCCGAGTATTCACTTTTCAGTGAGAGCATTCACACAGCATCACACCCACCCATGCACAGTGTCCACTGCGTATGTTAAGGGCTGTGCGTCCTCAGAGGGCTCAGACCACAGCACATCCCAGTGAGCATTTCAGGTTTCAGGATGGTCCCGTCCTCCCTTCTGAGCCTGTGTCTCCTGCATGTAGTGCTGTCCACTAAAGGCCCAGCGGAGAACATGGGCTGACCCCTCCTTCCCTCCCACCCATTCTCTGCCTGGTCAGTTCCAACTCGCACACCCTCTCCCACACCCACATCCACTACCACAGAGCTAATCCTCCCACCACCGTCTCTGACCCCTGAAGGGGGTCTTCCTGCCTGACCAACTCCGTCTTCTACGTTGTAGCCAGGGTGACCGTTAGCACGAACCCTTCCCAGGCCATTTTCCCACTCAGAACCCTCCAGGTGCCTCCAGGATCAACGCCCAAGTCCTTGCAACGGCCTCTGCCCTGCTCCCCTGTGGGCCCCACACGCACCCTCTCCAGGCTCCTCACACATCCCTCGGGGCTCCCCCGCCTCCCCTATCTCTGATCTGCACAAAAGGAAACTAGGCAGGAGCTCTGCTCAGCCCTGTGTTCTACAAGGGGAAACTGAGGCTTGGAAGACTCAGGTCACATTGCTGTCCACTGCTGAGCCAGAAGTCCAGGTCGCTGACACCTGAGCCCCGAGCCACACGGCCTTCCTCAGTGAACATTTGTTGAACAGATGAGTGTGAATTAAATCGACTCTTAACTCACAAAAGACCCTAGTTTTAGTAAAGGAATAAGGTTTGCTCACACACTCACGATAAAAACATCTTCATCCCAGGAGCACACGATAACAGATGGCTAGGGCATGGCACACAGTATTTCCCCACTTATTTCACCTGCTACTCAGCATCTGCGCACTTAGGCACTTAGGAGGCAGGTCGAGGGACCCACCTTCCCTGGTCTGGTCGTGGAACGTTCTGCCTGCCCCGCTGGCTTTGCCCTGGTCTCTCTGATCATTGTCAGGGACATAGCATCGTGTTTTCTCAGTGAAAATCCCCAAGATCATGGTGCTGGTAGTTTCAGTGTCTGCTGAGGGCCTGCTTTCTCACACATTGACAACCTTCCCTTCACTGGGTCCTCACTTTGTGGAAGGGGCACTAATGCCAGTCAGGAATGCTCCACTCTCATGACCTAAGCACCACCTCCAAACACCATCACATACAGCATATGGTTTCCACATGGGAATTTTGGGGCGGGGGTAAGGGGGGGGGCAAGTATTCAGTCCTCTCAGCAAACTCCTTCTTGTATTGAAGTCTTCTGAGAAGAGGCATTTGAGCTAAACCCTGAGGGCTGGCATTCCAAATAAAGAAATGAGGATGTACCCAGATCCCAAGACCACAAAGTGCAAGGTGTGTTTGGGGACACTCAGGAGATGATCTTAGTGCAGACATAGGTTTCAGCCAATTTTATATTTCTGGAAAAAGAATTTGAACTTGATTTCTTAGGCCATAAGTTGTCTATTGAATGAATGAATGAATATATATATATATATATATATATATATAGAGAGAGAGAGAGAGAGAGATAGAGAGAGAGGGAGGAAACTATATATATATATAGTTTTCACCTGAGGATATATTTATTTATTTATTTATTTAGAGAGAGACATCTATGTGAGAGAGAAACTTCAATCAATTGCCTCCTGCATGCCCCTCACCCGGGATCAAACTGCAACCTAGGTATGGGCCCTGATTGGAAATCAAACTCCCAACCTTTTTTGGTTACAAGAGGACACTCAACCAATTGAACAACGGGGTCAGAGCTCCATTGATATTTTTTAAAAATATATATTTCTTTATTGATTTCAGAGAGGAAGGGAGGAGAGAGAGAAAGAAACATCAATGATGAGAGAGAATCACTGATCAGCTGCCTCCTGCACACCCACTACTGGGGATGGAGCCTGCAACCCAGGCATGTGCCCTTGGCCTGGATGGAACCTGGGACCCCTCAGTCCTCAGGCTGACTCTGTATCCACTGAGACAAGCCGGCTAGGGCTCCATTGACATTTTTAACCTAGACATCCTATGCCCTGGGAGAGCAGAGCTCAGGAAAGTTTCTAGTTTCCATCAGTGTGAGATTGTACAGCTAAGTCCATGGAGAGGGAGGACTGGTAAAGCTGGGGTGCTTCATCCAGGTCTAGGGGTCACCTGGGGGTGTGTCTGTGAAGCTCAGAAATGGCACGCCATGTTTCTGTGAGGACCTCCGTGTCTTTCCTGCACTTTTCACAGGGTCTGGCCCTACAGGGTGAAGGAGCACCCAGAGAGGGGAAATCAGCGCGCCCCTCACCGCCCCAGTCCCACTGGGGAGCGAGCAGAACCGGCCTGGAAGTGCTGCAGCTCCGGGTGGAGGCAGCTCAGGCTCCTAGTGACAGAACCTGGCGCAGATGGAGAGGCCGGACGGTCCGGTCACAGCTCAGCCTCCAGCTGACCGGGTCCTGCTTCCGGGCTCCACGCGGCGCCGGGGACCAGGCGGTACCTGCGGGGGGACCCAGCATCCTCCCCCAAGGCCAGCAGAGCGGGACTGTGGGCTGCTGCGCCTCCCGCGAGACCCAGTGCTTCAAGGCCCCGCCCCCGGGCCCCGCGCTAAGCAGGACGGGAAATTCAGCGGAGTCCGTCCTTTGCTTTTAGAGCGGGAGCTAAAGCCCTTGGTCCTCGGCTGCCGCTCGCCGGTTCTCAGGAGCGGGGGACTGAGGGGGAGGAAAGGCTCAGGGGCGGCGGAGTCCCCATGACCGACTCTTCTGTGGCCCCGGGGGCGCAGCCGGGCTCCCGCGCCTCGTGCTTCCGGAGTGACTCAGGCGAGGCCAGGCTGGCAGCGCTGCTGGTCGCCGCGTGTCCCTGACCCCGCACCCGACCGCCCTGGGCGGCGTGGCCTGGGCTCTGCGCCACCCCTCCCCGCGCCTCCCAGGCCTCCTTCCCAGCTGAGCGCGGTGTCCCCGAGGCCGCAGCTCAGAGTGGGCCGCCAGGCGGCTGGTGCCGCTGAGGCCCTGGCTCATCCTGCGGGTCTCTCGGACCCTGAGGCCCTAGACGCGGCCCTTCTGCCCAAACCTGGCTCCGGTGCCTCCTGTGCCTTCGGGTCCCCCCCTCCCCCCCAGCCGCCTCAGGTGCTCTTGGCAGGTCCCTGTTCCCAGGAAGCGAGGCCGCGGTCTCCCTGGGAGCGCATCAGTTCCATGTGGTGCTGTTATAGGCCCCCGGGAAGCGCACACACAGTTGGGGCTGCAAAGATCTAAATATACTAATCAGCACAAAGTGGCCATTGTTCTGTGCAGGCGATCCTTTAATTACCGATTCTGTGGCTTCCTCTCAGAGTTAATATGTTGGTTAACCTGTTGACTAGAACATAGGAAGGCCGGCTGGATTTTGTGGTGTTTGGTGTAAGTTTTATAAGGCACTGTGGGGTGCACAGTCCTCTGCCAGGGGCTGTACCCACGTGAACGCCGGGCAGTAGACAAAGAGGACATGAGAGACAGAGGCATATAGGAGAGTCTTTTTAAAAATATATTTTCATTTTTTTTTTTACGTAGAGGAAGGGAGAGGGATAGTTAGAAACATCATGAGAGAGAAACATAGATCAGCTGCCTCCTGCACACTCCCTACTGGGGATGTGCCTGCAACCAACGTACATGCCCTGGACTGGGACCCTTCAGTCCGCAGGCTGTTCTCTATCCACTGAGCCAAACCGGTTAGGGCAGGAGAGTCTCTTTTGCAAGCCATGTAGCCATTGCTAACAAGGAGCCATCAGACAAAACAGTTCTTCAAAGTAGCTTCACACAGTGGCTGCGCCAAGCAGCCCTTGCTAATACAGTAGCAAACAGGAGCCATACCAAGCAGCCACCCACCGGCTGGTTAGTAACACGTTTATACTAACTTAGACACAAAGGCTTCCTGCCGAATAGTGACATCAGTATTTGGGTTATAGTAAGGTACTCCTGCCCAGTGTGTACAGTACAATCTCTGTGTCCTTGCTTAGATTGGCCTTGAACATCCTAGTTAGGATTCTCCTGCTCAGATTGGCCTTGAACATCTGGCGTACCCTGATTAGGCTACCGCAGGCACTATCTCAGTCATGGCCCAAGTTAAACTGTTCTCAAAACTGACTTATCAGAAGGAGGTAAAAGTGTCATGAATGTGACATAACCGTTCTCTCAGGGATAACACTTGATTCACAGAAAACATAACTGCAACCCTAGAGGAGCTGCATGGGAACCACAGGCTCAGATATTTCCGCCAAGAAAGCTGCTGGTGCCAAAAAGATCTCAGAGGAGAAACGAAGTGAAATTAAACTGTTTGTGATGTGAAAGCCATTTCAAACACTGTTTTTAAAGGTTGTCTAGTGCTGACATGAATGTTTGTTTTGATTCCTGTATTTGAGGATTGCAGCTTAACCGCTATGCCACAAAACCGTTTTACATATAAGAGTTGTCTGAGGCAGAACTGTCATCCACCTTCTACAGTGGCCGAATTTGACTGGCTGTCAGTGACTGTTCGTAGAAATGTTCTGGAAGTAATGGGTGAGGGCTCTTTCCACCCACAGCTCGCCCACTTCTTTGTAGTAATGAGCTGAACTGTAGTAGATTGTGTTCTTTCAAAG
The DNA here is from genome assembly GCF_964212035.1 of Myotis nattereri. Taxonomy (NCBI): domain Eukaryota; kingdom Metazoa; phylum Chordata; class Mammalia; order Chiroptera; family Vespertilionidae; genus Myotis; species Myotis nattereri. Next base: position 18,553,045 of record NC_138085.1, read on the forward strand.
CCAGAACTGTTCAGTTTGCAAACAAGCACGACTGTTCCATTGCCAGTAATTTTATTCATGCCTTGGTCTTTGGGGTTTGCACCAGAAATTGGAATTGCTTGCAATTATATGTTTAGGTGGATTGAGCCTCAAAATTAATGATGACATTTACTAGTTTCTTAAAGCACCAAGTGGTTCAACTTTTGATGCATTAGAAATGATATGTTGTTTTTGTTTGTTTCATTTCAATATGCCAGTGATCTGTTAGGTGTGCTTTTTAAATGTCGTTCCAGCATTTGAACAGAAATGCCCTTAAATGTTGAGAGCCATTTACTATAAAGTAAAACTTGTCTAAATCCTTAAATGTGAAATGTGGAGAAATTAGTGAGTAGTAGTAGGAAATGTAGGATCAATATTGTCAGACATAAGTGCTTATCTCTCAGCCCAGTGATTTCCTACAGTTGATTTTGTCAGCAGCTAACATGTAGTTGTAATGTTAATTACGTACTGATAGTGTAAGGTAACTATGAAATGGTAACTAATTACCTGAAAGAATCAGATCTGGAATGCTCTTTGATGTTATGATTACTTGTACACCTACAATGTGATAGGATTGTATGACACTCATCTAAGGATTAATGACTCTTCTGTAAACTTCTCATAATTTTCTTCTCATTTTGATTCCAACAGCTGGCCAGAATGTGTTTGAATTCATACAGAATTAATATTGATATCTGAAAGCCATGTTGAACTTCTCTGAAGAAAGGGCAACAATGATTGCAGCTGGGGATTTGCAGGAATTTGTTCCTTTTGGTCGAGACCACTGCAGACACCACCCTAATGCTTTGAACCTTCAGCTTCAGCAGCTGCAGCCAGCCTCTGAGTTGTGGTCGTCTGATGGTGCTGCTGGCTTGGTGGGATCCCTGCAGGAGGTTACAATCCACGAAAAACAGAAGGTTTTATCAAGATTCTCAGTTTGCTTTTGAAATGTAGAGAGATTCGATCTACTTGTAATTTAAGGCTACCCAGATGCAACTGAGAAATGAGTATGATGCTACTTCTAGGGTATTGGTTAAGATTTGGTAATTTTCATGAAAGCTAAAAATAATGACCTTAATTGTATTACAGTGTCATGGCTGTTTAGACATATAACTCAGGGATTTATAATGAGAGTCACTATGATTATGGTCCATTTAAATCTCTTTTTCTTCATTTAGTACGTGGGACCAGATTTCATGTTATTTGATGGTTAGATAGTCGAGTTAGCAATGGTCCCTGCTGCCCAAAACTTACATATTTCTAGAGGAGAAAGGAAATGCCACATAAGTAGATACAGTACTAGTTTTTAAATAGGGGAATGAGAAGTAAGTGCATGTTAAACAGTCAGTCATTCTCATCTTAATTCCATTTCTGTATCCCTTTTGGGATACCAAAATTTCCAGGAGCGGAAGTCTGTAGTTAGGAATCCAAACCTTTCTCTGCCCTGTTCATTCTGATGGTTGGCACAAGGGCAGGAAGGTGAATGTATATGCAGTTGTGAAGCAGGGAAGTCTGCATGGTTGGTAAGCTCCCCCAGTGTCCCATGTGCACTTCACTGCCCCCTCTGCTTCACCCCCCATATGCTTCATATGTCTTTAGTCTCCCAAGAATGTTGGTTTAATTTTTGGATATATAGGTAAGGTCTAATTTTTGTTTATTTATGTTTTTGGCAGCATAAAATGGTAACATAATAATAAAATACTTAATATAGAGAATTCTTGAGGTAAATTCCCATTTTTGAAATCCTGTAAGATACAGTATGATACATACACCCACACCCCCTCCTCTGATAATCAGTGGCACCGAACCTAAGAGTTGGGCTTGGACTGAGCCTTACTCCACAGACAGAGCAGGAGACTTGTATCTGAATTGCTGTTCAATTTTAATTAATAAATCTTGCTCCATAATGTTGCAAAAGAAAAAAAAAAACTGCTTAAACATGTCTTACATATGTAAATTTTTTAGGAAAGCTGGCAGTTAAGGAGAGGCAGAAGTGAAATTGGAGAAATGGATTATGACGAGGAACTCTATGTGGCTGGAAATATGGTGATCTGGAGCAAAGGGAGTAAAAGCCAGGCATTGGCTCTTTACAAGGCCTTTACCGTTGATAGTCCTGTTCAACAGGTGAGTTGATTTGAATTTTAGTATTTGATTGATTATTGAGTGTTTTTTTTTTAAAAAACAAAGCTTTTATCCTAATTTTAACAGAAATAATAAAAACAATATATAATGATCTCAGTAGCTAGATATATGTTTTAACATGTAGTGAAGATAATGGTAGGGAAATAAACATTTCATTTATTTTCTATATCATCATTTTTTTTGCACTGTTCTTTGTCAATTTCATGGTAATGTTTAAACACTTGAGTAATTTAATTAGTTATTGCCGAGAAAATTTATGACTTAAATTTAAGGGTATAAGAATATATTAGCACATGATTATATTTGGTTGCAAAGTGTTGAATAAATAAAAATCAAGTTCATAGTGAAAATAGAGAGTACGGGAAAGGAAAAAAAAATCTAATTTGCTGTCATTGCACATGCTTGGGTTGCTGGCTTGATCCCCAGTAGGGGGCATGCAGGAGGCAGCTAATGAAAGTTTCTCATCATTGATGTTTCTATCTATCTCTTCCTTTCTGAAGTCAATGAAAATATATTTATATATGTATTTATATTTCATAAATTTATATATAAATTTATATGTATATTTATTTATATGTAAACTACATGTATTTCTAACTGATTATAAAAAAAAGAATAGAAACAAATAAAAATTAGTAATTAAAGGGACAGAATTAAGCATTTGCTCTGCCTTTTTAGGAAGCCTTGCAGTTCATCTCCAGTTAATAAAGGAAAACCCTTATTTAAAGTAGAATTCCAGCTAATAAATATAGAAGGACTGGTAGAATTTGAAAATCGCTATTCTGTGTAACCTCTTACTCCAGTGTAACCTCTGATTCAGACAAGGATTGTAAATGGGATAGTAATGCCATTGCGTGAAAGGTGTTAGCATGGCACCAAGGTGTCACCCAAAGTGAAGAAATAAATGCATCTCTACTTTGAAGCTGCATGTTGTTCTCCACCTCCACAACCTGGTGGGTTACCATCACTGATAGGGGACAGACGACTCCTTTATACCTACAGCTGTAATGTGGCATGGAGACATGATGTCATCTACTCAGTTTTCTTCCCCCAAATATTTGATATGAATATGTAGACCTAACTTCCAGTTATAGGAAGTATGGGGCCTAGAGGATCAGTTTGTAAAATGAGATGAGGAATGGGTGGAGGTATAGATGAAACAAGAACCACCAGAAATTGAGAATTATTGAAGCTGGCTGTTGGAGATTTATTATGTTACTCTGTTTCCTTTGTATATATTTGAAATTCTCTATAATAAAGACTTAAAGAAAAAACCACTATGAGATACAATTAGACAAATCCAGAATATGGGATAGTCTACATTCTGGTCTCCTTAAAGAGTTAGTCATGGAGAGAAACCAAGATGGCAGCATAGGTAAACACTGGAGTTTGCTGCCTCGAACAACCACTTCAAAAATACAACTAAAAGACGGAACGGACACCATCCAGAACCACAGGAAGGTTGGCTGAGTGGAAATTGTACAACTAGAAGGGAGAAGGAAAGAGAAAAGCATACCGAGACTCAGAGGAGACGCAGTATGGCAGTAAAATACTATGGTGCGGAGGTGCATGCGGAGCGGGCTGGCGGCTGAGGGCATGGTTGTCGTTTTCAATCAGGAGGTAGTCTCAGGCTCTGAGCTCCGGTTCCAGGCAAGTCTCTAGGGACCCAGACTCATACGGGAGAAGCGGGACTGTCTGGCATAGGTCAGAACTCGAGGGCAGCTTTCTCTCCGAGGTGCTTGCAGCGATTACCAGGACATTGAGAAGCAGAGCCTCTGAGGGCTGGACTGAGAGCAGCCATAACTGCTAGCCCCACCCTGTTGATCCCGTGGGACCCGCCCCGCCTAAGCCCTGCAGGGAAGATTTTGCTGTATAGCATCAGGCAAAGGCTAGATTAGCACCTCCCTAGAGATCCAGGAGCCAGGAAACCCAGAGGTCAGAGTGGAACCATCCAGTTTGCAGCTCCGTGGAACCATAAAGGACACACTCAGGGGGCAGACTCAGTGAGCACCAAAGCCCCATTGAAGCAAGTCTTGCCCCAGAGGAGTGTGTCCAGCACAGAAGTTCTCCCACTGCAGACACAGCTGATACTCACAGCCAATTGGCCTGGAGGTCAATTCCTCCCAGTGATAACTGCAACAATCAAGGCTTAACTACAACAAGAGTGTGCACAAAGACCACAAGGGGGTGCACCAGGAGTCTCCTCCTCAGGTAATTGGGGAGGCTGAACCACTGGGCCCTAGTGGACACTCAGCACAGAAAACCACTTTATCAACACAGGGAAGCATAAAAATGCGGAGACAAAGAAGAAGGACACAAATGACAGAAATGGAGGAAAGCAAACTACTGGATATAGAGTTCAAAACCACACTTTTAAGGTTTTTCAAGAATTTTCTAGAAACTGCCGATAAACTTAATGAGATCTATAAGAAATCTAATGAGACCCTCGAGGTTGTGATAAAGGACCAACTAGAAATTAAGCATACACTGACTGAAATAAAGAATATTATACAGACTCCCAACAGCAGACTCTCTAGCCTTGATTGCAAGAATCACGTCCACGATTTGAAATATGAAGAAGCAAAAAACATCCAACCAGAAAATCAAAATGAAAAAAGAATCCAAAAATACGAAGATAGTGTAAGGAGCCTCTGGGACACCTTCAAGCGTACCAACATCCGAATTATAGGGGTGCCAGAAGAAGAGAGAGAACAAGATATTGAAAACCTATTTGAAGAAATAATGACAGAAAACTTCCTCTACCTGGTGAAAGAAATAGACTTACAAGTCCAGGAAGCGCAGAGAAGCCCAAACAAAAGGAATCCAAAGAGGACCACACCAAGACACATCATAATTAAAATGCCAAGAGCAAAAGACAAAGAGAGAATCTTAAAAGCGGCAAGAGAAAGACAGTCAGTTACCTACAAGGGAGTGCCCATAGGACTGTCAGCTGATTTCTCAACAGAAACTTTGCAGGCCAGAAGGGAGTGGCAAGAAATATTCAAAGTGATGAATGCCAAGAACCTACAACCAAGATTACTTTATCCAGCAAAGCTATCATTCAGAATTGAAGGTCAGATAAAGAGCTTCACAGATAAGGAAAAGCTAAAGGAGTTCATCACCACCAAACCAGTATTATATGAAATGCTGAAAGGTATCCTTTAAGAAGAGGAAGAAGAAGAAAAAGGTAAAGATACAAATTTTGAACACCAAATACACATCTATCAACAAGTGAATCTGAAAATCAAGTGACTAATCTGATGAACAGAATGAACTGGTGATTATAATAGAATCAGGGGCATAGAAAGGGAGTGGACTGGCTATTCTTGGGGGGCAAAGAGGTGAGGGGGATGTGGGAAGAGACTGGACAAAAATCGCACACCTATGGATGAGGACAGTGGATGGGGAGTGAGGGAAGTGGGTGGGGTGGGAACAGGGTAGAGGGGAGTTATGTTGGGAAAAAAGAGGAACAAAAGTAATAATCTGAACAATAAAGGTTTAATTAATAAAAAAAAGAACAGTAGTAGAAAGCAAAAAAAAAAAAAAAAGAGGCATGGAGGGGGAAAAAGGTGGGGCCTATTGTAGGTTAAAAGAGACTAAAGGACATCACCAAATGCAATATATTTTGCACCATTTTGAATGAACTTTGATTGAGTCCTGGTTCTAGAAAATTGTCTTAAAAAAACATTTTGGGGAAAATTTGAAAAAGTTGCAAATGGACTGAATATTAGGTGATGTTAGAAAAATTTTTTCTTAGGCAAGATGATGGTTTTGTGGTGTATAGGAGAGAATATTTATTTTGGGGAAATGCATGATGAAGTCATGATGTGGGGGATTTTCAGGTAGTCATCATCCCCCAGTCAAATCCCTCACATGCACATAAGCAGATATGGCATATTGGTAACCACTGTTAGATTTATTTGTTTATTTTTAAAACATTTTTTATTGATTTTAGGGAGGAAGGGAGAGGGAGAGAGAGAGAGAGAAACATCAGTAACATCAATGGTAAGAAGAGAATCATTGATCGGCTGCCTCCTGCATGCCCACTACTGGGGACTGAGCCCGCAACCTGGGTATGTGACCTGGACTGGAATCAAACCCAGGACCAGTCCGCAGGCCGATGCTCTATCCACTGGCCCAAACCGGCTAGGCCTTAACAACTGTTAGATTTAGATGAAACAGGTGTTCACTGTATTATTTCAACTTTTCTTACTGAATATTTTTAGAATAAAAAGTTTTCGGGTGGGGGAGAATATATCTATAGCAGTTGAATTAATTATTGGGCTATTGACAAGAGATTTCAAGACTTTTTGACTAATGTTAAATTCCTTAGTGGTAAGCACTGCAATCTTGGTACCTGGACATTGCTTTTTTGTGTTTTCCCCCATTAACTGTTTCCTGATGAACATTGTACCCTTCTAACAATATACTGGGAACGATAAACTGAATTATTCCTAAACTTGAGGGCATGTGTAAAAGCATTTCTGTCCAGGAGTGTGGAAGCCAGTGACCATTTTTTTAAAAATATATTTTTATTGATTTCAGAGAGGAAGGGAGAGAGATAGAAAGATAGAAACATCAATGATGAGAGAGAATCATTGATCGGCTGCCTCCTGCACGCCCCCTACTGGGGATTGATCCCGGAACCTGGGCATGTGCCCTTGACTGGAATCGAACCTGGGACCCTTCAGTCTACAGGCTAATGCTCTATCCACTGAGCCAAACCAGCAAGGGCCCCAGTGACCATTTTGATGATATTTCCGCCCCCCCTGCCCCCCCGTAACCATATGGTTAGTGTAGTTGTGAAAGTGGCATGATGATATCCAACAAGGGTTTTTTTTTAATATGTATTTTTATTTTCCAGAGAGGAAGGGAGAGGGAGAGAGAGATAGAAACATCAATGATGAGAGAGAATCATTGATTGGCTGCCTCCCGGGGATCGAGGCTGCAACTCAAACATATGCCCTGACCTGGAATCAAACTGTGACCTCCTGGTTCATTGGTCGATGCTTAACCACAGAGCCATGCTGGCCGGGCTCAAACTCATTCTTTGCTTCTATGTTTCCATCTTAAATTCTCCAAAGGATGATTGCATGTTTACTAGATTCCATGGATGTGCAGTGAGATGAATTGTCTCTTTTGTCTCCGTTATCTTAAGACTGCTTGTAAATAGAACGATAAGATTTTTAATTTCAGTCCTTTTGGTCTGGAAAACATATTGTTCTTTAGTCTTCTTACTATATGCGGGAAGATATTTTATATTTTGGTTAGGAATCAATACCAGGTGTATGTGACTCAGATTTAGTTAAACAAATAAACAGATAACTAAAATGCTGTATGCAGATGAATTAAAATGCCACATAATACCTGTGTGTCCACAGTGTGGTGAGAGTCAGGGGACTGGCTCTGAAGGAAGGATTTCTCAAAGAAGTTGCTGATTGAACTGGAAGTTGGTAAAAGAAGGGCATTCTAGGCAGAGCGAATCAGCCAAACTATTTATGGAAAAACATGATGTTTTTAAGTTCAGAATGGATGTACACAAGGTTTGGGTGTGGAGAGATGCTTGCAGGTGCTGAGTGGATCCAAACTGAAGGGCCTTGTTTGTACCTGGGAACTTGAAATTTAAACTGTACACAGAAGGAGCCTGTCAAGGATGTTAAAATGGAAAGTACATCTTCAGTTCTGTATTTTGAGAAGATAGGACTTTGGTGGCAATGTGTAGGATGTGTAGGATTGGCTGGAGAGTAGAGAGACTGTTGTCAAGGATACTGTTCTATGATAGTTCAGGGGAAAAAGATTGGCTCTGAAGAGAGAAGACAGAAATGAGAGACAGAGCTGAGGGAATGTGTAAGTCCTGAGACATCAGGAGTAAGGGAGAGTATGAAAATACTATTGGGGTGGGGTGGGGATGGGAGTGGCCCGGAAGAGATTAATGCGGGGAAAGGAGGACCTATGTAATACTTTCAACAATGTAGATTTAAAAAATAAAAATAAAATAAAATACTATCTGCTTTTAGAGACTGGGAGGATGGGATTTCATAAAAGGAAGCTGAGTCAATAATAGGTACATGCCGGTTTTTCCTAAATTCAACAACCACAGATCAGACAATTCAATTTAAAACTGGACAGAGGGCTTGAACGGACATTTCTCTAAAGATATGTAAATGGCCAATGAGCACATGAAACAGTGCTCAGCATGTTTAATCATTAGGCAAATGCAAATCAAAACCACAGTGCGATACCATGTCATACCTACTGAGATGACTGATTTATTAAACAATGAAAAAAATAAGTGAGGATGTTGAAACTGGAACCCTGTGATTACTGGTGGAAAAGTAAAAAATGCCACTGTGGGAAACCATTTGCTGTTTCTCAAAATATTAAACCTAGGCAGGGTGGAGGGGATGAATGGGGGATAGAAAGGGACATCTATAATAATTTCAACAATAAATTTCAAGATAAATTAGGGGGGGGGGAGTTAAACCTAGAATCACCATATGATCCAACAATCCCCCTTTTGATTATATATACACAAAAGACAAAAGCATCGATCAGATGCTCAAACCTCAGAGGGAAGGTAGGGGAGGGTGGGAGTAAGGGATTGAGGTCAACCAAAGGACTTGTATACATGCATATAAGCATAACCAATGGACACAGACCCAGGGGAGTGAGGTCATGAATGGGAGTAGGGTCGGGGCAATGGGGGGATAATGACATATGTAATTCCTTAATAAAAAAAAATGTTGAAATAAAAGGAAAAGATTTGAAAGTGGGGACTCAGTCGAACACCAGTGTTCATAGCAGCATTATTCACAATAGTTGAAATTGGAAACAACCCCAGTGTGTATGGAGAGATGACTGGATATACAATATGTGGTATATGCCTACAATGAAATATTTAGCCTTTAAAATGAAGGAAATTCTGAGATGTGCTACCACATGGATGAACCTTGAGGATGTTATACCCAACATAACATAAATACTGTATAATTCCACCTTCATGGGGTACTTTGCTTTGAATAGGTAAATTCATAAGGACAGAAAATATAATAGAAGCTGAGGGAGGGAGAAAGGGGGAGTTGTTGAATTGGCAGTTTCTGTTTGGGATAATGGAAAAGTTCTGGAAATGGATAGCATTGAGGTTACACAACTTTATGAATGAATGTATTTAATGGTACTGAATTTGTACACCACGAAATGGTTAAAATGGTAAATTTTACATTATGTATATTTAACCACAATTAAAAAACCCATAAAATACCATTAAATAATTTCAAGTAAGTGATTGTTAGGCATGCTAGTGAAAGTTGAATGGCATTTCCTAGTTTATGTTTTGCAAGATGAAAGGGAAAGTTTAGTTTTTCTAAAGATATTTTTCTGACTGTCTAAGAATGATAAGATCATTAAGAAACCTGTAGGTTATGAATAGCTCTTCTGGTAATCTTTAGTTTTATAAAGGACATAAGGTCAATACAGGTTGAGCCACGGTTTGAGGTCACTTTTGTGGCAAGGCTTCTAGCTAGTTGATTTTTAAATTTTTGTCTACTCTTTTCTTAAAATTTATTTACACACATACTTTATCTTATAATATTTATCATTCATTTGTTTAATTTTATTTTACCTTTTTTAGTTCCCATGGTGCATGTGTTGAGCTGGTGAGAAGGTAGTATATAGCTATATGTCATTATTATTTATTTATTTATTTTTAAAATCTTTCCTTTTGAAAGTATTATATATGTCCCCCCTTTTTTATTGTCCCCTTCTAGCTCACCACAATTCTTATTTAGATATGATTTGTTAATAGGCTATTATTTAGATGCAATTCTTAGATAAGCATTTTGTTTTAATTTTAGGCATTTATCATATCACAGGGTAAGTCTGAAAAAGCCTACAATAAGTTTCTTTTTGGAATTTTATTGAACTTTTTGATTCCAAATGTATACCTCTTTTTTTGTTGTTCAAAACCAAATGAATAATTGTGGTTTTGTCTAAGCATTTTTATATTATTCATTAAAGGAAGAGTCCACATCTCTTTCCGTAGAAGGTGCTGTGGAGACTGTGGAAATGACAACAAAGAGCCTCAAATCTCGTGGAGAAAGTGCTTTGGAGACTGGAAATGACAACAGAGGATTTAGAAGATCACTAAAGTCATTTAGGTGTTTTGATATTCCTTTCATTTTCCAGCATTGTGATTACTTAATTTTTAAAATGTTTTCATTGATTTCAGGGACAGGAAGGGAGAGGGAGAGAGATAGAAATATCCTTGATGAGAGAGAATCATCAGTTGGCTGCCTCCTGCACACTCCCTCCTGGGAATAAAACTAGAAACCTGGGCATGTGCCCTGGTCAGGAATTGAACCATGACCTCTTGGTTCATGGATTGATGCTCAACCACTGAGCCACACCTGCTGGGCCAGCATTGTGATTTTTTTTTTTTTCATATTCTTAGATCAACTGAATATGAAAATGGAACTTGAATTGCTTTAATTGAATTTTTTTTATTGTTTAAAGGCAGCGGTTCTCAACCTGTGGGTCGTGAGCCCTTTAGGGGTCGAATGACCCTTTCACAGGGGTTGCTTAATACCATGGGAAAACACATATATAATTACATATTGTTTTTGTGATTAATCACTATGCTTTAATTATGTTCAATTTGTAACAGTGAAAGTGGGGGTCAACATAACATGAGGAACTATATTAAAGGGTCGCGGTATTAGGATGGTTGAGTTTAACACTGGTTAAAAGTATTACATATGTCTCCTTCTCCCCCCATCGACCCCTCCTTGATCACTCCCACCCCCCTAATTACAAGGAGGCATGATTTAAAAAATCAATATCTGTTTCTTCTTCTCGGGATTGGGAGTATTTACTGAATTCAGACCACCACCAGAAGGTTGAGTCTCACCTTTTGAACAGATCCTTATGTCTGAATCCTTTGGAAAGTTTCTCAGATGAAGGATGAAGACTTGTCACAGAATCTTAGTCTGGATTCTTCTACACTTCTCTCACATACCTGCTATCTTTTTCCTACTTCACTGGGTCTCTGAGGTGCCTAAATGGAATACTCTGATGGGAGAAGGAATTCATTCACTTGTTGACGCCCCTTGTTCAGTTGGCAAGGTAAATACTGTGTGTAGAGTGAGAACTTCCAGGAGTGCTCAGGTGACTCAGACATTGGCCTTAAGAACCCAGAGCATTTTTTGCAAAACACAGAATTGTTTGAAGATACTGGCTATGTAAGGGCTTGTGAGTCACCTTTGTCCTAAGATCAGCAGGAAGTCAGGAAACATGGTAAACACTGGGGGTGACCCGAAGAGCATTTCATGTTGACAGGCTGACTGCCTGCACTGTGGATGAAGCTCTATAACAATACCTGCTATGCTGTAACAATACCTACATTCTAGTAGTGCTTACAGTTCAGAGAATTGCAGTTTAGCTACATAAACTGTCAACAAGGCCAGGGAATCATGACCCCCATTAGTGATGAGAAAACCTGTCAGAGTGTGTTTCCAAGACCATGAGACTTGGTTCGCTGTGGGCTCTCTGCTGCACTTGTGCTGTCGCCTTCTGTGTCTTTCAGGTTCCTAGTGGATCTACGTTTAAATGGTGCCAACACTGCACTTTCACAGCCTGGCCAGCACTCTGTTTAACACTGAATTCTAAAGGTCACACACTTGGGTATTGTGACCCTTGATACTAAAATTGAATGGAATAAAAATATCCACATCTGAGTTAATATTACAGAACGTTTTCTAATTTTTGTGATCTTCCTTGAGATAAAGAAGTTGTATTCTGAGACATGGCACTTTTAATTTTTTTTTTATTTCTCTTAGGACAGATCATTACTATCATGAAAACTGTTTTATAATGAAATGATTTCCAACCCTAATAATGGGCTCTGGTATTTTTCACATATTTTATTTAGTTTTAGAACTTCATAGTGAATTAACTGGTATTTCCCCATTTTCTGGAAGAAAATATTGAGGCTCTAGAGATGGTTTGTTCAAGATCAACAGCCAATAGGTAATGGAAGAGAACCGAGATCACAGTGTTTTTACAGTAGTTTCACCTGCACAACATCTGTCTAGCAAAAGTAGTTGAGGTTGCACTTACAATACTGGGCACAGGAAAGTCCAGAAATAGAATAAAGGGGCTCTGGATTTGATTATCTTTTTTCTCATAAGTATGTTTTTAAATGGGAAAGTTCTATTGATGAATGCTAACTGTTGGGGGTAAATATTGGAATACCTTCCTAGTTATTTGTATTTTATATGTTCTTGTTGTTGTAGGGACTTAAAAATGGAGTTTTACTTAGATCATTACTGCAAAGATTACACAATGCTTTTCAGAACAACTGAAGAAGTATGCACACTTGATCAAGGTAAGCAACTGTGTCATTAAAGGTTTTGTGAACAGTATGGTGACATTTGCTTGTATTTTGATTATGTTTGGACTCTATGTTATAAACTCGCTTCTAAACAACATCAAGTACAGGCCAGCTGATGGGGTGTCAGGTCCTGTCACTTGTCTTGTACTCTCGTCCTTGAGGTCCCTTCCTTCCTCTCAGCCTCTCTCTCGCATTCTGTGTGTGTGCGTCTCTGTCTGTGCCACTGACCTGTTGTTCTGTCTGGAAGCTGAGTCCACACCCTTTTCCTTACCACTTTAGCAAGTCTTGGTTTTGGTATGTTCTCCACTTTGTTCTGAGAGTGTTTTGATCTGAGAAAAGATACGGCATATCGTGCTACTTTATTGTAACTTCTAGACATAAGCTGTCAAGTGCCATGAGTGGGATAGATTTCCACCTTGACATTCCTGATACAACGATTCTAGTGTGAAGCCATCAAGGTTAGCAGCAAGAGTACTAAGCCCCATTGACTTCGGGGCCTCCTGATCCCATGTGTGCTCTGTGACCTGTCAACCTCTAGTATCGCCAGGTCCCTAAGCATTCTCTACGGGCAGACCGAAGGATCTTTTGAAAATGTGAATATGATCATGTCTCTTCTGAAAACTGCCAGTGGTCTCCTATGGCCTTTAGAAATGAGTCCCAAATCCTTAGCGTGTCCGTCCAGGCCGACCATGATCCGACCTTAGCTCCTATTGCAGTCTTGTCTCTCCCTCACCCCTTTTCTGTGGTCACACTTTGAGATCCTCATTGGCATCACACTCTGCCAGCCCAGCTTAGAGCTGTGCCATGCCCTGTATCCCGACGTCTCCCTCTGGAGTCGGTGGAAGGCTGGTGTACTTTCCGGCATCTCCCATCTTTCCCCTGTCCTGCTCTCTGCTCCCATTGTTTTTTGTTTTTGTTTTCGTGTTTGGTGTTGTTGTTGTTTTGCAATACCATGAAATGCTACAACCTTGTCCACCCTCAGGAGTTTTAAGGATCTCATTCAGTGTGGAAGCTGAGAATTATAAGCAGCAGAATAGTGATGAAGCTAACAGTAGGGAATTGTCTTTCTCACAAAAGAACAAGTCCACAGGTAGGTGGATCCAATATTGAATTCAGCTGCTCAGTGATGTCAGGGTAAGCTCCCAGCATCACCGAGAGGAAAAAAAAATCCTCTCCTCGCTGTTTTGCTTTATATCAGGGAGGAACATAGTGTCTCAGAAATCAACTATGAGACTCTTGCGTGAACCCTTGGGCAGAACGGGCCAAATTGCAAGGGACATGGGGCAGTTTAGTGTCAAAGTGCTCCCGAAGGAGGTGCCTCAGCCCAGGAGGAGGTGGTGAGGGGAAGGGCAGTGGGGACGTGTCGGATGGAGAGCTTCCTGTTTCTACTGTGATCACTGAGGGCCCTGTACATTTCTTCTGTGTGGACTTGTGGAGGACAGGTGTCCCGAGATTCAGCGATGACTGTTTCACAACAGTTGCCTAGTGTTTTGAAGTACCCTGTCTCATAGGGTCCATATTATCCACATAGAACTGGTTAAACATATATGTTTTCATTGATCTCAGAGAGAGGAAGGGAAGGGGAACAGAGAGAGCAGGGGGGGTGGAGGTGGGGGCGGTGAGGAGGCTGGGGAAGGGGAGAGAGAAACATCAATGATGAGAGAGCATCATCCGTCTCATAGCCCCTAGCGCGCAACCCCAGTATGGGCCCTGACTGGGAATGAAACGGGGATCTCTTGGTTCCGGGGTCCACGATCAAGCACTGAGCCATGCTAGTCGGGCAGCCACATATCAATTTAAAATGAAACTTTTTTTAAATTCAAATTTAGTAAAACTTAAAATTCACTGAGACATTTAGGTTTCTCCTGTTGGATACCTGAGGAGTTTTGGCTTGGTGTATTGACCAGCCAGCTGGTTTTCCTTGAAAGCAAATATGAAATGAAAGAAAGGAAATGTGTCTCCCCTCAGAGCAAGAGTACTGCTCACATGAGAACGATGAGCTTTGGATGATTGGGCCACAGCACTGAATGGATCCCTCTTGCACAGCGTGCCTCGTTTTGAAATACTCACCAGTGGCATTCCTTTGTCCTTTTCTGCTTAGAATTTTCTGACATGGTGGTTTTCATTTTAATTATAGATTGTTCCAGTGGTGGTGTCAGTGAACTATGGCCCTTCCGGTAGAACCTGGGCTGTGTACCTTGTTTCCGTACCGTCCTGTTCCAGTGGAACCATTGCCTCTCCCTAAGCTGAGTTTGACTGTTGAGTTAAATTCTGGGCTCATGGAGGAAGGGAAATGATTCAGGAAGTGTTTAGTGGAGGGAGTTGCTTTGAGTTACTCCTGTTGCAACCAAAGCAATGCTCTTGCTATCCCTAGTGATTTTAAGTATGGTTTAGAGCTAGTCTACTGGTTGTTTCTGGCCAAATAGCAAATGCAGCTAAACGGCGAGGGAAGTAGAATGCCCCCCATTAAGTAATTTTTCCATTCCTGAGACCATTTCAAGATACAAATTGGCACTTGGGAAAGTTTAGAAAGATATGATTGAGTCTGGCCAGTGCTGCACGGTGGTCGAGCGTCCTCCTGTGAAGCAGGCAGGAGTGCACAGTTGGTTTGATTCCGGGTCAGGGCACAGGCCCGGTTGCAGCCTGGATCACCAATAGGGGTCGTGAAGGAGGAAACCGATCCATGCTTCTCTCTCATGGTTTACGTTCCTGTCTCGCCCTTTCTCCCTCCCTGAAATCAATCAAAGTGTATTTTTTTAAAATATATACTGAGTCTAGCCCCGGCTGATGGAGCTCATTGGATGGGCATCTCCCCTTGCACTGAAAGGTTTCCGGATCAGTTCCCAGGGAGGGCACGTGGCAGGGTTTTGCGGTCAGTTCCATGGCGGGGGTGGGCAGGAGGCGGCTGGTGCACCTCTCATCTGTGTTCTCTGCCTCTCTCTTCCTCTCTCTACTGTCTATGTCTATATATTGGAGGTATGATCCTTGTGTCAACCAGAACCTATACATGAAGCAAAATGAGAAGAAACTGTCACTTCTGGTAGTTTCACTGCTGACAGTTCACCAGTGTGAACATTCTGGTGTATATATTTCCAGATTTTATTTCCCCATTTTATCAGTGTATACGTAGTTATCAGAGGAAATTAAATGTTTCAAAACTTATTTTAAAACTGTATTATACAGTGAGCACCTTCCATGTCAGCATATATGTGTACGTGTGTGTGTGTGTACGTGTGTGTGTGTGTGTGTGTGTGTGTGTGTGTATGGAATTATGTATATGTACGTGAGAAGACATGGTCTACACGTGTTTTTAATAAACAACCTTATTTATTCAAAAGGAGTATTTAACTTAATGGGAAATAGTCTACATAAATAGGTAGGTACTTTTAGAAATTATCCTTATTTACTATTATAAATGTACAGTTGGGATGTATTCCTCTGAATTATTTCAGATAATCGCCTAGAACTCTTCTGACAGCACGAGAGAAGGCTTCCAGCGCAGCCAGTAGCTGGCTCCATAATGGCTTCAGGTACTGCCTCGAGCCAGGCCTGGCCAGGGCAGGGCCTCTCGTTGGACCAGGCTCTGGCCCCTGAGCAGGCCCTTCCTCTGCCTCCGGAGAGCTCTGGAGCTCTGGGCGTGGACCTGGAGCAGGAGAAAGAGACACATTGACTCACACTCCTGGCTTTCCTGTAACTTAGTGCAGACAGGAAAGATGCCACCACCTTTAAGGGAACTCCAGCCCATGAGCCTGCCCTCCCCCGATGATCTGCCCAGATGATCATTCAGCCTCACCTTGTTGAGATGCCTCGGTGGGCTCAAGGTGCTGCAGCGCCAACCATAGATTTTGGGTGTGGCCCACCAGGTTTGGGCAGGGGAATTGACGGGCACCAAGGCCTGCTCTACCTTGAAGCAGGCGGAAGGAAGGGGCTGCCCCAAACCCTGGACGTGGTCCAGCCAGGTCCCCACCATCGCAGCAAAGGCCCTGGGGAGAGGCAGGTGGGCAGCAGATTCTGAGTCCTGCTCTTTCCTTCCAGTCTGCCCTCCCATGGTACACTTGTTTAGATCTGAGCTTCTGTGCAGGTCTCCCATGACCACCCATGGGAGAGCACCATGGTAACCCCGGCCCTTGTGTGGCTGTCATGGTTGTAGCAGTTGTGGGATCCAGCAGGTTCAACACGGAGTCTGTGTGAGACTCTTCTTCCCACTGGCAGCTCACCTAAAGGTCCAGTGCACTGCCCACGCCCACCCTCCAGGCCCTGGGCATCTGGACTGAGGACTGAGACAGGCTTGTGAGCACCCTGCTCACCACAGTCCTGTTCTGAGCCTGGCCACCGTGGTCAGGGGAGATGGATATGGAGAGGGGCAGGCAGAGCGGGGTGGGTTTGTGGGGGGGAGGGGACTGTGAGGGACCAATCAGCACAGCGTCCCCTCTGGGTCTACAAGGCCCGGGACCCCACTCGCTGTCGTCTTTGACTCCTATCCTCCTGGAATAGAAGACTCCAGAGCCCAGGCCTTTCTTGGGAATCAGATGATGTATAAGATTAGGGTTCTGCCAGGCACTCTCCATCCCCCACCCACCACAGTCCCCACAATGCTGACTTTGAGGGCCCTCCTTCTGGACCCGGAGACCACTCACTTTATGACTTGGTCCTGTGATGTGTCAGCCCGGTCATTCTAAACAGGTGTGCATCCAGATGGAAAAATCACTCTGATGGCATCAGCCCTGGTGGATGGTGGACACGAGCTGCGAATGATGGTGAGCGTGACTGCTGGACCCAATGCCCAGAACTGAGGCCCAGGGATTGTGTCTGCTTCATTCCTTGAGTCAGGCTAAGTGTCTCCAAAAGTGCGTGCACATTGTCGAGTAAAGAAACTCCAACCAGGAGCATGCCATACATCTGAGTGGGCCTGGGCCCCTGCTCTCCCCAGAAATCCCCAGTGTGGTTACACCAAGGACCAGGACCGTCTAGGTGAAATCTCACACTGCTTAACAGGTTGCTTTGCATGTGCTTTTCCAACCTCTGATGCCACAGGCCGCTGATGGGTGTGTCAGAGTTCTTTCCGTGGGACAGAGTGAAAGAATTGCCAACAACAACTGCCGCACATCCAGCTACCCTGTCTGCAGAGCCAGGGAGAAGGTGAGACCTGCCATGGCTTGTCCCCACAGCAGTGCTATGAGGTCCCCCCCCCCCCCGCCAGCAGCCCACTTTTCAGAGGAGCATCCTGAGACTCGGGAAGATGTGGTGACATTTTCATGCCTCACAGCTAGCAGTGGGCAGAGTCACGAGTGTATGCTCACCGAGATAGAAGCTCGTCCAGGAACCGTTGGGCTCTGCAGAAGGCCAGCGTGGAGACGTGGGGGTGATTCCCCCTGGGAAAGCTGGTACCGTGGCCATGGCAAGATGAGGGACAGGACACAGTTCACACGACATTTCTCTCTCTGATATTGCTACAAATATGTGAGGAGCTTGTCTTTACCGTCCCATGTAGCTGGACGGGGGCGGGGGGTCCTCATTTCTTTGTCTTGGGGCAGTGGGACACTAGGGAGAGTCCTGGGAGGGTATCTGTGGAGTCCCCAGATTGGAGTGTGGGTTCTGGGCACTGCCAGGTTGTGTTGGGGTTTTGGGTGTAGAGACCCTCGAGGCCAGCTCTCACCTCAGACAGGCACTGGTCTGTGTCGTCAGCCTGGTGCACCTGCACCCTGACCCCGTAGGTGGTGTAGTCGGGTCCATGGGCCAGCACCTCAATGATGTCCTCATTGGAGCTCTGCAAAGACAGAGTGGGTACTGAGCCACGAGGCATCAGGAACCTTCCACCCAATCTGTGGTCCTGTGTCATGGCAGACCTAGCCTATGAGGACAGTGAGGATGTTTCTGGCAGCCCTGCTGAGCTTGCAACAATTGATTTGTGTCAAGGTGTAGCCACAGTGAAAGCCTGAATGACTGAGGAAAACTCTGTCCTTGTTGGGATGATATGGAGTTGGGTCAGGCCACAGCTCCTGAGCTGGCCGCACTGCAATGGTTTGTCGTCCTCTGTGAGGTGATAGGTTGCAGAGAAAAGTATTCAAGGCCTTTATCCCTTCCTACACCCCTAACCCCCACCCCCGCTTCCCCCTCCCCTTTTTTTTCAATACACAGCACTATCAAGTGGGATGATGTGTAAGGCTTGGAGAAGGTCTGCAAGGACAGTCGGGCTGGGGCTGGTCCACAGGATACTTTGGGCAGGGATTTCATCAGTTGAAAGGAGCATGAGGCAAAGAGAGCAACAGATGCTTTCTCTCTGATCCCAAGAAGCACAGGAAGAAAGACTGCTTTTCTCCCCTACCAGGGAGCTGGTCGGGAGGATTGAAGGTGCAGATCACTTTGGGAGTGGGCCTGTGAGAACTTGAGGCCCCAGATTTGAGTCTGACTTCTGGTCCCACCCCAGTCACCTCAGAGTCCTAGGTGTGGGCCAGCTCTCACCTCAGTTTGGCACTGGATGGTTTTCCTGTCCTGACGCACTTGTCCTTTGTACCCGTTGAGGGCATAAGTGAACCTGTCAGCCAGCTCCTCGACGTGCCCTAGTTGGAGCTCTGCAAAGACAGAGCCCGCTACCGGGCCAGGAGGCATGAGGGGCCCGGGCATTACCAGTGGGGAAGATGCCCACCACCCATTCTGCTCCCCAGATCAGGCAGAGAGGGGCATCTGCAAAGACCTCCAGGCAGGGAGTGAAGTTGATGACCCCTTGAGCACCCCTGCGATTTAACAAGTGGGTAGCAGAGCTCTGACCCCAGCACTCGGCTTCCCTTCCTGTGAGCCATGACCTGGGCAGTGAACATGACACACCCTCCAACACCCTCCAGGCTTCTGACACTTACCAACCTGCTCCTTAGCCCAGGTTGAGCATCCCTCATCCCCCGCTTTCTTCACCTCACCATCCCGGACACACACACACACACACACACACACACACACCAGGGATGAGGGGTAAGAGGTGTGGGCTCCCCAGGTATGACCCCCAGTTGGCGCACAAGTGTGAGCTGAAAGGGCCTGCCCTTGGTTACCTGTGTGTGCCTCGTGCCAGAGGGCGAGGGGTATCAGTGGTGGCGCTTGCGCCTGTTTCCCCAGCAACAGAAACATCTCTTGCCCTGGACTTTCTTCTTCGCAGAGTGTCGGAAGAACGGGAAGCAACAGAGAGACATCCTGGTCTCCTGACCTTCTCCACTCAAGTGAGCTGGAAAGGAAGTTGTCTCTAGAAGAGGCATGGGCAAACTTTTTGACTTGAGGGCCACAATGGGTTCTTGGCAGGCTGTAAGATAAGCATGGATAGAGTGTTTGTGTGAACTAATGTAAATTCAAAGTAAACATCATTAAATAATAGGGTGCGGTCTTTTTTTTTTATTTTTAGTTTTATTATTTCCAAAGGGCCAAATCCAGCCCGCGGGCCATAGTTTGCCCATGGCTGTCCCAGGTGCTGGGACTTGGAGTGTCCCATGGGGTAGTGGCTGTTGTGGTCGGGAAGGGCTCATTCCAAGGGTGAACTTGGGCTTGTCAGGTATTTAAAACGCTTGGAGGATTGGGGTTCCCCTGGGCCTTGCTCTGTGGGGGCAGCCAAGGAGTCACTTTCCCAAAGGGTGGGACTTGGCCAGCCCCTCGTTCCTGGGAGAAACCAGGAGAGTGGAGAGGCTCCATCAAGTCGCCACCTGGGACCAAGAGCCCCAGTGAGAGACCAGTAGCCCCCGTGTGGGCTCCTTCCCTGTGCGGGGCTGGTCCCCTGTCATTGTGGGGCAGGTTGCATGTGCTCCCAGGACCTGGAGGAGTGTTGGCTGCTGAGCTGACAGGAGGCAGCTGGGGACAGAGTTCCCGCCAGACCCCAGCAGGGCCCCCTGTCTATTAAGCCAGGAAGTGAGGGGTCCTGCTTCTCTGGGGCTTGTGTCTCAAGCCAGGGGACAAGACGGATCTGTAGTCCCCAGAAAGTTAACTACCTGGTCAAATAGGGTGTATGTGTGGGGGGGTGTGAGCAGGGGAGGTTGGAGAATCGAGCTGAGGGAAGGGAATGGGCATGGGCAGAGCTTATTCCAGGCCTAGGAATATGTGTCTAGGAGGGTAGTCACCACGTGAGCCCATATACAACTTGGTGTTTATTTAGCAGTGGCTTCAGTGCAAGGATGATGATTAAATTGTGGTTGGTTGGTTGGGTGGGTTGTTGGGTGGGTGGGTGGGAGGTTGGTTGGTTTGGTCTCAGAAGAAATAAGAGGTAGAGACAATTGTCAGTCTTTACTTAGAGCCCAGCAGTGGCCTGACTGGGTCTTGGCTGGTAGGGCCTGTCCTTCTCAGGATGAATTTGGAAGTATTCTGAGAGAGATGGCAGCACTTCTCCCACCTGTGAGCTGAGGCTGGTTTCCTTGCTGCCTAGCGGCTGGCTGTCCGAGGGGCTTAGTGGTAGGAATGATTCACACACAGCTCCCTTCCTCACTGGGGAGAATAGGTGACATGTGGCTCTCAGTCCTTGCACTAAACTAATGTCAGGTTGGGGCAGACCCTACATGGAAGTATTTCAGCTTCACAAACCATTTGAGTGAGTTAAATAACAATTCTTATGTTTTTTTTTAATTTTTAAGGCAGAAAATACAGCCACATTTTAATTTGATGTTTACAGGAGTTGATTTTTACACCCCCAAAATTGGCTTCAGCTGAAGTTTTCCATACCTGGGAAGTTACTTGTTGAATTTTAATAAAAGTGACATATGGTGCTCAACACATCTGTATTTTCTGAGCCTTTTCACACCAATACAAAGAATATGCAATTGATGTTTTAAAAAGATAATGCTAAATTTACTAATTTGGGTTATAGTACAGTTACTAAGAAATGTTTAATAGTATCTACCAAAATGTTATAGGATAAGGTTTATAGAGGTTGTATATTTTTAAAATGAGTAGTATTATAAAACTGTGTTTACATTTTTGTGAAGTTTTGTACCACAAAGTTTAAAACAAGGAAAAGTTTATTATTGCTGAGATATTTAGGAACATTGTAGAAATCAGAACCTACAATTATTTTTTGAAGCGTTTGAAGAAACCTTATTTAAGAGGTCTAATTTTACCCTCATCCTATAGATGCAGCCTGGAGACCCAGAAAGGGTAAGTGAAATCCCCACGACCACAAGCTATTAATAGCAGAGATCAAATGAGAACCCAGGGCAAGTGCTCATTCTATTTTTCCTGTCAGCCTCTGTAGACCCAGTTGAGGTTAGAACCATAGAGCTGTGACTTAGGAGATCTGAATTCTTTAAAAATCTTTTCTGTATACATATGTTTCTCTTAGGCGTCTTGATAGTATTATTTAATTACTAGAGTCCCAGTGCATGAATTGGTGCACATTGAAAGGAAATTAATTAGAAGAAATATTGTAAGATCACTATTTGCCCTTTCTCAATAATAGAAGTGTATACCAAATTCACGATCAACAATGACAGATGGAAACACATGCACCTGGCGCCAGTGAGATAGATAGGTAGATATAGATATAGATATATGGATATAGATATAGATATAGATATAGATGATATAGATATAGATATAGATATAGATAATTGCTTACTTAGTCCTGCTTTCTGATTAGGTAAACTTTTTCCAGCTTGGTGAAGTGCCCCAATTTCGTTTTCAGGATATTGACAGCAAAACAGCATAAATACCAATATGAAAGCAGATTATTATTGTGGATCATGCGGAGATAACAAAGGGAGAAATATTTAACTACAGCCCCGTTTGACTATATTCCGTGCAGTGAGAAAACCTGAAGTCATGTTCAGGCTCTACCATTTCTTGCTTCTTTTCATTTGGGTCAATTTTTAAAACATTCTAAATCTTCATTTTCTGGCTAATGAAATGAAAACAGGATTCTACCGAGTCTCCTCTCTACCTATTCCGGGACTTCAGTGAGGATCAAATGAGATGAGGCACATGAAAACACTTCAAAGACATTTGGTGAAAGTGTAAAATGTTTGCACCTGGCTATAAAGCAAGTGGGTGAAGAAACTCCAAGGAGGCTAGTCGCTAGGGAGAGGAAGCCTGGCATTACTATGTGACATCATTACCTGGTGCCCACAGCCACCATTTCTGTGCTGGGCTGGCCTGTGGGCTTTGTGCCATGGGTTCGTGGCGGGGCCCGTGTCCCACTTGGGAAAAGCGGAGTGTTGCTTGTGGACTCTGGCTGCGCAGTGCCCTTCCTCTGTAAAGGGCCAGTTCAGGTCACAGCAGCTACAGTATTGAACGCCTGCCCCTGGTGGTCAGTGCTCCTCATAGCGAGTGGTCAGGTGGTGGAATCCTTAGCACATTAGCCTTTTATATATATGGATTTGCAATAAGGACGGCAAAAACCATTTTTAAAAAGTTACTGTGGCTCATGTCTGAACTTTATCAAATCTGAAACTTTACTGTAGATATCAGCCTTCCAATGAGGAAGTCTTCAAATACAGCCTGAGCTGTGGACCCTGAGGCATCCTGCCTAAGAGCCTCTCTAAAGGGTTGCTGACCCGCCCCATCCCCTACCATGCCTCTAACCCCTGCCCATTAATTTTTCCAAGCAGACCCAGCATCTCCAAAGCCCAGTGTTCTCATTCAGGAGCTGTTGGAGTGCAAGAATGCATTCTAAAGCATATTTCACAACCCAAAGCACTTTTTAAGCTTCTCAAAGATAAGTGGATGGTCACTGAACATGGATGCAAAATGCGTTTTACACCAAAAAAAGTTACTTAAATGTGTTTTAGAAGATTTTTTTCATTATCAAAATAATATAGGATCATTAGAATTTTAAAAAGAATAGTATAAAGTAAAGGAAATCACTTCTTTCCACTATCCAAGGTTAACCACTGTCAACATTTCAAAGTATTTCCTTTTGTCTTTCGTACATTTATATATCTAGATACCTTTTTGAGGTGATACTATTAATTCATTTATATTAATATATGTTGTATTGACTTCAGAGAGGAAAGGAGAGCGAGGGAGAGAGGTAGTAGTAATATGAATGATGAGAAGGAATCATTCATCACCTGCATCCTACATGCCCCCTACTAAGGATGGAGCCCCACGTACCCTGACAGGGACTCCATGTATGACCTCCTGGTTCATAGATCAAGGCTCAACCAGTGAGCACGCCTCCAGGGCAAGATGATACTATTTGTTATGTGTGTATCCTGATTTGTTTTCTCTTAGTTATGGTGTTTTCATTCCACTGCATCTATAACCACTCTTTTCCCGTTTATGAAGGCACTGTTTATTTTTCCCAGCTTTATTGAGAAATAATCAATATACACCACTGTATAAGTTTAAGGCAGACAAATGGATGGTTTGATTTGCCTACATTGTGAAATGACTACCACAGTGGGTTCAGCTAACGTGTACTGAAGATGTGACAAACCAAAATTGAAATCTCTAATGTAATTTGGGTTATTTTTTCTTCAAAGTCAAATCTACAATTGTTACTATTGCAAAAAAGAGCTTGTACTTGGAACTAAAGTGCAGGGTGTGGTGGGTCTGCAGGCTGGGGCTCTACTGCCCTGGCCCATTGCACTTGAGCCCTGTGCCTATTCTCATGCAGATCCTTTCTCCTTCCAGACTTCACATGAGGCTGGTGATGGATGTGCTGCCCCTGCTGGATGGGTTCCACAGTCTGTCTTCCCACCACGGAGTGTCAGAGGTGAGAGCCCCCTGTGTAAGGCTGTGGAGCATATGAAGTTCAGAGTCACTTGTGTCTCAGCAGCTCTGGGGGTGACCTCAGCATCAGCATGCGCAGAGCCTATGCTGGCCTCCAGGGTGTGCTCTGTGCGGGTCCAGCTCACCCACAGCTCCTCTCTCCCTGGATTTCAGCCACCTTCCTGGTCCTTCTGCTAGAAGCTCTGGTTCTCTCAGAACCTTACACTCCTCTCCACCCATGAGCTGTGTGGCAGCTTCATATAACAGGATGGTTTTCAGGGAAAACTGGCAAGAGAAAAAGAAGAAAAATAATCAGGAGTCACCGCAATACTTTGGAGTCCAGGGCCCGGCCAGGAGAGAAGGGGGAAGGGTCCAGGGCAGCCGCCACTCTGGCTCCAACAGGCCCCTGGTCCAGTCCTCTCTGAGTCATTCGCGTCCTCTGCACAGAGCAGTGCTAAGACTCACTGCCTTCATGACAAATCAGCTCACCACCGTGCTGGTCACTGGTCAGGTTCTCAATTCTCTCCCCACTCAGCCCACTGCTGCTCTCTCTGGAGTCCGCAGATACTATTCTCTCTGAGACCATGGTTGACATCATTGGGTGGACAGTGGCCATTGGTCTGCTCCATCTCGATGGCTCCAGAATGATGTGTTTTCTTCTTTTGAGAAGAAGAAAAAAGAGCAAGAATATGGGTCTGGACAGCAAGTAGCCTTTCTGTAGAAATGCATGGACAGTGAGTTTTTTACTCTTAGTACTTTGAAGTGCTATGTGGATTGGCATGAGGTACTTTTATTTTATTACTCTTTCTGGATGTTCTTCCTGAAGGTGACTGAGTTGGCTGGCTGCACAGGTAAAGGAACAAGAGGGTGAGTGTGCTGCCCTGTGTGCCAAGTAGCAAGGAGTTTGTGCTGTTCTGCATTTCTGAGCCTCTCTCACCATGTGAATCAGCTCTGGCCAGAGGCAAGGATAGCCATGAGTGGCTGCTCCCAGGCCATCCTGACACCATTCGTCTGTCCGACCTCTACACCATTGAGCTCTGCTCATTCCCAGCTAAGTCCACCAGCCAGGGGAGCCCTGGAGCCCTGAGTCACTGCGTGCAGAGTATGAGCATTGGTGGCTCACTGGCCCACATCATGGACCAAAAAGAGCAAGATTTTATGGGGTACAGACACTGAAAAGGGCTTCATGACAGCCCTACATTATTACCCTAATGGTACAGGTTTGGATGGACAATGACAAACTCCCTACTTGACCACAGAGTAAAGTACCAAACCTTTAATGCGTGACACTCCGTCTTTCATCTACGTTTCACCCCTTTAAATAGGGATGTGTTGATTTCATCCACCAGCATTACTTCTTCCATCTGGCACTCAAGTTGACAGGAAAATTGGAGCCATCTATGGAAGGAGAGAGCATATGAAGACAGGGTATTATTTTTAGTTCATTTTGAGCACCACTCTGTCGAGTACAAAGAGAAAAATTATTTATCTTTCCTGACCTTTAACAGGGCATAGGTATCTTTTCTACAGTTGAGATCTGTAGATGATTAAAAGGCACCTGCTTCCAAGGACAATGCTGCCTTCCTTCATCCTTGTCCTTGGGTTGCGTCACTCCTGGGCCCTGTGCCCAGGTCCCAACCAAGACAACGAAAAGTGAATCTGCTCTGCCGACGAGACCCTGGCCCAGCGTTCCTGGAATGGCACAAAAGGCCCATCCTTGTCACTTGGTGGATGTGGTTTAATGAAGCAGAGGGTCACTGTGGGAGGATTGCACTACCTGCATTGTGTTTTGTGAGATGGTTAAAAGGTTTGAAGCTCCTTTAAGAAACCAGGTGGCAGAGTGAAGGAGCTGTTCACCCGAGTGATCGCATTAGAGGTGGCTCAGACACAGCAGCTGTATTAAAAGCTGTGGAAGCTTCATGATGGTATGAGAACTTAGCTGTGTAGGTGACTGGTCTGGATGGTGGCCCTCAATCCCACTGACCACCAGTTCCTGTGGGCAATTCCTTATCCTCAGCCCTGACCCCAACTGGACTTGCTGGACCAGATTCCCTGGGGCAAGACCACCAAATCTGGTTGTCGCCCCTTTTAGTTTTGAACCTTTTAAAAATATAATTGTAGATTCCATTATTTATAAGAGATAACGCAGAGGTAGCCCATGGCATCTGACCTGGTTTCCCTCAATAATATCTTATAAAAATCTCACAACCAGGATATTCACAGTGACCCAACTGCCCATGTAGGGCCGATAGAAAACAGCTCTACCTGATTCTCCCACACCCAGGACAGAGCCTTCTATTGTTTTTTTTGGTATATTATTATCACAGTAATATATACACAATGAAATTTACCATTTTAACTATTTTTCAGAGCACAGTCCAGTGGTGTTAAGTGGTCCTTAACAAAACTTAACAATCATATTGTTGTGCTGCCCTTACCACCATCGGCTCCATCACTGTTCTCATCTTCTCCAACTGAAGCTCTGTCCCCACTAAACAACAACTCTGCATCCACTCCCCCATTACTGGTACCCTCCATCTTACCTGTATGAGTCTGACGGCTCTAGGGACCTCATGTGAGTGGGATCAGACACTATTTGTCCTTTTGTGACTGGCTTATTTCATTGAGCATCATGTCTTCAGGGTCCATCCAGGTTGTAGCATGTGCCACAATGGCCTCTTTTTCTAAATTGAATATATTGGGGTGAGATTGGTAATGAAATCATGTAGCTTTCAGGTATACAGTTCTGTAATACATCACCTGTATGTTGATGTATGTATCTCACCTCCCTCCCCTCTTACCCCAGGTCAGGTCTCCTTCCATCACAATTTATCCTTTCTAAGCCCTCTTCTACACACACCCCTCTCTCTGTGATAATCACCAAACTGTTGTCTGTGTCTATAAGTCTTTTCTTTGCTTAATCCCTTCACCTTTTCCCCCTAGTCCCCCAACCTCCTCCCCTCTGACAGTATTCAGTCAGTTTTCTGCACCTATGAGTCTGTTTCTATTTTGATTGTAGTTTGTTTTGTTCATTAGATTCCACATATAAGTGAAACCATAAGGAACTTGTATTTCTCTGACTGGCTTACTTCACTTCACTTAGCATAATACCAGCTCCATCCATGCTGTTGTAAAAGGTAAGATTTCCTTCATTTCGTTTTTGCGTGTGTGGGTGAGTCGCATTCCGTTGTGTTAATGTACCACAGCCTTTTCTCCACTTATCTGCTGCTGGGCACTTGGGCTGCTGTGAAATCTTCGCTATTGTAAGTAATGCTGCAGTGAACATAGCATTGCATATATCCTTTCCGATCAGTGTTTCAGGTTTCTGCAGATATATTCTCAGAAGTGGAAATGTTAGCTCATAAAGCAGGTCTGTTTTTAATTTTTGAGGTAACTTCATACTACTTTCCACAGTGGTTGCACCAATCTGCATTCCCACCAAGAGTACACGAGAGTTCTCTTTTCTCCACATATTCACCAGCACTTGATGTTTATTGATTTATTGATGATAGCCATTCTGACAGATGTGAGGTGATACCTCACTGTGATTTTAATTTCCATTTCTGTAATGATTAGTGATGCTCAGCATCTTTTCATTTGTGTAATAATCATCTGCAGATCCTCGCTGGAGAAGTGTCTGTTTAGGTTCTTTGCTCATTTTTAAATTGGATTGTTTAATTTTGTTATGATGTTGAGTTTTTTAAGTTCTTCATGAATTTTGGGTATTAAACCCTTTTCAGATGTATCATTGGCAAATATGTTCTCTCCTTCAGTGGATTGTCTTTTCATTTTGTTGGTGGTTTCCTTTGCTGTGCAACAACTTTTTAGATTGATGTAGTCCCATTTGTTTAGTTTTTCTTTTGCTTCTGTTGCCCAAATGGATATATCAGAATAAAAAAATATTTCTATGAAAATTTATTGCCGTTATTTTCTTCTAGAATTTTTACGGTTTCAAATCTCACTTTCAAGTCTTTATCCATTCTGCGTTTATTCTTCAATATGGTGTAAGATGGTCGTCTGCATTCATTGATTTTTCTACTTATGTGTCCAATTTTCCCAATAGCATTTATTGAGTGGACTATCTTTACCACATTATATATTCTTGTGTCCTTTGTCAAATATTAATTGGCCATAAATGTATGGGTTTATTTCTGGACTTTTTTTTCCTGTTCCATTGATCTTTTTTTATGTCATGTGTATTTTTTATTATTGCTTAAATTTTACAAAAGGTATTACATATGTGTCCTTTTTTTTCCCCCGCCCCTGACATTCCCCAGGCCTCCCCTACCCCCCAGTGTCTTATGTCCATTGGTTATGCTTATATGCATGCATACAAGTCCTTCGGTTGATCTCTTACCTCCCTCCCTCCTGCCCCCCAACCCTCCCTGCCCTTCCCGCTGCAGTTTGACAATCAATTTCAGGCAGCTCTGCCTCTGTATCTATTATTGTTCATAAGTTTATAATGGTCTTTATTATCCCTGAATGAGTGAGATCATGTGGTATTTTTCCTTCATTGACTGGCTTATTTCACTTAGCATAATGCTCTCCAGTTCCATCCATGCCGTTGCAAATGGTACGAGTTCCTTCTTTTTTACAGCAGCATAGTATTCCATCGTGTAGATGTACCACAGTTTTCTAATCCATTCATCTACTGATGGGCACTTAGGCCAACAGCCCGCATTCTGAAGCACACCTGAGCCCGGAGGTGGGAGGGGGGACGGGAGCAGGACCAGGTGGGGGCGTGGAGCCCTGTGGAAGGGGCAGCCTGGTAGGGAGACCTACCAGACACAGTCCTGCGGGACCTGGGAAGGAAGACCCAGAGACCCAGCAGCTGTGTCCAGCCACGCAGCCACTAGATGGAAAAGATCAAACTCTGAGGACCAGGAGCTGGAAGGGGAAACCTCGGGGGGGAAGAGCAGGTTATGGGGGGCGGCTTCAATTGTGGCTGCAGGTGAGTTCGGCCCGACAGGTCAGAGTGTCGTAAACATGTGTCACTGCTGAAGGCAAACACTAAATGCTGGAAGCCTCAAGAAGAGGCGCAGATGGGTAGGAGGGAACCATGACTTCACAGAACCCAGTGCCCATAGACAGGGGCTATTCCTAATTTAATGAATTTAACCTGTAAACTACCTAGTGGAGCCTTTTCACTAAACATCAACCTGGAGAGCAAGCCATGACCATGACATTATGTTCAAATAGAACTTAAAAAAGAGGAAATAGCCAATCCGGCATGACTCTCCGGTGGTGCGCCGACCTAGGAAGCAGGAAGTCGCGGTTCAATTCCTGGTCAGGGCACATGCCCAGTTAAATCCCCAAGGCGGGGCATGCAGGAGGCAGATGGTCAATGATTCTCTCTCATCATTGATGTTTCTATCTCTCCCTCTCCCTTCTTCTCCTAAATCAATAGAAATAGATTTTAAAAAAGAGAAATTAGAATTCTGCAGATATAAAAATTATGCATAGAATTGAATGGTTGAATGTTTTCAGCACACTAATGGAATTACTGAACTACATCAAATTTTCTCAAAGTCTGAATTTATTTGAAGTCTTTAAAATAAAGTATAGCAATATCTTGACCCATACAGCTCCTAGGGCAATGAAAACTAAGGAGAAAAGAACCAAATGGGACTACATCAAAAGATAAAGCATCAACCAAAAGAACAAGAAAGCCCACTGCATGGGAGAACACATTTGCCAAAGTTATCTCCAACAAGGGTTTATTCTTCAAAATTTACAGAGGACTCCTACAGCTTAACAAAAGGAAGATAAATAATCCAATCAAAAAATGGGCAAAGGACCTAACTAGATACTTTTGGAAAGAGTACATACAGAAGGCCAAGAGACATATGATAACATAGTCCAAGTCTCTAATCGTCCAAGAGACGGCTTCACAGGGGAGTTTTACCAAACATTCAAAAAAGAACTAAAACCTACTAGTATACTCCTCAGACTGTTTCAGAAAATCCACCAACAATGAACTCACACAGAGAGAAACTAATAAAACAATCCCATTTACCCCTGCACCAAAAAAATTAAGATACCTAGGAATAAGCTTAACTCACGAGGTAAATCACCTGTACTCGGAAAACTACAGGATGTTGAAAAAAGAGATAGAGGAAGACAAAAATAAATGGAAGGATATACCGTGTTCATGGATTGGTAGAATCAACATCATTAAAATGTCCATACCACTGGTAGCAATCTATAGGTTCAATGAAAATCCCATTGAGATACAAACGGAATATTTCACAGACCTACAACAAACTATTCAAAAATTCATATGGAATTTTAAAAGACCCCGAATAGCCACAGCAATCCTGTGACAGAACAACAAAGTTGGAGGGCTCACAATGCCAGATATCAAGCCATATTACGAAGCCTCAGTTCTCAAAACTGCCTGGTACTGGCACAAGAACAGATGTGTAGACTAATGAAATCAAACAGAGAATCCAGAAATCAACCCAGGCCATTAAGCTCAATTCATATTTCACAAAGGAGACAAGAGTATACAATGGAGTCAAGACAGTCTCTTCAATAAATGGTGTTGGGAAAATTGGATGGATACAAGCAAAAAAACTGAAACTAGACCACCAACTTTCACCAAACACAAAAATAAACTCAAAATGGATAAAGGAATTTAACAGAAGGCGGGAAACCATAAAAATCTTAGAAGAATCATAGGCAGCAAAATATCAGACATACGTCATAGCAATAATCATCTGATAGATGCAAATCAAAATGACAAGGACATACCATCTCACACCTGTCAGAATGGTAATCATCAACAAATCAACAAACACAAGTGCTGGCGAGGATGGGGAGAAAAAGGAACCCTCTGGCACTGCTGGTGGAATGCAGACTGGTGCAACCACTGTGGAAGACAGTGTGGAGTTTCCTCAAATAATTAAAAATGGAACTCCCATTTGACTCAGTAAACCCACTTGTAGGACTATATCCCAAGAAATCAGAAACACCAATCAGAAAGGACATACGCACCCCTCTGTTCATAGCACAATGTACAAGAGCTAAGATTTGGAAACAGCCTAAGTGCCCTATTTAGCAGATGAGTGGATTAGAAAACCGTGATACATCTATACAATGGAATACTATGCTGCTGTAAAAGAGAAGGAACTTTTACCATTTGCAACAGCATGGATGGACCTGGAGAGCATTATGCTAAGCAAAATAAGCCAGTTGGAGAAAGACGAATATCATGTGAGCTCTCTCATTTGTGGAATATAAGGAAAAATGTAAACTGATGAACAAAAAATAGAGCCAGAGCAAAAACTATTTTAGAATATAATAGAAGTAATCCTGTTATTTTCAGATTTTTAATATTTCCTACAACTTTTGTGATATATTGTTAATAAAGTTTTGTTAAGATTAGTATATTTTAAATCATTTTTCCTTGAGATATTAATGTTTATTGCATGTAATATTTAAAAGTTTTTCTTGAAATATTAATGTTTATTGCACATAACATCTTTACTAATAAAAGGTTAATATGCTAATTAGACCATGAGACCTTGTAGATGTACTTTGGGACAAAGACATGGTAGTGGGGCTGAGGTAGAGGCGGTTGGGGGTGATTAGGCCAGGAGCTGGGAGCAAGCAGCTGGCGGAAAGCAGGCCGGCAGTAGGGGGCAGTTGGGAGCAAGCAGGCCATCAGGGGGGTCAGTTGGGGGGCAAGCAGGTCAGCGGGAAGGGCAGATGGGTCGGGGGAACAGGCCGGTAGTTGTGGGCAATTGGGGGCGAGCAGGACAGCATTGGGGTCCTGTTGGGGGGGAGCAGACCAGCAGTGGGGGGCAGTTGAGGATGACCAGGCCGGCAAGGGGGGCAGTTGAGGTTAAGACAGATGGCTGGGGTGCAGTTGTGAGTACACAGGCCGGCAGGCAGAGTGGTTAGGGGCAATCAGGCAGGTGAGCAGTTAGGAGCCAGCGGTCCAGGATGGTGAGAGGGAGGTCTGACTGCTAGTTTAGGCCCGATCCCAGAAATCATGCCTAAACCAGCAGTCGGACCACCCCTAAGGGGTCCCAGATTGGAGAGGGTCCAGGCAGGGCTGAGAGACACCGCACCGCCCCCACGCACAAATTTTGGGCAGTGGGCCACAAGTATATATACACTGAGTGGCCAGATTATTATGACAACACCATCAGTATTTCGTTGGGCCACCTTTTGCCTTCAATACTGCGGCGATTCCTCTTGGCATTGACTCCACTTGATGTTGAAAGGTGATGTGAGGAATCTGACACCATGCCTGATGAATAGCACTGTCCAGTTCTGTCAGATTTGATGGTTGTGGAACCAGCTGCCTGGTGGCTCTTTTAACTTCGTCCCACAAATGCTCAATTGGATTGAGATCTGGTGATTGTGGGGGCCACATAAGCAAGGTAAAGTCTCCCTCATGTCCTTGAAACTACTCCTGCACAATACGAGCACCGTCATGGTGCATCGTCTTGTTGGAAGACGCCATGGGGATACGCCATCAACATGACAGCATGAACTTAGGTATGGTGTGCTATTCAGATGTTGTTCCACACGAATTAAAGGGCCCAGCTCATGCCAGAAAAACATGCCCCAAACCATAACACTGACCCCACCAGCTTGAAGGACTGTACTCATGCATGTGGGTGCATGCTTTCATGCTGTTTCCACCAAATCCTCACTCTGCCATCTGCTGATGCAACTGGAAACATGATTCTTTGGACCACATGACTTTTTTCTAATGCTCAACTTAGCCAATCCTTGTGTTCCTGTGCAAATTGGAGATGTTTTATCTTGGTAACTGCAGACAGCAAAGGCGTTCGACGAGGCCTTCAGCTTCCATATCCCGAACAATGAATTGTACAGCTAATTTGCCTACAAACATCAGGTGGTCATAATAATCTAGCCCCTCAGTGTATATAAAGTCCTAAGCTACCCTTGGACCAGTGCTATGATGCACATTGACCAACAGGAGTCAGACACTCAAAGCTCAGGCATGGAAACATGGAACAGACTGATGAATATCAGAGGGAAGGAGGAAGGGGGAAGGTGGGAAGAGATGCACCAAAGATATTATATGCATATTAGAGGCCCCTGGTTGGGTCCCTCAGCCTACTGCAGGGATCGGGTTGAAACTGGCAGTGCAACTTGCCCTGAGGGTTCCTGGACTGTGAGAGGGCCCAGGCAAGAACCAGGGACTCCACTGGTGCACGAATCTGTCCACCCAGCCTCTAAATTTTTTTCTTGAAATATTAATGTTTATTGCACATAACATCTAAATATATAAAAGCCTAAGAGAAAGTTGGACCACTGCTATGATGCGTAGTGAGCACCAGGGGGCAGAGGCTCAATGCACAGGCATGGAACCATGGAACAGCCTGATGAATCTCAGAGGGAAGGGGTTGGGGGAGGGCGGGAAGAGTTTCAACAAAGATCTTATATGCATACTAGAGGCCCTGTGGGGTCCCTCACCGGGCCTGTGGGGCTCCGACATGTCCTGAGGGGTCCCGGATGGTGAGAGGGCACAGGCCAGGCCAAGGGACCCCACTGGTGCACAAATCTGGGCACCAGGCCTCTAGTTATATTTAAATTATTTTTCTTGAAACATTGTTTACTGCATGTAACATTATTATATTTACAATCATTTTTCTTAAAAAAAAAAAGAGAGAAAATGCCAAAGAAATAAAAAATGAAAATAAATAAAATAGAGTTTTGTAGACCCTTTAAAAGGAGCAATAGCATTCATGTGGCTGGAGTTACTCAAGCACCTACAGTGACTCCGATGGGACGTGCACACAGGTCTGCAGACCTGCTGTCTGATGGATCCAGGAGCCAAGAGCAGCTCGGGGGCGGCCCACGGGCTGGGGACACACTCTGGGCCCCACGAGGACGCCCCTGTCGCCACAGGCCTGGAGCTGAAGGCCGTCCCTGAGCGCGTCATGGCCGGTGTCCATCCTGCCGCACGCAGGGAAGGCTGCAGCGCCAAGTGCATAGTGATCTCCTGGGCTGCGTCAGGTGGACGCTGGACCGGCTGCGGGAGGTCGGGGTCCGTGGCTCTCACTCCACATCCAGACTTTATGTCTGAGCTGAACCCTGGGGCTGAGGAGGTTGCGGGTCCAACACCGCAGGCCTTGGGCCTGGGAAGCCCTGGAGCAGAGCCCTGAGCGGGGCCACACAGAGCAGGGCCGTGGCCGGGTCCAGCGCCCTCTGCAGGGAGGAGGGCGGCTTGGCTGGTGAGGGGGCATCTTCCTCAGACACAAACCCCAACTAGGAAGGCGCCTCCCTCCTGGAGCCACTGGTGCGGGCAGAGCAGGGGTCGCTGCCTGGAGGACCAGGCCTGAGCAGGGCGGTCCTCAGCCCGCGCCCCAGGGCCCCGCGGCCCCCACTCGCCATCTTCCCTGCAGAAGCCTCCAGGCTGCCCTGGCCGCGCGCTGCCAGCAGCCACACAGGTCAGACAGGCCCACACCTCCAAGCTGTTGGCTCCACAGGCTCCTGGCTGACTTCCTGGAGGGGCGGTACTTCCGCGCAGTGGGCGGTACCTGCGAGGGCCTGTTGTGTGCACCACCTCCTGGCGGGAGGCAGCAGCACAGGGAAGTGTCAGCAGCCAGGTGCCTCCTGGGGGAGCTCTGTGCTCTGAGCAGGGGCAGCAGGGGCTGCTCTGGCTCCCACAGCAAAGCCCTGCAGGTCCCAGTGCAGACGCCTCCGCCTGCCCCGCCATGGAGGGGCCCTGCTGGTCGCAGGCATCACGTAGGCACACGTGGGCACAAGGACCGCAAAGAACATGCCATAGGGAATGTGCCCGTGGCCTGGGCGCATATTAGCCAGAATTGACGGGAAATTTCTACTCAGCTTGCTGTTGCCACTCAACCCAGGGCCTCGTGCCTCCGTGTGCCGTGTGGGGCC
Organism: Myotis nattereri; assembly: GCF_964212035.1. NCBI lineage: Eukaryota > Metazoa > Chordata > Mammalia > Chiroptera > Vespertilionidae > Myotis > Myotis nattereri. The sequence continues at coordinate 18,588,152 of NC_138085.1, forward strand.
TCTTCTGGGGTGTGTTCTGTGCCCCCGGTCCATGCAGATGGGACAGAGTGGCCGTGGCCTTGTTGGGAACAGGGCCTTGGCCGGTGGACTCCAGGTCAGAGGGGTCTCAGGGTCTGGGGTGGGTGGGCCTCACTGAGTGACAGGTGTCCTGGTGGAGGGAAATGAGACTCGCTGGCAGAGAGAAGGTCATATGACTTGGACGCAGAGATGGGTGGGCGGATGGGGCTCCCAGCCCGGGAACCGAGGACAGCTGGCTCCACCCGAAGCTGGGAGAGGTTTTCCCTGCAGCCCCAGGAGGACCAGCCTTGCCCTCTCCCTGATCCCGGGGCTGAGAGTCTCACAGGCAGCGTGGAGAGCTCCGGTCCCTGCCCACCTGCCCGGTCACTGCCTCCTGGGCTCCTGGAGAGAAGCCACAGGAGAGGAAGGGGCTCCAGGCTGGGGCTGAGGAGCAGGAGGAGGGGTTCCTGGGGTGCTGGCTCATCCCTGATGCCCTGGGCACCTCCCATCCTGTGCCCTGACCTGTGGACCTGGGTTTATATCTGCCCAGAGGGCCTGAGGACCAGGGCGCAGGGCTGTGCGAGGGAGACTCAAGAGCAGGCGTGACAAAGCTCCTCTTAGGTCTGAGCCCACCTCCTCTAGTGCTGCCTGTACTCAGCACCCTCACTACCCCCACCCAAGTCTCTACAGAGTCTCCCTTCTGTCTTACACCCTGGAGCCCATGACTCTTTCTCATGCAATGGTTTCTCTGGTGCTAATTGGGAAGAGGGAGTCAGTCGCCCCCTTTCACAGGAACCAAATGAAGTGAATCCATTTATTCCCAAGGAGTGCTGACAAGGGCTCTGGCACAGAGCAGCTGCTCAGTGAATGAATGCCAGCGCCCTCCGCAGGCACTCAGGGCAGATGGTGGACAGGTAGTTCTGTTTCTCTGCTCCTGGTGAAAGGCCTGGTTACAAACATAAGAGAGTTCAAGAATGACACGGAGGCTGACAGGCGAGTGCTTGGGACAGGGTACTGGTGTGCACGCATGTGTGCATGAGAGAGAGAGAGGGAGGGAGGGAGAGAGAGAGAGACAGACAGAGAGAGAGAGAGAGAGAGAGAGAGAGAGAGAGAGAGTGAGTGTGTGTGTGTGGGAGTGTGGGTGTGTGTGTGTTTGCAGGACATGCAGTGTTTCCTAGGCTGTCATCCTAGAAATAGCTTAGGGAAACTGCATGAATCTATTTTAATGAAAAGGTAAGTGCAAATGTCCAAGCTGCTTCTGTGCCAGCTCACACTCAAATGGAGAGTGAGCGCCTGTTCGCCACACTGCCTCCTTCATTGACTCCTTCCTGGGTTTTCATCTTTGCCCATCTGGTAGGTGGAAGGTCAGCATAGAGAGACCCTGTGAGAAGGGAAGGGATACGGGGGGACCCTAGGCTGCAAGGTCACCCAACCCTCTTCTTCAGCTCCCTCCAGCCAGCCTCCCAGCCACACCCAGCTGTTTTCCCCCCAGAGCCTGGGGAGAACATTTGGGCAGACCCTGGGAGCCGCCCAGTCTCTTCTCCCATCCTTGTGACCATGGTCCTGCAGCTCCTCCTGCGGGTCCTCTTCGGTGCACGCGCTGGCAGAGGGCTCACTCTCACCCTCGCAGGCCCCTGCCATTCAGCCCACCCTACCAGGCAGTGGCCCTGGCTGAGCTGCAGCAGCCTGTGCTGCTGCTGAGAGCCCATGGGTGTGTCCAGGGGCTTCAGAGGCCACGTGATACACACAGACATGGCTAACAATTAACTTATATGAACTTGGGATTCAATAAATTATATTAAAAGCAAAGGTGGTAACCCTGGCCGGTGTCGCTCAGGTGGTTGGGCATTGATTGTCCTGTGCTCGCAAAGGTCACCGATTCCATTCCCAGTCAGGGTTCAGGCCCAGGTTGCATGTTCAGTCCATGGTAGGGGTGTTGGCGGAGGCACCTGGTCAATGTCTCTCTCTCTCTCTTTCTCTCCCTAATCTTCTTTCTAAAATCAATAAAAACATAATAAGAAAGAAAGGTTATAAATACTCAAAACTTGCCCCTTGGCCTTGTTGGCGTGGCTCAGTGGTTGAGCAGAAACCAATGATACAGGAGGTCACGGTTCAATTCCCAGTCAAGGGCACATGCCTGGATTGCAGGCTTGATCCCCAGTGGGGGGTGTACAGAAGTCAGCCGATATATGTTTTTCTCATCATTGATGTTTCTCTTTTCTCTCACTCTCTCTCCCTTCCTTTCTGAAATCAATAAAAATAGATTAAAAAAAAAAACAAAAACCAAAACTGGTTACTTGGAATTTTTTCCCTGTTACCCATACTCTTGGGGTTATTCAGACGTATCGTACCTGCGTGGAGGTGATATTATAGAGCAGGGTGGACCATACATCTATTCCCATGTTCGTGGTCGGGACACCATGTCAGCAGCCTGAAATCACCTCTGGTGAAAATATTTGCACCCTAGGAATTGGCCAGTGTTACCAAATCGGGACTTGATTTGTTTTCTTCTGTGCCTGTGGTCTCTAGACTTGAGAAAGTGATGCAGAAAATGTTAATAGTGAAGATTAAACCTAAAAGTGTGCCCTGGGTGAATATTATGAGACGTAAATTGTCTCTCTGGTTTTTAAAAAGACCTCTGTAGGCCTTGCAGTGCCAACACATTATAAGAATTGAGGGACTGGGCTGGCATTCAGAAAAGCACTACCTGACTGAGTAGTCACTCACATCATGAACAAAAGAGTGAGGATCTCATAGGCACCTCCAGTTTGTCTTCCTTGCTAACATAACAGCAAGCATCACCCAACATTCTCATTGGAATGACACTCATCCGTCAGTTGAGGGCAAGCATAGGGTGGCTATAAATTCACCTGTTTGGCAAAAATCAAGAAGAGCTTTCGAAGGAAGTCAATGGGCTGTGTATCTACATCTTTATATACTCGTGTGTGTGTGTGTGTGTGTGTGTGTTTATGTGTGTGTCTCTCTGTGTGTGTCTGTGTTTGTGTATGTGTGTGTGGACATATAAACACACTCCCTCCTCTTCCTCTGGTTGGTTGATAAACATGTGGCTGGATGCTTCTTTCCCGAGGTGTGTCTGACCTTTTCCCATTTTCTCACTTTCCTGCTCTCCCCAGGGGGAGCCCCTCTGGTGCCACAGGTGACCCCGCCCTCTCTGCAGGCAGACCTCAGCCCTGAGCAGTCACGTGGATGTTTACCACCCCCCAGAGCGAGCAGCTTCCAGCCAGTGCAGAAGGTGGGGCCCTGGAGCTCAGGAGGGCCTGGTTTGGGTGCTCCCTCAGCAACAGGATCCCGTGGCACCGCCCCGGGGGACCACCCCCTGGGTTGGGTGGTATGTGAGTGAGAAGTCAGAGTTGGGAGCAACTGGGGGAGTGAGGGATAGGACAGGGGGAAGGGAGGGCGAAGCCCAGCATGGTCTGGGGCAAGGGGACAGAGGGAATGAGAGGAGGAGCACAGAGGCTTTGGTGGGGGAGGAGCGTGAACGGTGTGCTGAGCATTGTGGGGTGGAGGTGTCTTTGGGACCTCCAAGCTGGGAACAGATCTGGGGGTTCCCAGGAGAGGCCTGGGCTAGTGGTGCTGGGAGCCTTCTGGGAAGATGGCAGTGAAAGCTGTGGGTATGACCAGCTTGTCTGGGGCTGGAGGGGGGTGAGAGCGGGTGGGTTGCACCCCGCGGTGAGTCACGTGGAACACATAGTCCACAGAAGGACGGGTGTAGCTGGTGTGGAGGCTGAGGGAGGGAGGTTCACAAAGGTAGGTCAGCGGGGTGGATGCCAGAGGTGCCAGGGGGCTGAGAAGTTGTGGGAGGCAGGCAGACCAGTTGGCCAGGCCCTGCCAAGACCCAGGGACAGGGGTGTCGGGGGGACCTGGGATGAGAACAGTCAGCTAAGAGGGGTGGGCACATTCCAGATCCATTCCAGACCCAGGTTCAGGGTAGCGATCACCTGTGGGAAGTGGAGAGAGGAGGGGTCCAGCCCGCACCCCAGGTTTTGGCTTCTGTGATTGACAGCTGGTGGCCTTGGATAAGCAGGGAGCCCAGAGGAGTCAGGGACAGTGGAGAAGCCTGCAGCCCAGGCAGGGGGTCTAAGGCAGCGACCTCAGGCCTGAAGCTCAGGATCAGTCAGTGCTGGGGAGCAGGTGGCTCAGCCCTGCAGAGGATCAGGGAGGGGGCTGCCTCCACGATAGAACCTGGGAGTGAGCACACAGGGAACTCCAATGAGTGTTTGTGGAAAGGATGAGGGGGGACCCGGGGACCGGCCAGTGTGCGCCCTGAAGAGCTGTCCCAGAGGGGAGAGAATCAGGGAACAGAGGCTGAGAGCTCCCAGGGGTGACCGTTCAGGTTCAGACCCTGCAACAGCCAATGGCGGAGGGGAGGCGGCCGGCAGGGGTCCACACGCTCAGTTTGGCTCCCATCTTTGGGGAGGGCAGCTCGCAGAGGGAGCGGCTCCCCCAGGGGCAGGGCCTTGGAAAGAAGGGGAAAGGAGGCCACAGGAAGCACCTTACAGAAGAGGCTGGTGAGGGAGGAGGGACGCGCAGGCGGCAGCTGTACGGGCCGCCATGAGGTCAGGTCAGGGGGGATCTTCACCTGTCGTCCTCCTCCCTCCTCGGCTTCTTCCTAGTTGAGTGGCCTTGGAAAACCCAAGGATCATTTTAAGCTGAGCTCCTGCTGTGATAGAAATCCCAAATCAAAATGGGATTCCACTTAGAGGGACTTAAAATACACCAAGGCCTGGGAAGAGCGGCTGCCTGGGAAACAGAAAACCTGGCTTCCCCTTCTCTGGCTTCCTGGCCGAGGGAGGTCTGCATTCCAGGGGCCCAGGACCTGGGGGCGGAAGCGGGGAGCCTGGAGCCCGGGCATCGCTGCCAGTGACGAGCGGTGAGGAAATCCAGGACTCAATTCTACTCCAACTCATTTTATTACAAACCCATCCTTGTGTTCCAAAATCAATGGCTAATCAGTACAGGTCACAGCACTCAGAGACACAACACTTTTGCACACCCAGTTCTTTGTCAGCACATTAAGGCCAAAGGAAAACCTCTTTATAGATCCCCGGTCCCCAGGCCAAGCCCATCCCAGGAGAGCACCTTAGGAAACCGGAAACCATGTGTCAGGAAACCAGCCATATACACACTAGAGGTGTGACTCCCAAAGAGAAAGATTGATGCCAACTGATGTCAATATAGGCTGTCCCCCAAAAAGGTAAAAAGAGGTAGGGCTGCTGATGGAAAATGAGTCCCCATTGGATTTAAAAATGGGCTGTCCCCCAAAAAGGTAAAGAGAGGTTGGGCTGCTGATGGAAAATGAGTCCCCATTGGATGTTAATATGGGCTGTCCCCCCAAAAGGTAAAGAGATGTAGGGCTGCTGATGGAAAATGAGTCCCCATTGGATGTTAATATGGGCTGTCCCCCAAAAAGGTAAAGAGATGTAGGGCTGCTGATGGAAAATGAGTCCCCATTGGATGTTAATATGGGCTGTCCCCCAAAGAGGTAAAGAGAGGTAGGGCTGCTGATGGAAAATGAGTCCCCATTGGATATTAATATGGGCTGTCCCCCAAAGAGATAAAGAGAGGTAGGGCTACTGATGGACAATGAGTCCCCATTGAATGTAAATACAGGCTGTCCCCCAAAACAGGTACAAAGAGGTCAGACAACTGATGGAAAATTCTCTCCATTGAATGTACATGTAGTATCCCCCCAAAATGTAGACACATTAACAGCTGATAACGCACTTAATTTTCACTTCTTTTCAGTTTGAACAGATTTGAAGAAATCAGTGAAGACGGTAAGATTTGAACGAAGACCATGTCTCCACAAGACTTTTTATGGGGACACAGAAAAGATAAAGTTGAGGGGACCCAACACCCAGCAGTCCAGGAATCGAGGGCAGCTATTGAGAGAGAAGCGTACAAACACCGAACCTAAGGAACGATTCTTGATGTGTGCGGCTCCGTGGCTGCGTCAGTTCTGGTCCAGGCGCTGCTGCTGCTGAAGCAATGGAACCGCACACACCGAGAATCGCTGCGTTCGGTGTTTCTGCGCAACCTCTGTCCACAGCGGCCCTGGATGCCTGGACTGGGGCCCGTTCGGGACCAGACACTTCATCCTGGATGTGTCCCCATCACAAAGTCCAGAGGATACGTCTTCTTGGTTCCAAGCTGAGTCTGGCTTCACCCATTACGTCAAATCCGCTCACCCTGAAAGGAGGGAAAATTGAGTTCTCAGCTGTTAAAGTGCGTGTACATTTGGTGGACAGCCAGCCTGTGATACATCCATTTGGGGGACACCTCAAAACACATATATTTCATGAGTGCCTACACGGGTATGGAATGTAGTAAATTGGGTTTCTATCCCGGGGAGTGACTCAGAAACAAAGACTCAAAGTGTAATCCTCGATGTTGGACACCGGGGGCTGCAGCCACGTTAGCGACCAGGCTGCACCCGCCTCTCGCACACGCTCCCCTCTGCACACTGTGGCCTCTGCTGGGAGGGGGCGCCAGGGCTTCTCTGCGCCAGGCGGAGCAGAGCCCATGATGGTAGAAAAGTGAACCCGGGGGCAGGTCCGGGGCCCAGGAGCCAGCTGGAGAGAGGCACAGCCTGAGGCCACCTGCCTGGACGGCCCTGGGCTCAGGAGTGTGGGGCCCAGGCCTGGCTCGGCAACGCTCTGGGGTAACAGTGAGCCCGACTCCAAGGTCCACCCAGGGCTGCGAGGTCTTGGTCGTCTGGCCGGTCTGGGCTTCCCCGTTCCAAAGTCGCTCCCGGCCCCTCAGGCCGATGGGAGAGGGGGCCCTGGTGGTCAGAAGGGGCGTCAGGAGTTTGAAGGCTCAGGGGCTGCGGGTCCAAAAGACCAGTCGCCCACAGCCACACTCATCGTCTGAGCTCCACCTGCTGGTCCCACTCAGCTGTGGCGACGCCCGCCTGCTCTCTGAGTTGTTCCCATGACTGACGTTCTCAGGGGCCTGTTGGCGTGGGAGCCACGTCCGGTGACTTGCGTGGGCTCTTGGCAGGGAGCCCCTCCCTGTGGTCCTGCCCTGGACCCGTCGGGCTCTGAGAAGCTGACACTGCCAGGACAGGGGCCATGGTGGCCACTTGCCCTGAACGTCCCGGGCTGAGGCCTCGTCCTGGCAGCCAGGGCTGCAGTCACTGTGTGGTGCTGGGGCTGGAGCTGCTGCGGCCGCCACCTCCCGTGGCCATGGCGGGGCCGTGGCGGAGGCTGCAGGGGAGCCAGTCTCTCCTCCTTTGGGGGAGCCAGTGAGAAGCGCCTCCTGTCCAGTGGTTGGCACTGGGGACCCTGGCGGTGAAGGAGCTGGGGCAGAGGGTGTGGCTGGCTGTTTCTGACCCTCGAGTCCTCAGAGCCCCCGCCTTCAGCTGACTCCTGTTTGCTGGCCTGTGGCCTGCGGTCCCAAGCAGCTGGGCTGAGGCTAGGCTGACTGCCCTATTTAGGGACAGGCACCAGCGGGCAGCTGTGTGGGAGGTGGGGGGGCAAGGGGGGAATGGGGTGGCCTGGCTCTGCCCAGAGAAAGGCTCTGGTGAGGCAGGGCTGCCTCAGGGCGCACTGGGTGGGCCTCGGGCTCAGCAGGTCTCCAGTTGGGCTTCACATACCGCCCCGCCTTCAGCAGCTTCCCTTGCAAGGGGCTGACAGTCCTCCTGCGGGCACAGAGCTGGAGGGCATCCTCCCTTTGCTCCTGGCAGGTGCGCCTGCCTGGCCCCCGGTGGTCAGGAGATGAAGGTGTTTCTGAGCAGGTACCTTGGCAGGTCATCGGGCACCTGGGAGTGTCCTACAGAGAAGAGAGGAAGGATGGAGAGGACGGAGTGAGGGCAGGAGGGTTCTCAGAGAGCCCTCCCCTCCCAGGGCCGCCCCTCATTGGCCACATGGCCAGGACCAAAGTTTCCGCTCCTGCTCAGCCTGTTCACAGCCTAGCGTCACCCCAGCTCCCGCAGCACCTTTGGTCAGGACGCCAGGCCTGGGTGCTGGGTCAGCAGAGGCATCTGACTGGTCAAGGCTGCCTCCGTAGAGGGCCACTCCCTTCAGTATCGGGTCCCCAGGGCCTGGGGCAGAGAAGGACAGTGAGAAATGGGGCTGCAACACCCCATGCCAAGGGGGGGCGACCACACCGAGGCCCAGCAGCAGAGGCAGCGGGGCCCACGGAGCCCAGGGACAGAGGTGGGGCTGCGCCTCACGGGCTGTGGTCTGATTGGGAGGCCCTGGCCGCAGGCCTGAGTGGAGGCCTCCACTCTACCCATCGCTCACAGGGCGGGCTCTGAGCAGCTGGGAGAACTTGGGGGACCAACTCACGAGGCTGCACCAAATGTTGGCACAAGGCCAAAACATAACTCCTGGGCACACCTGCCGTGAGACACTGTGTCCTCAGATCCCTGATTTCAAAGCACCCTGACCCAAGTCTGCCTAGGACCACTCCACACCTGTGGTCCGGGCCCTCACGGTCCAGGAGGGCACCCTTAGGATTTGAGAACCAAGTTGGTTACCACCCGAACAACCCTCTGTTTAAGAAGTCCTCCTCTCTGCATGGTGACTTTGACTGCACCATGAGTTTACCTGGTATTTTGTGCTTTCTGCAATCTCTGAATTTTCTACCATGAACGTATACTCTTGCCAAAGCTAAACAGGATCCCAATTAAAAAAAAAACATGAGGGCAAAACCCCGAAAAGACCTGCAACTACCTCATCGTGGGACAGGCGATGGGCTCTCCAATCCCAGTGGCACAGGTGTGTGGTGGAGCTCCGGGAGCAGGAGGACAGGCTGTTTGCACAGCATCGGGCTCCAGGCAGCCCTGGGGCTGTGGGCCCGGTGCCACACCCACTGTGGGGATTGCGGGCCCCTCCTCACTCTCCCAGGACCTGCCCCCCTACCCCTCAGCCACTCAATGTCACACCCACCATGAAGTCTGAAGCACCGAAATCTTACCGCTTGACATCATGCCTCCACTGCGTGGCGACACCTGGAGGAGCAGAGCGGCGGACACAGCCAAGCCAGAGAGACCTCGGGTTTCCAACTGCGCCCACAGAGACAGGCCGAGGGAGGACCAGGCCGTGCCAGCCCAGGAGTTACAGCCGGTGCAAGAGGCCAAGTAGGGGACACATCAAGCCACTAAGTCAGGGCGATGGTGACTCCTGCTTTGGCGTGGCCTTGTTGTCATGGCGACTGAGGTTTCCATTAGGTTCAGGATTTTTCTGCTTCCAAGCAAACTGGTTTTCTTTGGGCTTTTGTTGTTGTCGTTGTTGTTGGAGTTTTTTTTGTTCTTTTAAAAGAAACTTAAAAATTTTTCAGAAATAAAGGGTATATGTTCAAGACAGGGATAAAGGGAAAGGATTATAAATCTTCGTGGTCGGAAAAAAGGGAGAGGCAAGTTAGGGAGGAAAGGGTGGGTGCATTAAATGCAGCTTTTCATGACATTAGACCAAGTTGGTTACCACCCGAACAACCCTCTGGCCACTGGAGGCTTGTCTTTGACCGCAACATGCTTCTTTCTGTTCCAAAAGGCACTCTTGCGTTGTTCTGTCGCTAAATTGTCATCCCGGATAACCAAGGGAGGAAGGATCAAAACACAGAAAACAGCAAGTAAATGAACTGAATAATGGACAAATGACGCTACATTCACCAAATGTACTTGGGAAGTCAGAATCCAGTCCAGCCCGGGAGAGACGGCAACATTCCCCCCAGCACAACCAGCATCAGGGCCCGGTGGACCCTTTCTGCTCAGACTCCAGTCAAGTGTTGGAGTGGCAGCTGGAGCCAGGGCTCCACGTAGCACGAGAGGAGCATTCTGTACTGCTCAAGGAGTGGATGTCTTAGACTGCTTTTCCATTTCCATGGGTTACATTATTAAGCAAGGGTGTTTATTGATGTAGGGGGCAGCTTTCCTTAATCATCCGCTTTTTTGTCCAATGTGTTTTTATTGATTTTCAGAGAGGGGGAGGGAGAGGGAGATAGAAACATCCATGATGAGAAAGATGGATCGGCTGTCTTCTGCACGCCCATACTAGTGTGGCCTGACCGGGAATCAGAAGGTGATCTCCTGGTTCATGGGACGATGCTCACCCAACTGAGCCACACCAGCTGCGCTTACTCATCCATTTTAATGACAGGCTCCCTGGCATCCTGTCTCACACACAACTAACTCCTGCTCCCCTCCAAACACTTAGTGGCATGCTTCTGGCCTGCTGCAGGCAGTGAAACAGTCCACCTGGACACCTCAGTCATAATACTTCTTTTTAAATAGTCCTCACGGGAGGATTTTTTTCCATTGGTCTTTAGAGAGAGAGTGGATGGGAGGACGTAGGTGAAGGGAGGGGGAGAGCAAGAGAGGGAAACATCGATGGGAGAGAGATACATCCACTGGTTGCCTCTCTCAAAAACCCCAACCGCGGCCAGAATCAACCCTGCAACCGAGGTATGTGCGCTTGACTGGAAATCTAAGTTGCGCCCCTTCGGTCCTTCGATGCTCTAACCACTGAGACAAACAGGCAGGCTCACTAAGAATTCTGGTACCTCTCACAGCCTCTGATGGCAGGATGACTTTGCACATAATGAAAATACCTACCTCTATCTGATACCAAAACACCCTCAAACGCAAGCATTCTTCCAGTGTAGATGGCGCCGCACCCTCTCCTCTTGGTTTAGCCCCCACAGCCTTTAAGCTATAGTCTTATGAGAGCAGACAATTGGTCTAGTGACTTCCTCAACACGTCAATCCTTGAACAGAAGGGATTTCTCCAGTCCTGATGGAGGATTCAAGTGCACAGCTGCACCTCTGCTATTTCTTCCCCCGCAGCGCCACCTGCTGACACAGCTCACACCACAGAGAAGGGACCCACTCCTCAGTGGTGGGGCCCCAAGTTGGTTGAGCATCTTCAGGGACCACAGCAGCTTGAAGGGCAGGCAGTGCTCACAGCGGTTAAGAGCTCGGGCCCCGGAACCTGTCAGACGCGGGTTCGGGTCCCAGCTCCAACACTGACTCTCTGGGCCAGTGCTGACCCTGGTCAAGCATTCCTGAGCTCCCCCCCCAGCTCTGAACGGGGGACAGGAATGGAGCCGACCTCCCCCGGCAGCTAGAACTCAAGGAGACGGACAAAGTGGGTCAACTACCGAAAGGCTGCTGAGCCCAGAAAGCCCCCTCGCACGGCTGCCGTTACTAACTGCAGCCCCTGACCTGCTCACTCAGGGATCCAAACCACAGTGGGGATCTGTCAAGCAGTTTTTTCTCAGAAGGTTTTGCTGACTCAATTGGGCTGATTATAGCTCATTCATCAACTTAGCCAATCACACAAGTGGACGTGATACATGTCCAAAAGTGTGAGGAGCCAGTAGGAAAACCCCAGGCCACAGAACCCTCTGGAGAAAACCAATGCTAACAAGGCAGTAAGGTTCATGATCATTTACCTGCACGTGAGCGTTTCCCCGACTTCACCTCCTGTGAGACCGGGAACGCAAGCAGCAGCCCCCAGACAGTGTGTCCACGTGCGCACACTTCATTTCTGCATCTTGAGTGACACAGCAGGACTTGCAGTGGTGACTGCCACCTGGAATGGCTGCTGCACCCGTCACAGCCACAGGGCGCCTTGTCACAGCCCCGGGTCCTGTCAGGTCCTGTCACCACAGCCCCTGGGAGCCCACGAGTCTCGGGCCTGGCCCCATCTTCAGAAAGTCCTAGTGTCCTTCATCAAATTGTTAACTTTCTCAGGGGGCATGTTTGGCAGGTTTATCGGCAAATAATCAATAAAATGATATTTCAAAGTGAATGTGAAAACTAAACCACCTTTCAGTCAATGGCTTTGTTTAATTGGTTCTAAGAGGAATCCCCCCACCCCCCCTCAACCTTCCATCTCTGAAATCAGGGTGCAGCTTGGAGCATCCCTCCCAGTCACTGTCGGCTGGTGGCGATTCTGACAAAACCCTCACTGCCACCACCCGATCACTTTCATTCTATGAGCACAAAATCGGGCAGCTGACAGCTGACAGCCTCTTAGATCCCAGGAAACACAGGCAGCACATGCAGCTACAAATCCACTGTGGAGCCAATGGCTCACTCCCATCACAGCCCTCAATGAGCAGGTCCAGCGCCCCCTGGTGGGAGGACTCAGGGCCAGGTCAGGTGGGAGAAGAGAACCACCCCTGCTTTTCAGAGCAACAGCAAGAGCAGAGCCCGAGCCTGGCTGAAGGCCTGGCAGATGTCCACGACGGGTTACATGGGGGCTCCCCTGACAGATATGGCTAATCCGAGGCCTGGCAGAGACAAGGAGCCCCAAACACATCCTCTCCTGAGCGTGTCTCCGCGGTAACTGTCTGGAGATCCGCTCTGGATATCCGAGGACACACTACAGTGTACGTGATGGGGAGGCTCCTCATGCTGAAGGAACTAAATGGATCTGGATGAAACTGCCGCCACAGTGACGTGGGCTTACATGTTCTACTTGGGTGTTAACACACCTGAGGGGGCAGACGGGGGCGTGCGGAGCCCCCTTCAGGCTCCAAGCACACGTGTGCGCACCCAGCTCGCATCTCATCGGTTCTGCCCTGACCTTGAGGAAGGCCTGAGATCCTCCCCTTCACTGCCCTCCTGCAGCCAGGCCAGCCCCTCCTACCTTTTGCTGGGGGCCCACTGCGGGTGTCTCCCTTCTCCTCCCAGTATGAGCACGATGGGGTGGCCTCCAGGGGCCCAGGACGGCCATCTGCGGGTGACTTGGCTTGTCCTCGTGAGCGGCCTCTCTGGCGTTGGAACAATTTGAGGAAGGCTCTGGCTCGACTCCAGCGCTTTTTCCTATTAGGAGTAGAGGGTTAGGACACTGCCAACCCCCAATGCCCCTCCAGCCGGGGAAGCGGCCCTTCCCTTGGGGTTCAGCACCAGGTTCCCCACGAATCTGCATCGCCAGCACCAGGATCATCGCATGTGGCCTCAGGGCGTGGGGCACCATTGGCAGTTCATTCGCACAGACCCAGGGACTGGAGAAGCGTTCCTTGTGGCAGAAACCCGCACTAGCCTCTCGGGAAACAGAACCTCACATGCAGCCTCCATTCTCCGTCACCGGGAGGCACTGGGAGAGGTGCTGTGCTCATCTAGGTGTGCTGGCAATTGTGCACCCCAGGGCCATGTCAGGGAGAGTCAGGGCCTCCTCATTTCCCGCTGGAGCTCCCAATAGGTGAGACAGGGGGGCAGACTTAGCCCCTTCCGGGCACTGAGGAATCTGGGTGAGGGGGGAACAGGGTGGGCCCAGTGGGCCATGTGGATGAAAAAGAGTGGACACTGGCTGGTGTTCCCCAGGGGTTAGAGCAGTGGCCCAAGCACTGAAGGGTCAAGGGTTTGATTCTGGGCACAGGGAGTGTACCTGGGTTGAAGTTTTATCCCTGGGCCCACTGGGGGCGTGTGCTGGATGGCAACCAATCAATGTGCCTCTCATATTGATGTCTCTCTCATTGATGTCTCTCTCTCTTCCCCCCAACCCTTTGTTCCCCTCTACTCTCTCCAGAAATCAATGAAAAAAAATCCTCAGGTGAGGATTGAGCAAAATTAGAATAGCCCTAGCCGGCTGGGCTCAGTGGGTAGAGCATCACTCTATGGACTGAAGGGTTCTGGGCTCCATTCTGGTCAAGGGCACATACCCGGGTTACAGACTCAATTCCCGGTGGGGGGTGTGCTGGAAGCAGCCAATTAATGATTCTCTTTCATCACTGATGTTTCTCTCTCTCACCCTCAGCCTTCTTCTCTGAATTCAGTTAAAATATACTAATATATATACATATACATATATATATATGTGTGTATATGTGTGTGTGTATATATATATATATATATATATATATATATATATATAGTAAAATAAAAACGAATCAATGAAAACAGTGAACTTAAAGGGTCATACAGTGCAGCTAACCATAAATGGAGGCATTCTAATGTCACAAGAAGAACCGCAGCTGGTTCTAATCCTGGCTCTGCCACAGAGCGACACTGTGCTGACTCAACTCGAGTACTTTCCTCATCGAGGCCTCAATGTCCCCGCCAACACAAGGGACAGGAGGAGGGTGGGAAATTATGTGGGTTTGTGATGTCAACAGAGAGCCCTTGCAGGATTCATGGTGATTTGCCCTCAAGGCTGGTCTGGGGCAGGACAATCTGAAGGCCCAGCTCCTGGGGCTCAGGCCCGGACGCAGGGGAAGGCCTGCTGGACGGAAGCCCGCAGCCTCGGGGACCGAGCCGCCCACCACCGGGGCTGCTGCTCTGCAGAAGGGAACGTGTTTGAGAACCACCCTGGCGTCCAGAGAATCCAGAGGAATGTAGGGAAGACCAAGAGGTTCCTGTGACTGAAGACCATGGGTGCTGGCCCAGGTGTCCGGCCCACGCTTCCTTCCCAAAACAGAAACATGGCTTTCTAGGTCCTGAAACCTGGAGACACAGCCTGATAGTCCTGCTTCAGTGGCTCTAATCCAGACGCTCTGCCCCTTTAACCGGACATGGCAGCTGGCATTCGCCACCCTCAGAGGATAACCCCGAGGAAGGCCGGAAAGAAACTCTCAGTTCTTTCAGAGCTGGGAGGGAGGTGCGCTCAGGGGACCTGCCCTAGAGGGGAAGGTGCGGGCCCCACACACTGGGCACTGCTCCACATGGCTTTCCCCACTCGTGAAAGAGCAGCTTCCTGTTCTGAGTTGAAGTTCCTGCTGCTGAAATCAACTCACTTCCTAGGAGCAGGACACTGAGCCTCCTTTGGAGCCCCAATTCTGTCCTCTTCCGCCTCTCCTGTAGGCATCGTCTGCCGGGTGTCGCTGGAAACAGAGGAGAAAGAAAGAACAGTCTGGTTTTATATAAAACGTGTCAATGGACTCATCGGCCCTGGCTGGGACCTGGCCCAGAAGGGCCGGCATTTTCCGGGGACTCGAACATCACGGTGCTCATGACCGTCAAGCTTGCCGAGGGGGGAAGATGGGGAGGGGAGCTTGTGGCGTGGGTCCGGGAACCCTAACACGTGAGGAGACCTGCTGTAGCACCAAGGAGCAGGCTGGACCACATCTCAGGAGAGCAAGCCCCGAACCATGTGCAACTCAGGATGGCAAACCCATGGGCCTTGACGGCAGAGACCCTGGTTTCCTTGCTTGAACATGAGTCAACTGGATCGAGGCAGCAGCTCAGGCTCCTTTGGCCATGAGGCTGCCGAGGTCCCACCTAAGACGCGGGCTTTTCTGAGACTTCACCGTAAAGTGAGCAGCTGTGAAAAGCGATGACTCGCAAACCGCTGGGCCCAGGACCACCGACCCTGACCTGCTCCCAGCGGCCTTGGCTCGGCATCTGTTCTTCTAGTCTGTGTTCCTCTCTTCCCTCAGCCGTGCTGCTGGGCCTTATGCTAGAGCGCTTTCCTGTCTGGCTCTGACCGACCCCCACCACTAGGAGCACAAATTCACACAAGACAGGCCCCCAACCCGCCCTGGGCTGGGAAGACTCCACTCGGAGGAGCTCAGGAAGCCTGCCCACCTCCAGGCCTCCTTCACACACTGTCTAATGCAAAACCTTCATCAGATCATCCCCCTGGGTACCAGGCCCCGATGCTTCTAGTTGGCACCTACCCAACCTTAGCTGGTCATTGGGACCCACTGCGCTGTAGAGAGCCAACTCAGGCCACGGTCATTTCCACCCCAAACTACAGTGTGGCTTTCCCTGTAAACCATCCTGGGTAGGTGGTGAGCCAGCTGTAGACGAGCAGAAGAACCCGGGAGAAAAGTGAAGCAGCACCGTGACCCCGCGGGGCTGGGTCAGTGCCCCTGTGGCCACTGTGACCGTGTCCCTCTGTCCCTCCTGGCCAGCCACTCCCCATCACAAGGAAGGACAGTCCCACAGCTCAGCACTGAGGGGTGAAGAGCACCCTGGGCCCACCAGATGCATCTCGGGTCACTTGACTTCCAACCCCAAGGTTTCCAGCACCAAGCCTCTTCCTCCTGCCTCCTCTCTGGCAGCTCCCTCGGCCCTTAGACCAGCCTCCCGTAAACACTCACTCCCAGGGAATCTGACTCCTTAGCAAGGCATGGAGGCCTTCCCCATCTGAGTGCCCCCTGCTCCAGCCTTCCCTCCTGCCACTGCCTGCACCTTCCCTGCACCCCGACCACCCGTGCTCCACCTTCACGTCCCCCCAACTCCCGCCCCCCCGGCTAGCCCTGTCCCCATCCGGGTCAGCTGCCGAACCCCAACTCCCACACCATGCTTCCATCTCCGCCTCCTTGGAGCTCCTCAATATCTGTCTGCTGGGCACACAGCTCTGCTCACACGCCATCACCCCTGCCTGTGTGTGGCCACCAGGTCACTGGTTCTGTGCACCTCGCAGGGCCCCCTGCCACAGCCAGGTCCGTGTCACGTCAGCAGAGGGAGGACAACCCTCTCTCCAGCCCCTCAAGCGGAAATCAGACAGAGAACGGGCTCCACCCGCGACCTGGATGGCTTCCCTAGGTACCTCTCTTTGCCTCTGTCATCATTTTTAAACTGAGCTTAATTCCAAAAGGAGATTAAGAAGCGGCTGGCAGTGGGCCATGTCGTTGAAGCCAGCAAAATCCAACCACCGCTCCTTGCAGAATTCTAGAGCCATTCCGGGGAGAGGAGAGCAGGCTGCACTGGGAAGATGGTCTGTTCCCTTGCCCTGGGGACACCAGTTCGCCGGCGGGCTCTCTGCCCAGAACGTGGAGGCCTGGGCGTGGAGCTGGAAGCCCGCAGCCCTGTGCGGACAGGTGTCGGTCACCCCTCCCCCTTACACGTTCTCAGTGCAGTGCTGGCCCCATGTGTCCAGGAGGATCTGGTTCAGCTCTTTCAAGGTGTCTATCTCCTTCCTCAGGCGACACTTCTCCTCTTGCCAGTCCTTCTCCGCAAGGGTGAGCGACTGAAACACAGATCAACAATGTCCTCAACACCACGGGCCCCTGTGACTCCACTGCTGGGAAACTGCTCCCAAAAGGAGAAAAGGGCCACGTGCATGAACATGGCCATTTCGGCATGAGCTTCACCAGTCGCAAGGACCAACACAGCCAATGACATGGGGATGGCCGAGTGCACCGGCCAGTCGCGCAGCCCTGCCCTCGTGTGGCCACTGAGCACTGAAAACACAGCCAGTCTGAGCAGAGAGGCGCCATCAGTGCAAAATGTACAAGAGGCTCTGAGGACTTGACAGCCATTTTCAAAAGGAATGTAAAGTATCTCATTAGGAAGCAGCCCAAAGGGTGTGGCTCAGGTGGTGGAGCGGCCCCCCATGCACCAGGAGTTCACAAAAGAGATGCCTGGTCAAGGAACACGCCCAGGATGAGGGGTTGATCCCCAGTAGGGGGCGTGCAGGAGGCAGCCCATCAGAGGTTCTCTCTCCTCATTGAAGTTCCCATCCCTCTCTCCCTCTCCCTTCCTCTCTCTGACATCAGAAAAATAAATGCCCGGCTGGATAGGAATTCGGGGCTGAGGTTGCTCAACTCTCCACCCAGAACATCATCGGGCTGGAGTGGCGGGAAAGCCCAAGCTTTGGCTTCAAACAAACTGAGTTCAGACCCAACCCCAGAGGATGAGGATGGGCGCCAGCTCACAAAAGCATTGTGAGAATTCAGTGAGATGACACGGGGAGCACAGAGCAAAGAGCTCAGCCGCGAGGACAGAATGAAAACCGCACTTAGCTGCTTCCATGCACGGCCCCCACCCCCCCGGCCCTGCGAAAAGGAAAGGTCAGGCCCTAACCAGTTTAGCACAGTGGAGAGAGCATCGGACTGCGAACTAAAGGTCCCAGGTTCGAATCCGGTCAAGGACACATGCCCCAGTTGTGGGCTGGCGCCCCGCGGGGGTGGTGCAGGAGGCAGCGGAACCACGATTCTCTGTCCTCATAGATGTTTCCATCTCTCTCTCCCTCTCCCTTGTTCTCTCAAATCAAGAAAAATAGCTTTAAAAAATACAAAAGCAAAGGTTGGTGAGAGGTCTTTTCTAACACATCCCCTCCAGCCAAGGTGCTCGTCCCCATTAAATGCCTCTGGCTTCCTCTCGGCCTCTGGGTGACATTCCCACACAGTGTTTGGGCACAGATGCCAATGAGGACCCACTCGGACCTGGCTGAGCCCCAGGCTGTCAGCCCCGGGCTCAGGCCCGGTCCTGAGGCCCACCAGCCCCCGGCCTCACCTCACACTGCATGCTCAGCTTGTAGAGCAAGATTTCCTTGGGCAGTTGCTCCGCCTTCAGGTCTTGGTACTCGGGCTGCCAGATGGCCTGCCAGATCCGCATCTTCCGCTGCACCTGCTCCAGGGTGGCCTGCAGCTCCTGGCAGTGGGAGCGTAGCTCCTCCTGCTCCGCCTGAAGCAGCTCAGTCCAGGAAGTGAGCCTGCGGGTGGAGAGCCACATGGCCCAGGGCTCAGGAGCACTCCCAGCCTCTGTCCCATGTACACCTCAATCACACCCCCATCCTCTCTGGGCCTCAGGTTTCCCCTGTGGAAATGAGGGCTGAGCACATTCAGAGGTTCTTAAACTGTGTCCGTTGGGGTTCTATGCGGCCACCCCGGCTGCCACACTCTGGGCTGGGACACAGGACAGGCAGGCTCAGACACAATTCAACAGAGCAGCCTGTGAAAAATCCTTCCCAGGGAAGGCTTTGCATGTCTGCCTCCTTGGAAAAAGGGTTCTTCGACTGAAACACTTTTGAAAAACTTGGAATCAGATCATCTTTGCTCTGAAACTCTGCCTTTGCCCAGCTCTTCTCCCCAATTCCAAGACCCTTTCTGATCCCAACTCCTGACACAAATAAGAGATTCTGGAGCATTATGTAAAGCCACTGACATCATCATCATCATTATCATCGGCATAATTACCCGACTGGCTTTCCAGGAGTAAGGGTTCTACCTGAAATCTCAACGACCAGAGGCTCATGGACTCCATGTGAACACAGATGGGCCCTGTGAGGCCCACACAGTCTCCGTGATTTAATTTAAAGTAATTAGTTATTCAATATTTCTAAAAATGTTCCGTTTCACATCAACATTCAGCTACCGAGATTCTGGGAGGGTGGGGAGAAAGCATCAAGCAAAGGCCCTAGCAGGGGCAGCTCAGCAGTGATAGCATCAGCCTGTGTCCGGAATGGTCACGGGTTGGATTCCCAGTGGCATGTCCCTGGGCTGTGGGATTGCTCCCAGGCATAGAGGGGTGTGTGCTGTAGGCATCCAATAGATGTGTCTCTCCCATTGCTGTTTCTCTCTCCCTCCCTCCGTCCCAGCCCTCCCTCCCTCTCTCTCAGAAGGGCAATGGAAAAAGTATCCTGGGATGAGGATTAAATAATAAGAAGAATAAAAAAGTAGAAACAAAAGGATGGCCTGGCAGCCCGGGTCCGCCCCGCAGCTGACCGCCTTCAGAGGGTGTGTATTCTCCACGAGGGCCTGCCCTGCCGCTGACACTCCCTCCCCACCTGCTGGACCTGCCTGGCCCCACAGGCACCTGACTGTGTAGCCCCAAACATATTAAAACAAGGCTGTGCGAAGGAAGGCTTCACGTGGTCAGGCCACTGGGCTGAGACAAGACCTGGATTTGAGTCCTGACTGGGCCACTACACTCAGGACTGGCCCGAACAAGTTATTGAATCTCTCTGAGCCTCTTTCCTCATCTGTTTGAAGAGAAGGATAAAAACGCAGTCAATTCTCAGGATTCGCGGTATAATGTCCTAGGGAGCCCCCGCGAGCACTGAGCAGTGTAGACTGCAACTGTCCCCACCAGTTCCTGTGAGTCTCTGGCCACATTTCTGTCAACCAATCAAGACATAAGGACGCTTTGTGCCATATGCTCACTGGGACAGCCAACAGCACCAGACCTCGGGCCGGAACGACCCTCATGTGCCACTCGGATATTTTCCCTGAGGCCCAGCGCAGCGTGCACTTGGGACACTAGACAGCACTGCAGCACTCCATCTGGGGGCCGTTTCAAACAGCGAAATCGCCACCAAAAAGCAAGAGAAGAGGACTCCATGGCACTCCATGGACCACAGAAGGGACGCTCGTGTGCAGTGTGAGAGCTGAAACAGGCAGGAGTCAGAGGCCTTGTTCAACCGCAGCTGCAAATGTGCACATCAGGCGATCCCAGGATCTCGCCCTATGGACAGGCCCCTGACAGGACATGGGGACCGATGGGGGGTGACAAGTGTATCTCAACGAGGAGGTGAGTTCGCCAACAGGGAACGCGGGAATGACGAGGAGCAAGCATATGTCCTTCTGGAATGGCTGGTGAGAGAGGATGAAGATGCCCGTGCTCGACACAGTCATCCCCATCATCCATGTGGGAGGGGCGGTCACCCACACCTGGACGATGCTCCATCCCAGCCACCAGCTGGAGGCCCTTCCCTCCTGACCATCAGCTGTGACCGTGACAGGGCAGGTGAAAGGGCACCATTACCAGGGGACTCCCCTGAGCTGAGCACAGCGGGAGCTGAGGGAGCTGGTGTGACTGAAGGCGGAGATGCTGCTGCAGGGGCGGGCGGGTACCTGTCGTTCTCCTGCCGCAGCCTCTCCTCCTCTCCGTGGTTCTCTCTGGCGGCGGCCAGGGCCTTGGCCTCCTGCTCCTGCTTCAGGGCCTCCCGGGCTTCGGGCACCTGCTTCTCCTGCTGCCCCGGCTCCTCCAGCTCCCTCTCCTCGGCCCCCTGTTTGTTCTGGGGGCCCAGACTAGAAGGATCCTCCTGCCCAGAGGGAAAAGGTGAGGATGCCTAACTGGGTGCCGGCCCCGGGGAGTAACAGACCCCGTATCCCTGCACCCCCACACGCAGTGAGGGGCCAAGAGCAGGGCAAGTGCAGACCCCAAAAGAGCAGGGACCCTCGGGGCAGGCAGCACCCGCCGTGCTGAGTGCGGCTCTCCCAGCACTGAAGGAACTGCGCTGGCCTGGCCCACATGGTGCTACGGGAGCCCTGCCCCCTCTCCACACTCGGGACCTTTAGGGGCACAGGATGCCCGCTCTCTGGATCAGCTCCTTGGCTGCCCTCTGTGACCACATGTAAAAGCCTATTTTTTTAAAAGGACATAGAGATCAACCAAAGGACTTCTATGTCAGCATATAGGCCTAACCAATGGACACGGACAACACGGGGCTGAGAGCATGAGTTCCCTCCCCCCACCAATAGGGGGCAATGTGGGGATATGGACACATATGTAATAACTTAATCGACTGTGGTGGCTGGTAAGCAAGGAGGCATGGAGGAGTGCGCTTGCCTCTGCGGCTTGGACTCTTCGCGGGGATGTGGGTGTCCTCAGGAGCGCTAGGGCCCGGTTGAGATGGCAAAGGCCCAGGGCAAGCGGTGTCCTCAGAAGAGCCAGGGCCCGGCTGAGAAGGCAGCGGCCGAGGGCAAGCGGGCCCCAGCAGAAAAGCACCTGGAGGCGGACGCCGCAGCGGGGTGCTGGGTGGGGAGTGGAAGAATCGCGAGCCCCAGGCTGCCCCTGCACTGCTCGCTGCAGGACCTGCGGGTGGAGATGCTGGTGGTTATCTGTGCCTCGCTCCCAGTCACCGACCTGGCCAGCCTGGCCCAGGTCTGCACCAAATTCCGCCGCACCCTGCACATCGACAACATCTGGAGACGGCGCTGCCTGGAGGAGTTTGGCGTTTGTGAAACCTTGCAGAATCTGGAGGCAGTAGGCACGTCTTACCGAGAAGTCTATGCGAAGCTGTTCCACCCAGACAGACACATTTTGGGTTTGTGGGGGCGAGATATTGAGCTCTATAAAACACTGCTGTATGTAGCGGTGGACGTCTTAGGCATTACTGGTTGGACGTACAGGCCTGGTCTTAACACCCATGTGGACGGCCCACTGCAATTCAAGCCCGCGTTCCGAATCCGCCTGACGGAGCGGAAATCAGCCACGGTGGAGTGCATGGAAGGCCGCCACCGCAGGCCCCACAGCCGCCACCTGCAGATTCCGAAGGACAGGCTCACCAGCCAGTGCCAGAAGAGAGACCACCGAAGGGATTCACCCACGCGGCTTAGGGAGGAATTCGGGACTGCGGGCGCTGATATGGAATGTCACAGTGCGGCACCACTGCCGGACCTACCGCCGCCTCTACCTCCCGCCCAGGCACCCGGACCACCTCATCAGGCCAGGCCTCTTCCAAGGCAAATGCGATCGGATCGCTTGGGCCTCACGATTTTCATGCTCAGCTTCCACGGGAAGTGTGCCAGGCTCACGCACAACACGGGAATCGCATTCCACATATTAGAGATCCACCTCACGCGCCGCATCCAGCTGCGAGGTGGCGAGATCTTCCCCGACTTCCACGAGCTCTCCCGCGTGGTCCGGGAGATGGAGGAGCAGGTGCTCCGGGAGCAGCAGCAGCAGCAAGAAGATGGGACCGAGGAAAGCGAGGGCCATGGCTGGCAGAGCCCCGCCCAGCCCAGCGTCGGGGAGTCCGGGGCTGCAGCTGCAGAGGAGCAGCCTGTCCCGTTTGTTCTGCCTGTGGGCGTGAGCCCA
Source organism: Myotis nattereri (assembly GCF_964212035.1). Lineage (NCBI taxonomy): Eukaryota > Metazoa > Chordata > Mammalia > Chiroptera > Vespertilionidae > Myotis > Myotis nattereri. The sequence continues at coordinate 18,610,608 of NC_138085.1, forward strand.
AGGGACCAGAACTACCCCTGGACCTGCAGGATGTGTTTCTATGGCATGGAAACTGTTCCCGTATGTCCCTCACACTGGCGCTACCCTGGAGTCGTCATCCTGTTCGATGAGAACCACTTGGGGTTCATGGATCTGGAGGAGAAATCCTTCATCCTGTTTGGCAGAGTCCAGAACACCTTCCAGAATGTGGAGGCAGCATCCCCGTAGGCCTTCCTGGGGATGCTCAAGAACATTCACCCCCGACCACGTTTACCACCCGAGAGGATATTTGATGTTTATAGAGAGTGGGGGAGAGAGGGAAAGAAAGAAAGAATCGATGTGAGAGAAACACATCAGTTGGTTGCCTCCTGCCCAAGCTTGGAACAGGGCCAGGATAGGTAGGGGCCAGCAATCGAGGTTGAAATAAACCTTAAACCAGTGGTTCTCAACCTTCCTAATGCTGTGACCCTTTAATACAGTGCCTCATGTTGCGGTGACCCCCAATTTCATTGTTACAAATTGAACATAATAAAAGCATAGTGATTAATCACACAAAAAATAATAACTTAATCAATAAAAATATTTTAAAAATAAAAGAAAAAGAAAAAGTACATAGCACAGCAGTCAGGATACAGAATATCTGAACAACACTAGCAGCCAACTGACCCTGATATTTACGGAACAACCATCGAATGGGCACAGCCAGCAGCACCGCCCTCCTCCTCCCCTCAGTCCTGTCAACCACCACCAAGATGGCCAGTGTCCCTGGGAGGCAACACCTGCCCCCGCGGCCGGCAGTTGCTGAGAATTGCTGGTCTGAGCTGCAGCTGAGCGAGGGAATATGGTCACCCAGGAATCACTGATCAATGACCAGGACACGGCTGTGATCCTGGAGACTCCCTCGGGCAGGCGGGGGCGCCAGGGGGACATGCGCTCTGGAGGGCCTACCTGCGTGGCCCTGGAGGGCCTCACGGTGTTGGCGATGTTAGACTGGAGTTCTCCCTCCAGCTCTTCCTTTTGGCTGTTGGTCTTGTCCTGGGTGAGTTGGGTCCCCAACTCTTCCAGCTGCAGAGCCAAAGACCCAGCCCGTGCCACAGTCAGGTCACAGAGTGAACTTGGCTTGAGAGCAAACCCCAAACCTGTCACCCCACGGGACACCTGGCCACTGGCTTGCCTGTCTATTCCGGACACCGCCCACCTTTACCTCTTTCCGGAGCTGCTGGTTCTCCTCCTGCAGCGTCTTTACTGTGCCCCGGAGGGCATGGGTATTCTCCTCCAAATCAGTGATCCGCGTGCAGGCTGAAGAGCAAAGTGGAGTCAGAGCCCAGCTTCCAGGGCCTCCACTTCCCCTCTCTGACTCTGGCCCCGAGAGGACCATCCCCCCAGACGGCCACCCCCCCACCCTGAGGCCAAGGTGTGAGGGCCGGGGATGGTCAGCTGGGTGTCGTACACAAGGTGCTGCCACTGTTGTTTGTGGCCCCTGTGCTGGCTCAGCTGGGGGCCGGTAGGGTAGCCATCCAGACCTTAAGAAGAAGGCAGGTGACCGTGGAGAGGCCAAAGCAGAAGTTCCAGACGGTGGAACTGCTGGAACCACTTTTTACCAAGTTCTAACCTGACTGTCTAGTCAAGGATTTCAGAGACTCACAGAGACGGCAAAGACATGGCATGGTCCGGGCCAGCCGTCAGAGTGGGGGGGGGGGGTCTGGGTGGCTCAGCTGGGGAGTGGGAGGCACGGTCATTGACCAGTATGCCTGCGGGGGGTAGCGGATCTGGGGCGCGTGTGTCGAGGACTTGCCACCCGTGGGTGAGGTCCTTCGGGAGGAGAGGTCATTGAGCAGTCTCTGCCCAGGGAGACAGAGTGCAGACTGCAGCCATCTGCCCGAGGAGGACATGAATGGAGGAAATCAGCCCAGGCCTCTGTTATAATGCAGGTGAGTGAGCACTGGGGAAGCTCCTGCCATCCAGAGCTTTCAATCCCCCACGGACAGATCTAAGACAGCCTCTGGGGTCAGCGTGCTGTCATCTGGAAGCTCCCGGGACTGTCCACACGGGCGCTGAGAAATCTGAATCTACTTACTTGTAGTTCATGTCCTGACTTTGAGGCTGCCAGGGCCCTCATGTTCCCCTTGGGGAGAATGGCAATGAAACGGTCCCAAATGGCCCCTGAATCACACCCTACTGACTTGGCCTGAGGGTGGGCTGACCCAGGAGATTCAGAGCCAAGGGCTCAGCTCCCTGGGTGAGGGAGAAGCCACAGCCAGGCTGGCTCCCCGGCGCCAGGGGCTGCTGCCTACCTTCTATCAGCTGCTCCAGGTCCCAGCTCAGGTGGGCGGGCTCGTTCCTCCTCTGGACCTGTTCAGCCTCGAGGGCCATGATGTCCCCCAGCAGCTCCTCAAGGAACTGCTGGGGGATGTGTCCACGATCCTAGTGCAGGAAGAGGGGTGGGGTGAGGATGCGCACCATGGAACCCGCTGGCCTGCCCCGCCCCAGGGCAGCTACCCTCATTCCCCAGGATGAAGGGCCTCCATGCACCTGCTCACTTCCTAGAGCACAGCTACACAGAAGGGACTCCAGCACAGGGTCCTGCTGGGAGACCTACAGCCACTAAAAGACATGCTGACCCAGTGGTAGGTGATGAAGACCCATGAGGCCTCTGTGGTGTCTGAGCAAAGTGATGCACAGCACAGGGCTGTAAAGCAGGTGACAGGAGGACGGGCGGCTCTCAGGCCCCTTAGCTGGTTTACCATGTCTTGGAATTGCTGTAGGGACTCCCAAATCACAGCTCGACCCACATCCTAGTTGCCAGCAGAGACCCTTATTGCCAGTCACCCACCTACATCCATCCTTACAGAAAGCAACACAGCAGTCAGGCCCTATCCGTTTGTTTGTTTTTTGTTTGTTTGTTTGTTTGTTTGTTGTTGTTTTTTAACATCCTATAGAATAAAAGGCTAATATGCTAAGTGTCCGGTCATCCATTCAACCAATGAAAGCATAATACACGAATGATATGCTAAGGCCACTCAACACTTGCTATGACGTGCACTGACCACTGGAGGGCCGACGCTGCAACTGGCAGGTTGGCTTGCTGCTGGGGTCTGGCTGATTGGGGCTGAACTAGACAGGCCTGACATGCCCTGGGGCCCTCCCAGGGTCCCTCCCCACTAGCCAACCTCCTGTGTCCCTCCCCGCCCTCATCATACACCAGTGGAGTCCCACTGCCTCGCCTATGCCCTCTCGCAATCTGGGACTCTTCAGGGGCTGTCAGAGAGCCAGTTTCAGCCGAATTCCCATAGGCCAGGCCAAGGGATCCCAATTGGTAGAAGGGAAGCCGTGGACCTGCCGCCAGTGGACACGGTTCTGGTCAAAGCCTGGCAGCGGGAAGGGTTTGCTCACAGACTCGGGAGTCACCTGGACACCGTCTCTCTGCCCATCCCCGGCCCTGCGCCAGGTGCCCTCTGTCCTTGCACAGTCACTCCTCACAAGAGCCCTGAGGGGGAGGCAGGGACAGTCCCTTCTCACACAGGAAGAGGCTCTGCACTCACCGACTCTACGACCACCGACTCTTCTTACTCCAACTCTTCACACCGACTCTTCACACACTGACAATTCACACCGACACCGCACCACCAACTCCGCACCACCAACTCTGCACCCACCAACTCCTCACCCTCCAACTCCACGCCCACCGACTCCACGCCCACCGACCTCACACCTAACATTCCACTGTCTCCATGGCTCCCCAACCAAACTGCTCTAGGCCAAGCATTCCAAACGGCTCTGCCAGAGGCTCATGCCCCATGCCAACTGCTTTAGGAATACGCAAAAATTAGGACACTCTCCCCATCAAGATTAAGATCTATCTGGCACATAAAATATAAAGAAACATAAAGGTTATGTTTATAGATCCTATACCATTATCAATGGAAATTAACCACTTCATTCTGATATGTCTGTCTATGTTTCAAAAAATTATTTTTTCCCATCAGCCACATTACAGAAATTTGATTCATTCCTTTCAGGGAACTACACAATCATTTTATTTTGTGAAGTCTTACCTACAGAGCCCAGCTCGGAAATTCTCACCATCGACTGTCAATAGTTCATACGTAAGACCCCTCAAGTCCACCAGTCAATTGCCTAAAAAACAATTTGACAGACCACTCACTAATGTGTAGTTTATAAGAAAAATGAACAAAGTAAAGCTATATATTTGAGAAATATTTTATATACATATATATTTTTAAAAATATATATTTTATTGATTTTTTACAGAGAGGAAGGGAGAGGGATAGAGAGTTAGGATCATTGATGAGAGAGAAGCATGGATCAGCTGCATCCTGCACACTCCCCACTGGGGATGTGCCCACAACCAAGGTACATGCTCTTGACCAGAATCAAACCTGGGTCCCTTCAATCCCCAGGTCAGCCCTCTATCCAGTGAGCCAAACTGGCTAGGGCTATACTTTATATATTTTAAAAAAATATATCTTTATTGAGTTCCGAGGGGAAAGGAGAGATAGCGAGAGAGAAACATCAATGATGAGAGAGAAGCATTGATCAATTGCCTCCTGCACGCCCCATAATGGGGATCAAGCCCCCAACCAGGGCATATGCCCTGACTGGGTATCTAATGGTGACCTCCTGGTCGTAGTGATACACTCAATCACTGAGCCATGCCGGCCGGACTGGAAAATATTTTAACAAAAGGACTTTGTACATAGCTTTCAGTGCAAGGAGTACTAAATTAGCACATGCAAGAAAGACATTTAGAGAACAAATATACAGGCACCCTCAGAACAGAATTTAAACATTTAGGCTGCCAATCAATTATTTCTAAACTAGTAATGGTTTACTTGGGTGAATTAAAAAACTCATTCTTAATTTAAGACAAATTTAAATTGTTTAAAGTAGATGAAATCTTTGGACTTAGATTGGGGGTGGGGGGAGAGTACTGATTAGCATTTCGATTCATTATCCAGATCCAATGACTGTTATAAAATTACTGAAAGTGAATCTGGACAAGCAATGGGTCCGAGCTGCTGGTCACCCCTTGAGCCAATGAAGCAGAGACAGGGTTGAGATCATTTATTCCATGAATGCAGCAGCAGGAGAGAGCAGCAGGTCACCCACAAACGTCTGCTCTACCCCCTGTCCCCCACCCCCAATAAGCCAGCTGCTTATCTTGGGTAGAAGGACAAAGATCCCACGGGAAAGCAGACATTTCAGGCCTGGGAATGTAGGAAGGTGTAGTGGTTACAGGTTACAGGCAACTCAGGCTGGGTGTTGGCAGAGGCCGGGTGGCTCCGGGACCATATTACAGGCAACGAGGTTGCTGATCTAGGCCTTTCTCAGAAAGGAGGGTGGCCTGCATTCCCTTGTTAGCTCCCATGTCCCAGGGCGGACAACTCTCCACCAGATCAGAACGTGCTTTCCCTCATTAGAACAGAACAATCATGCTTAACAGAGCACCATTCATATTCCTTGTAATCATAGCGAGTCCCCAGCAGTCTATTCCTGCCCCGAACAAAAGAACAAAACTGAAAAAAATCCCACCTAAAGTGGTGACTTTTTCATAACTATCTCAATCAATTCCTCGTACAGAAGCTATTCCATAAATCTAACCGCCTTCATTTGTGGGCAGCATGATGAGATTTCAATTCATGTCCAACGAAATGTGATCTAACCTGGAAACAAATTTATAGATGCAGTGACCTGAAGTGAGAACACAGCGGATAACATATACTTTTAGGAATCTTGAGATAATGAAAATTATTTATCATTATGCAAAACAAGATTTCAAGAACAGTTGAATTGATGAGCTTATGCCAAAGGGATATAAACTGGATGATGAAATTTCAAACTCTCTGCTCCCCGTTTTCAGGGCCAACATTTTAGAGAAACGATGCAAAATTTATGAACCTAGTGCTATTTTTAAGGAAAATACATAAGAATGACACAGAAAACAGGATGAGGCCAACTGAAACCACAAAAGAGTGAGCACAAGCCTGGCACAGTGATGAGCACATTGCACACATTGCATCTCATTCACTCAACTCAAAGTCATCAAGGTGTTCCATGAACTCCCATGGACTGAGCTGTATTTTGGACCACGGATATGCACAAAGGTTAGGAGTCACAGAACGTTTTCTTTCCTAAAAATTGGTCCACGACCTGGCCGGTGTGGATCAGTTTGCTGGAGCATCATTCTCTACACGGAAAGGCTGTGGGTTCAATTCCCAGTCAGGGCACATACCTAGGTTGGGCGTTCAGTCTCCAGTGGGAGTGTGTATGAGAGGCAACCAATTGATGCTTTTCTCTCACATCAATGATTTTCTCTCTCAAATCAATAAGCACATCCTTGCCATAGGATTTAAAGAAAAAGTGGGTTCCATTAGGTCGTAGAAAGTCATTCTCAAATTTTCAGTTATCAATTCTTAGCAACTTCTCCAATAGTTTCAAAGAATACCTTGAAGTTAACTAAACCAGCAATACCATTCTTTTCTTTATACAAGCAGGTTTACCGGCACCCGAGCCTTGTCGGCCTGGTCCAGTGGTTGAGTGTCAACCTATGAACCAGAACCAGGCAGTTATGGTTGGCTTCCAGGTTGGGGTCCATGTCCCAGTTGTGGCCTCCATCCCCAATGCGGGGTGTCCAGGAGAGAGCCAATCAATGGTTCTCATCATTGGCGTTTCTCTTTCGCGCTCTGTCTCTAGTTTTCTGTGAAGTCAATAAAAGTATATATAAAATAAGAATTCTCCTCAAAAAAAATGAATAAAGAAGTAAGGGTAGAGGACGCCCTGACTGGAGAGGGCGGTGGGTCTCTGCTGTGGCCCCACGTAAACATACCTGGGGAGGTTACATAGACAAGCCCCTCTCCTGCTGGGCTAACGCCTCCGGTCCTGGTGGGCCCTTTTCCAAAGTGGTCAGAAGGTCTATGGTGATTCTGCTGCACAGCCGAGTCCAGCACCACCGGCTAAGTGTGGGGGATGCTGATCTCACAGGGACACACTGCACACGGGCCCCTCACAGGGTCTCACCGCAGAAACACAGCTGCCATTCGCTCCCTCGCAACTCTTGCTGACCAGGCCGGGCACCCGACTCGCGGCTCCAACTACCTCCCAGCCTTCCACGGTGGGTCCACGTCCACAGGGCACTCACTTCCCCTCTTAGCAATTTCCTCAGTTTCTCCACAGGCTCAGCTCACAGCCCGGAATCCTCTGCATGCCACTGCTCTTCAGAACCAACATCGTTTCCAGCACACAGCGAACCTTAAAAACATAAAGAAAAGAAAGAGAGAGCCATCCATTTCAAATGGTCATCACTTCAACTTGGGAAGAAACAAACCAACTCTGCACGTGGCCACCACTGCTGATAAACCCGATGGCCGCAGGCAGACCATCCCCACTCCAGCCTCTGCAGCCTTTTAACATGACCCGGCACCGGACTCCCGCCAGACCTCCACCGGGGCCTGGACCACTACCCACAGAGCTCCCCTTCCCTCTCCTGCTCCCCTCCACCCCCCTCCTCCCACTGGTTCTCCCCCCTCCCTGCACTCCTCCCTCCTGGCCCTGGGCTCTGAGCCACCCCTCCTCTCCACGACATTGGCCATTCCTTCCCCACCCCTGGCCTGTACACTCTTTAACTTTTCAACTGGAAAGAATGTCACACTGAGAGAAAAGTCCCAAGCACAATTCAGAGACCTCCCAGAGAGCCCTGTCTGAGATTTCTCCAAGTATTCACTTTTCAGTGAGAGCATTCACACAGCATCACACCCACCCATTCACAGTGTCCACTGCGTATGTTAAGGGCTGTGCGTCCTCAGAGGGCTCAGACCACAGCACATCCCAGTGAGCATTTCAGATTTCAGGATGGTCCCGTCCTCCCTTCTGAGCCTGTGTCTCCTGCATGTAGTGCTGTCCACTAAAGGCCCAGCTGAGAACATGCACTGACCCCGCCTTCCCTCCCACCCATTCTCCGCCTGGTCAGTTCCAACTCCCACACCCTCTCCCACACCCACGTCCACTACCACAGAGCTAATCCTCCCACCACCATCTCTGACCCCTGAAGGGGGTCTTCCTGCCTGACCACCTCCTTCTTCTACGTTGTAGCCAGGGTGACCGTTAGCACGAACCCTTCCCAGTCCATTTTCCCACTCAGAACCCTCCAGGTGCCTCCAGGATCAAAGCCCAAGTCCTTGCAACGGCCTCTGCCCTGCTCCCCTGCGGGCCCCACACGCACCCTCTTCCTGCTCCTCACACATCCCTCGGGGCTCCCCTGCCCTCCCCTATCTCTGATCTGCACAAAAGGAAAAGAGACAGGAGCTCTGCTCAGCCCTGTGTTCTACAAGGGGAAACTGAGGCTTGGAAGACTCAGGTCACATTGCTGTCCACTGCTGAGCCAGAAGTCCAGGTCGCTGACACCTGAGCCCCGAGCCACACGGCCTTCCTCAGTGAACATTTGTTGAACAGATGAGTGTGAATTAAATCGATTCTTAACTCACAAAAGACCCGAGTTTTAGTAAAGGAATAAGGTTTGCTCACACACTCACGATAAAAACATCTTCATCCCAGGAGCACACGATAACAGATGGCTAGTGCATGGCACACAGCATTTCCCCACTTATTTCACCTGCTGCTCAGCATCTGCGCACTTAGGCACTTAGGAGGCAGGTCGAGGAACCCACCGTCCCAGGTCTGGACCCGGAACGTGCTGCCTGCCCCGCTGGCTTTGCCCTGGTCTCTCTGATCATTGCCAGGGACATAGCATCGTGTTTTCTCAATGAAAATCCCCATTTCTCAGCCTGAACAAGATCAGTTCCTTATCTTTCTCTGTGAAAGTTCCAGTCAGTTTTTCCAACATGTAGGAGATGCGGAGAGACTGTAGCAGGTGGAAGTCATACAAAAGGGCAAGGATGGTGAGCCGGCTGCCACCCTCTGTGCCTCTGCTTCCCTTTCTATAGATGTCATGGAACTTCCTCAGCGCGGCCTCCAGAGAGGGAGCTCCGACCTGCAGGAGTGAAGCAGACCCAGCATCATCGCACACACCTGACCATCCTGGCAGCGCGCTCCTCTCAGGGACCCTTCTTGTCAGCCAGCTGAGGCATTTATGCTGAAAGAGTCAGTCCTTTTCAAACCAGCGCATCAACGCACACCTGGTAGGACACTCACAGCCACGGGACATACCCTGTAAGACCCGGTCTGAGTGTGCAGGGTTGGCACAGGGCCACGCGGACTGCTGGCTGCAGCCCAGAGCAACCCGCCACAGCACTGGGACCTGCCTGTGAGCCACCCTCTCACCTTCTCAGTCCAGGGGGACCGCCTCAGCCAGCAGCTGTCTAGCTCTTGGAAACAGAGCACCGCACATCTGTCTGCAGCGCTGCACATCCCACAGCCCTCATTCTGGAGTGCAGCTGAGCCTGGAGGAGGAGGCGGGAGCAGCACCAGGTGGGGGCGTGGAGCCCTGTGGAAGGGAAAGTCGGAAGGGAGGCCTGCCAGACGCAGTCCTGCGGGATCTGGGAAGGAAGACCCAGAGACCCAGCAGCCGTGACCGGCCACACAGCCACTAGATGGAAAAGAGCAAACTCTGAGGAACAGGGGCTGGAAGAGGAACCCTGGGGGAGGGGAGTAGAGCAGGTTATGGGGGGCGCCTTCAATTGTGGGTGCACGTGAGCTTGGCCCGACAGCTCAGAGTGTCGTAAACACCTGTCACTGCTGAAGGAAAACACTAAATGCTAGAAGCCTCCAGGAGGGGCGCAGATGTGCAGGAGGGAACCATGACTTCACAGAGGCCAGCGCCCATAGACAGGGGCTACTCCTAATTGAATAAATAATACATTTAACCTGTAAACTCCCAATTGGAGCCTTTTCACTAAACATCAACCTGGAGAGCAAGCCATGACCACGACATTATGTTCAAATAGAACTTAAAAAAGAGAAATTAGCCAAGCCGGCATGACTCAGGGTGGAGCGTCGACCTAGGAAGCAGAATGTTGCGGTTCAATTCCTGGTCAGGGCACACGCCCAGTTCAATCTCCACTGTGGGGCGTGCAGGAGGCAGGTGGTCAATGATTCTCTCTCATCATTGATGTTTCTATCTCTCCCTCTCCCTTTTTCTCCTAAATCAACAGAAATAGATTTCCAAAAAGAGAAATTTGAATTCTACAGATATAAAAATTATGTATAAAATGGAATGTTTGAATGGTTGAATGTTTTCAACACACTAATGGAATTACTTAACTACATCAAATTTTTTCAAACTTTGAATTTATTTGAAGTCTTTAAAATAAAGTATAGCAATACCTTGACCCATACAACTCCTAAGGAAATGGAAACTAAGGAGAAAAGAAACAAATGGGACTACATCAAAAGAAAACGCATCATCCAAAAGAACAAGCAAGTCCACTGCATGGGAGAACACATTCGCCAATGTTATGTCCAATAAGGGCTTATTCTCCAAAAATTACAGAGAACTCCTACAGCTTAACAAAACCAAGGTAAATAATCCAATCAAAAAATGGGCAAAGGACCTAAATAGATATTTTTTGAAAGAGGACACACAGAAGGCCAAGAGACTTATGAAAACATAGTCAAAGTCACTAATCATCCAACACATGGCTTCACAGGGGAGTTTTACCGAACATTCAAAGAAGAACTAGCACCTACTAGTATACTCCTCAGACTGTTTCAGAAAATCCACCAATAATGAACTCACACAGAGAGAAACTAATAAAACAATCCCATTTACCCCTGCACCAAAAAAATTAAGATACCTAGGAATAAACTTAACTCACGAAGCAAAGCACCTGTACTCAGAAAACTACAGGATGTTGAAAAAAGAGATAGAGGAAGACATAAACAAATGGAAGGATATACCGTGTTCATGGATTGGTAGAATCAACATCATTAAAATGTCCATAACACTGATAGCAATCTATAGGTTCAATGAAAATCCCATTTAGATACAAACGGAATATTTCACAGACCTACAACAAACTATTCAAAAATTCATATGGAATTTAAAAAGACCCCGAATAGCCACAGGAATCCTGAGACAGAACAACAAGGTGGGAGGACTCACAATACCAGATGTTATGCCATATTACAAAGCCTCAGTTCTCAAAACTGCCTGGTACTGGAACAAGAACAGACGTGTAGACTAATGAAATCAAACAGAGAATCCAGAAATCAACCCAGGCCATTAAACTCAATTCAGAAAGAAAGAAAGAAAGAAGAAAGAAAGAAAGAAAGAAAGAAAGAAAGAAAGAAAGAAAGAAAGAAAGAAACTAGACCACCAAGTTACACCAAACACAAAAATAAACTCAAAATGGATAAAGGATTTAAACATAAGGCGGGAAACCATAAAAATCTTAGAAGAATCCGTAGGCAGAAAAATATCAGGCATATATCCATACGCAGAAGAATCCATAGGCAGCAAAATATCAGACAATAATCATCAGAGCGATGCAAATCAAAACGACAAGGACATACAATCTCACACCCGTCAGAATGGTTATCATCAACAAATCAACAAACACAAGTGCTGGCGAGGATGGGGAGAAAACAGTACCCTTTTGCACTGCTGGTGGAATGCAGACTGGTGCAACCACTGTGGAAGACAGTGTGGAGTTTCCTCAAAAAATTAAAAATGGAACTCCCATTTGATCCAGTAATCCCAGTTGTAGGACTATATCCCAAGAAATCAGAAACACCAATCAGAAAGGACATATGCACCCCTCTGTTAGTAGCAGCACAATGTACAAGAGCTAAGATTTGGAAACAGCCTACGGGCCCCACTTAGCAGATGATGGATTAGAAAACTGTGGTACGTCTATACAATGGAATACGACGCTGCCCTAAAAGAGAAGGAACTTTTACCATTTGCAACAGCACGGATGGACCTGGAGAGCATTATGCTAAGCAAAATAAGCCAGTTGGAGAAAGACAAATATCATGTGAGCTCACTCATTTGTGGAATATAATGAAAAACGTAAACTGATGAACAAAAAATAGAGCCAGACAAAAACTATTTTAGAATATAATAGAAGTAATCCTGTTATTTGCAGATTTTTAATATTTCCTACAACTTTTGTGATATACTCTGTTAGTATAGTTTTGGTAATATTATTATAATTTGAATCTTTTTTCCTTGAAATATTAATGTTTATTACAGGTAATATTATATTTAAAAGTTTTTCTTGAAATATTCATGTTTATTGCACATAACATCTTTACTAATAAGAGGTTAATATGTTAATTAGACCAGGAGACCTTCTAGATCAGAGGTCCTCAAACTTTTTAAACAGGGGGCCAGTTCACTGTCCCTCAGACATTCCACACATGCGCACTGCGGGCCCGGGACGAGTTGGCTGCTAAGCAGGACAGGCAGCAGTGGCAAAAACACCTGGCGGGCCTGATAAATGTTCTCGGCGGGCCGCATGTGGCCCGCGGGCCATAGTTTGAGGACCCTTGTTCTAGATGTCTTTTGGAACAAAACCATGGTAGTGAGGCCGAGGCAGAGGCGGTTAGGGGTGATTAGGCCAGGAGGAGAGGGCAGCAGCGGGCAAGCAGGCCGGCAGTAGGGGGCAGTTGGGAGCAAGCAGGCCATGAGGGGGGTCAGTTGGGGGGCAAGCAGGCCATCAGGGGGGTCAGTTGGGGGGCAAGCAGGCCAGCAGAAATGGCAGATGGGGGGAGCAGACCGGCAATTGTGGGCAATTGTGGGCGAGCAGGCCAGCATTGGGGGCCAGTGGTGGGTGAGCAGACTGGCAGTGGGGGGCATTTGAGGGTAAGACAGATGGCTGGGGGGCAGCTGCGGGTACACAGGCTGGCAGGCAGAGTGGTTAGGGGCAATCAGGCAGGTGGGCAGTAAGGAGCCAGCGGTCCTGGATGCTGAGAGGGATGTTTGACTGCTAGTTTAGGCCCGATCCCTGAAATCATGCCTAAACCAGCATTCAGACCACCCCAAGGGGTCCTAGATTGGAGAGGGTGCAGGCAGGGCTGAGAGACACCGCACCGCCCCCAAGCACGAATTTCGGGCACTGGGCCACAAGCCTATATACACTGAGTGGCCAGATTATTATGACACCATCAGTATTTCGTTGGGCCACCTTTTGCCTTCAGTACTGCGGCGAATCCTCTTGGCATTGGCTCCCCGAGATGTTAAAAAGTGATGTGAGGAATCTGACACCATGCCTGATGAATAGCACTGTACAGTTCTGTGAGATTTGATGGTTGTGGAACCAGCTGCCTGATGGTTCTTTTAACTTCGTCCCGCAAATGCTCAATTGGATTGAGATCTGGTGATTGTGGGGGCCACCTAAGCAAGGTAAAGCCTCCCTCATGTTGTTGAAACCACTCCTGCACAATACGAGCACCGTCATGGCACATTGTCTTGTTGGAAGAAGCCATCTCCATTGGGATACGCCCTCAACATGATAGCATGAACTTAGGTATGTTGTGCTATTCAGATGTTGTTCCACACCAATTAAAGGGCCCAAATCATGCCAAGGAAAACATGCCCCAGACCATAACACTGCCCCCAACAGCTTGAAGGGCTGTACTCATGCATGTGGGGTGCATGCTTTCATGCTGTTTCCACCAAATTCTCACTCTGCCATCTGCATGATGCAACTGGAAACATCATTCTTCGGACCACATGACTTTTTTCCAATGCTCAACTATCCAATCCTTGTGTTCCTGTGCAAATTGGAGATGTTTTATTTGGTAACTGCAGACAGCAAAGGTGTTCGACCAAGCCTTCAGCTTCCATATCCCAAACAATGCAGTGTATGCCTTATCTGCCTACACACATCAGGTGGTCATAATAATCTAGCCACTCAGTGTATATAAAGTCCTAAGCTACTCTTGGTCCAGTGCTATGATGTGCACTGACCACTAGGGGTCAGACACGCAAAGCTCAGGCATGGAAACATTGAACAGAAAGATGAATCTCAGAGGGAAGGAGGAAGAGGGAAGGCTGGAAGAGATGCACCAAAGATCTTATATGCACACTAGAGGCCCCATGGGGACCCTCACCTGGCCTGTGGGGCTTGGACATGTCCTGAGGGGTCCCGGATGGTGAGAGGGTGCAGGCCAGGCCAAGGGACCCCACTGATGCAGAAATCTGGGCACCAGGCCTCTAGTTATATTTAAATTCTTTTTCTTAAAATATTGTTTACTGCATGTAACATTAGTATATTTACAATCTTTTTTCTTGAAAAAGAGACAGAAAATGCCAAAGAAATAAAAAATGAAAATAAATAAAATAGAGCTTAGAAGAGCCTTTAAAACGAGCAATAGCATTCATGTGGCTGGAGTTACTCGAGCACCTACAGTGATTCCGATGGGACGTGCACACATTCTGCAGACCTGCTGTCTGATGGATCCAGGAGCCCAGAGCAGCTCGGGGACGGCCCATGGGCTGGGGACACACTCTGGGCCCCATGAGGACGCCCCTGTCGCCACAGGCCTGTAGCTGAAGGCCGTCCCTGAGTGCGTCATGGCAGGTGTCCGTCCTGCCATGGGGGAAGGCTGCAGCGCCAAGTGCACAGTGACCTCCTGGACCATGTGGGGCAGCGGGAGGTCGGGGTCCGTGGCTCTCACTCCCCACGGGACTTTCTGTCTGAGCCGAACCCTGTGGCTGAGGAGGATGCGGGTCCGACACCACAGGCCTTGGGCCCGGGAAGCCCTGGAGCAGAGCCCAGAGTGGGGCCACACAGGGCAGGGCCGGCGCCAAGTCCAGTGCCCACCACAGGGAGGCAGGCGGCCTGGCCTGTGAGGGGGCGTCTTCCTCAGACACAAAACCCTGACTAGGAAGGCGCCTCCCCCAGATGCTGGTGCGGGCAGAGCGAGGGTCCGCCGCCCCGAGGACCCAGGGCCTGAGCGGGGCGGTCCTCAGCCCGGGGTCCCCCACTCGCCATCTACCCCGCAGAAGCCTCCAGGCTGCCCCGGCCCCAGGCTGCCAGCAGCCACTCAGGTCAGACAGTCCCCGCACCTCCATGCTGTTGGCTCCACTGGCACCTGGCTGACTTCTGGAAGGGGCGGGACTTCCGCGCGGTGGGCGGTACCAGCGAGGGTCCCTGGCCGCCCCTGGTGGCGGGAGGCGGCAGCACAGGGAAGGGGCTGATGCCAGGTGCCTCCTGTGGGAACACTGTGCCCTGAGCAGGGGAGGCAGGGGGCGCTCTCGCTGCCACAGGGAAGCCCTGCAGGTCCTGGTGCAGAGGCCTCTGCCCACCCCGCCAAGGAAGGGCCCTGATTGTCGCAGGCTTCATGTCATGTACATGTGGGCGCATGGACCGGGGAGAACATGCCATAGGGAGTGTGCCCGTGGCCTGGGCGCATATTGGCCAGAATTTACGGGCAATTTCTACTCTGCTTGCTGTGCTGAGCCTGGTGTTGCCACTCAACCCGGGGCCTCCTGCCTCCCTGTGCGGCGTGGTGCCTCTTCTGGGGTGTGTTCTGTGCCCCCAGGTCCATGCGGATGGGACAGAGTGACCGTGGCCCAACATGGCCGGTGTAATCCAGGATCCGAGAGCAGCTCGGGAGGGGTGGGGGGGCACGGGCTGGGGACACACTTTGGGCCCCATGAGGACGCCCCGGTCGAGACAGGCCTGGAGCTGAAGGCTGTCCCTGAGCGCGTCATGGCCGGTGTCCTCCTGCTGCGGGGGAAGGCTGCAGCGCCAAGTGCACAGTGACCTCCTGGGCCAGGTCGGGCAGCGGGAGGTCGGGGTCCATGGCTCTCACTCCCGACGGGACTTTCTGTCTCAGTCGAACCCTGTGGCTGAGGAGGATGCGGGTCCGACACCACAGGCCTTGGGCCCTGGAAGCCCTGGAGCGGAGCCCAGAGCGGAGCCCAGAGCGGTGTACCCCTTGGCCGGTGTAATCCAGGTCAGAGGGGTCTCAGGGTCTGGGGTGGGTGGGCCTCACTGAGTGACAGGTGTCCTTGTGGAGGGAAATGGGACTCGCTGGCAGAGAGATTGTCATATGACTTGGGCGCAGAGATGGGTGGGAGGATGGGGCTCCCAGCCCAGGAACCTAGGACAGCTGGCTCCACCCGAAGCTGGGAGAGGTTTTCCCTGCAGCCCCAGGAGGACCAGCCTTGCCCTCTCCCTGATCCCAGGGGTGAGAGTCTCTCAGGCAGCATGGAGAGCTCCGGCCCCTGCCCACCCTCCCGGGCACTGTCTCCTGTGCCCTGACCTGTGGCCCTGGGTTTATATCTGCCCAGAGGGCCTGAGGACCAGGGCGCAGGGCTGTGCGAGGGAAACTCAAGAGCAGGAGTGACAAAGCTCTCCTTCAATCGGTTCCCACCGCCTGCAGGACTGCGTACACTCAGCACCCTCACTACCCCCACCCAAGTCTCTACAGCGTCTCCCTTCTGTCTTACACCCTGGAGCCCATGCCTCTTTGTCATGCAATGGTTTCTCCGGTGCTAATTGGGAAGAGGGAGTCAGTCGTCCCCTTTCACAGGAACCAAATGAAGTGAATCGATATATTCCCACGGAGTGCTAACAAGGGCTCTGGCACAGAGGAGCTGCTCAGTGAATAAATACCAGCGCCCTCCACAGGGACCAGGGCAGGTGGTGGACAGGAAGTTCTGTTTCTCTGCTCCTGGTGAAAGGCCTGGTCACAAACATAGGACAGTTCAAGCATGACAGAGGCTGACAGGTGTGCTACAGGGCAAGTGCTAGGGACAGGGTGCTGGTGTGCACACATGTGTGCATGAGAGAGAGAGAGGGAGGGAGAGAGAGAGAGTCTGTGTGTGTGTGTTTGCAGGACATGCCAGTGTTTCCTAGGCTGTCATCCTAGAAATAGCTTAGGGAAAATGCATGAATCTATTTTAATGAAAAGGTAAGTGCAAATGTCCAAGCTGCTCCTGTGCCAGCTCACACCCAAATGGAGAGTGAGCGCCTGTTCGCCACACCGCCTCCTTCATTGACTCCTTCCTGGGTTTTCATCTTTGCCCATCTGGTAGGTGAAAGGTCAGCATAGAGAGGCCCTGTGAGAAGGGAAGGGATACGGGGGACCCTAGGCTGCAAGGTCACCCAACCCTCTTCTTCAGCTCCCTCCAGCCAGCCTCCCAGCCACACCCAGCTGTTTTCCCCCCTGAGCCTGGGGAGAACATTCGGGCAGACCCTGGGAGCCGACCAGTCTCTTCTCCCATCCTTGTGACCATGGTCCTGCAGCTCCTCCTGCGGGTCCTCTTTGGTGCACGCGCTGGCAGAGGGCTCACTCTCACCCTCGCAGGCCCCTGCCATTCAGCCCACCCTACCAGGCAGTGGCCCTGGCTGAGCTGCAGCAGCCTGTGCTGCTGGTGAGAGCCCATGGGTGTGTCCAGGGGCTTCAGAGGCCACGTGATACACACAGACATGGCTAACAATTAACTTATATGAACTTGGGATTCAATATATTATATTAAAAGCAAAGGTGGTAACCCTGGCCGGTGTCGCTCAGGTGGCTGTGCATTGATTGTCCTGTGCTCCCAAAGGTCACCGATTCCATTCCCAGTCAGGGTTCAGGCCCAGGTTGCATGTTCAGTCCATGGTAGGGGTGTTGGCAGAGGCAACTGGTCAATGTCTCTCTCTCTCTCTCTCTTTCTCTCCCTAATCCTCTTTCTAAAATCAATAAAAACATAATAAGAAAGAAAGGTTATAAATACTCAAAACTTGCCCCTTGGCCTTGTTGGCGTGGCTCAGTGGTTGAGCAGAAACCAATGAAACAGGAGGTCACGGTTCAATTCCCAGTCAAGGGCACATGCCTGGATTGCAGGCTTGATCCCCAGTGGGGGGTGTACAGGAGGCAGCCGATATATGATTTTCTCATCATTGATGTTTCTCTTTTCTCTCACTCTCTCTCCCTTCCTTTCTGAAATCAATAAAAATAGATTAAAAAAAAAAAACAAAACAAAACTGGTTACTTGGAATTTTTTCCCTGTTACCCATACTCTTGGGGTTATTCAGACGTATCGTACCTGCGTGGAGGTGATATTATAGAGCAGGGTGGACCATACATCTATTCCCATGTTCGTGGTCGGGACACCATGTCAGCAGCCTGAAATCACCTCTGGTGAAAATATTTGCACCCTAGGAATTGGCCAGTGTTACCAAATCGGGACTTGATTTGTTTTCTTCTGTGCCTGTGGTCTCTAGACTTGAGAAAGTGATGCAGAAAATGTTAATCGTGAAGATTAAACCTAAAAGTGTGCCCTGGGTGAATATTATGACATGCAAATTGTCTCTCTGGTTTTTAAAAAGACCTCTGTAGGCCTTGCAGTGCCAACACATTATAAGAATTGAGGGACTGGGCTGGCATTCAGAAAAGCACTACCTGACTGAGTAGTCACTCACATCATGAACAAAAGAGTGAGGATCTCACAGGCACCTCCAGTTTGTCTTACTTGCTAACATAACAGCAAGCATCACCCAACATTCTCATTGGAATGACACTCATCCGTCGCTGAGGGCAAGAATAGGGTGGCTATAAATTCACCTGTTTGGCAAAAATCAAGAAGAGCTTTCGAAGGAAGTCAATGGGCTCTGTATCTACATCTTTATTTACTCGTGTGTGTGTGTGTGTGTGTGTGTGTCTGTGTGTGTTTATGTGTGTGTGTTTATGTGTGTGTGTCTCTGTGTGTGTCTGTGTTTGTGTATGTGTGTGTGTACATATAAACACACTCCCTCCTCATCCTCTGGTTGGTTGATAAACATGTGGCTGGATGCTTCTTTCCCGAGGTGTGTCTGACCTTTTCCCATTTTCTCACTTTCCTGCTCTCCCCAGGGGGAGCCCCTCTGGTGCCACAGGTGACCCCGCCCTCTCTGCAGGCAGACCTCAGCCCTGAGCGGTCACGTGGATGTTTACCACCCCCCGGAGCGCGCAGCTCCCAGCCAGTGCAGAGAGGTGGGGCCCTGGAGCTCAGGAGGGCCTGGTTTGGGTGTTCCCTCTGCAGCAGGATCCCGTGGCACCGCCCCGGGGGGACCACCCCCTGGATTGGGTGTTATGTGAGTGAGAAGTCAGAGTTGGGAGCAACTGGGGGAGTGAAGGATAGGACAGGGGGAAGGGAGGGCGATGCCCAGCATGGTCTGGGGCAAGGGGACAGAGGGGATGAGAGGAGGAGCACAGAGGCTTCGGTGGGGGAGGAGCGTGAACGGTGTGCTGAGCATTGTGGGGTGGAGGTGTCTTTGGGACCTCCAAGCTGGGAACAGATCTAGCGGTTCCCAGGAGAGGCCTGGGCTAGTGGTGCTGGGAGCCTTCTGGGAAGATGGCAGTGAAAGCTATGGGTACGACCAGCTTCTCTGGGGCTGGAAGGGGGTGAGAGCGGGTGGGGTGCACCCCGCGGTGTGTCACATGGAACACATACTCCGCAGAAGGACGGGTGTAGCTGGTGTGGAGGCTGAGGGAGGGAGGTTCACAAAGGTAGGTCAGCGGGGTGGATGCCAGAGGTGCCAGGGGGCTGAGAAGTTGTGGGAGGCAGGCAGACCAGTTGGCCAGGCCCTGCCAAGACACAGGGACAGGGGTGTCGGGGGGACCTGGGATGAGAACAGTCAGCTAAGAGGGGTGGGCACATTCCAGATCCATTCCAGACCCAGGTTCAGGGGAGCGATCACCTGCTGGAAGTGGAGAGAGGAGGGGTCCAGCCCGCACCCCAGGTTTTGGCTTCTGTGACTGACAGCTGGTGGACTTGGATAAGCAGGGAGCCCAGAGGAGTCAGGGACAGTGGAGAAGCCTGCAGCCCAGGCAGGGGGTCTAAGGCAGCGACCTCAGGCCTGAAGCTCAGGAGCGGTCAGTGCTGGGGAGCAGGTGGCTCAGGCCAGCAGAGGGGCAGGGAGGGGGCTGCCTCCATGGTGGAACCTGGGAGCGAGCACACAGGGAACTCCAATGAGTGTTTGTGGGAAGGATGAGGGGGGACCCAGGGACCGGCCAGTGTGCGCCCTGAAGAGCTGTCCCAGAGGGGAGAGAATCAGGGGACAGAGGCTGAGAGCTCCCAGGGGTGACCGGTCAGGTTCAGACCCTGCAACAGCCAATGGCGGAGGGGAGGCGGCCTGCAGGGGTCCACATGCTCAGTTTGGCTCCCATCTTTGGGGAGGGCAGCTCGCAGAGGGGGCGGCTCCCCCAGGGGCAGGGCCTTGGAAAGAAGGGGAAAGGAGGCCACAGGAAGCACCTTACACAAGAGGCTGGTGAGGGAGGAGGGACACGCAGGCGGCAGCTGGACGGGCCGCCATGAGGTCAGGTCTGGGGGGATCTTCACCTGCCGTCCTCCTCCCTCCTCGGCCTCTTCCTAGTTGAGTGGCCTTGGAAAACCCAAGGATCATTGTAAGCTGAGCTCCTGCTGTGATAGAAATCCCAAATCAAAATGGGATTCCACTTAGAGGGACTTAAACTACACCAAGGCCTGGGAAGAGCGGCTGCCTGGGAAACAGGAAACCTGGCTTCCCCATCTCTGGCCTCCTGGCCGAGGGAGGTCTGCATTCCAGGGGCCCAGGACCTGGGGGCGGAAGCGGGGAGCCTGGAGCCCGGGCATCGCTGCCAGTGACGAGCGGTGAGGAAATCCAGGACTCAATTCTACTCCAACTCATTTTATTACAAACCCATCCTTGTGTTCCAAAATCAATGGCTAATCAGTACAGGTCACAGCACTCAGAGACATAACACATTTGCACACCCAGTTCTTTGTCAGCACATTAAGGCCAAAGGAAAACCTCCTTATAGATCCCCGGTCCCCAGGCCAAGCCCATCCCAGGAGAGCACCTTAGGAAACCGGAAACCATATGTCAGGAACCAGCCATATACACACTAGAGGTGTGACTCCCAAAGAGAAAGATTGATGCCAACTGATGTCAATATGGGCTGTCCCCCAAAATGGTAAAAAGAGGTAGGGCTGCTGATGGAAAATGAGTCCCCATTGGATGTAAAAATGGACTTACCCCAAAAAGGTAAAGAGAGGTTGGGCTGCTGATGGACAATGAGTCCCCATTGTATGTAAATATGGGCTGTCCCCCAAAGAGGTAAAGAGAGGTTGGGCTGCTGATGGACAATGAGTCCCCATTGAATGTAAATACAGGCTGTCCCCCAAAACAGGTACAAAGAGGTCAGACAACTGATGGAAAATTCTCTCCATGGAATGTACATGTAGTATCCCCCCAAAATGTAGACACATTAACAGCTGATAACGCACTTAATTTTCACTTCTTTTCAGTTTGAACAGATTTGAAGAAATCAGTGAAGACGGTAAGATTTGAACGAAGACCATGTCTCCACAGACTTTTTATGGGGACACAGAAAAGATAAAGTTGAGGGGACCCAACACCCCGCAGTCGAGGAATCGAGGGCAGCTATTGAGAGAGAAGCGTACAAACACCGAACCGAAGGAACGATTCTTGATGTGTGCGGCTCCGTGGCTGCGTCAGTTCTGGTCCAGGTGCTGCTGCTGCTGAAGCAATGGAACCGCAAACACCGAGAATTGCTGCGTTCGGTGTTTCTGCGCATCCTCTGTCCACAGCGGCCCTGGATGCCTGGACTGGGGCCCGTTCGGGACCAGACACTTCATCCTGGATGTGTCCCCATCACAAAGTCCAGAGGATACGTCTTCTTGGTTCCAAGCTGAGTCTGGCTTCACCCATTACGTCAAATCCGCTCACCCTGAAAGGAGGGAAAACTGGGTTCTCAGCTGTTAAAGTGCGTGTACATTTGGTGGACAGCCAGCCTGTGGTACATCCATTTGGGGGACACCTCAAAACACATATATTTCATGAGTGCCTACACGGGTATGGAATGTAGTAAATTGGGTTTCTATCCCGGGGAGTGACTCAGAAACAAAGACTCAAAGTGTCATCCTCGATGGTGGACACCGGGGGCTACAGCCGCGTTAGCGACCAGGCTGCACCCGCCTCTCGCACACGCTCCCCTCTGCACACTGTGGCCTCTGCTGGGAGGGGGCGGGCAGGGCTTCTCTGCGCCAGGCGGGGCAGAGCCCATGATGGTAGAAAAGTGAACCCGGGGCAGGTCCGGGGCCCAGGAGCCAGCTGGAGAGAGGCACAGGCTGAGGCCACCTGCCTGGACGGCCCCGGGCTCAGGAGTGTGGGGCCCAGGCCTGGCTCGGCAATGCTCTGGGGTAACAGTGAGCCCGACTCCAAGGTCCACCCAGGGCCGCGAGGTCTTGGTCGTCTGGCCGGTCTGGGCTTCCACGTTCCAAAGTCGCTCCCGGCCCCTCAGGCCGATGGCAGAGGGGGCCCTGGTGGTCAGAAGGGGTGTCAGGAGTTTGAAGGCTCAGGGGCTGCGGGTCCAAAGGACCAGTCGCCCACGGCCACGCTCATAATCTGAGCTCCACCTGCTGGTCCCACGCAGCTGTGGCGACGCCCGCCTGCTCTCTAAGTTGTTCCCATGACTGACATTCTCAGGGGCCCGTTGGCGTGGGAGCCACGTCGGGTGACTTCAGTGGGCTCTTGGCTGGGAGCCCCTCTCTGTGGTCCTGCCCTGGACCCGTCGGGCTCTGAGAAGCTGACACTGCCAGGACAGGGGCCACGGTGGCCCTTGCCCTGAACGTCCGGGCCTGAGGCCTCGTCCTGGCAGCCGGGGCTGCAGTCACTGTGTGGTGCTGGGGCTGGAGCTGCTGCGGCCGCCACCTCCCGTGGCCATGGCAGGGCCGTGGCGGAGGCTGCAGGGGAGTCAGCCTCTCCTCCTTTGAGGGAGCCAGTGAGAAGCGCCTCCTGTCCAGTGGTTGGCACTGGGGACCCTGGCGGTGAAGGAGCTGGGGCAGAGGGTGTGGCTGGCTGTTTCTGCCCCTCGAGTCCTCAGAACCCCTGCCTTCAGGTGACTCCTGTTTGCCGGCCTGTGGCCTGCGGTCCCAAGCAGCTGGGCTCATGCTAGGCTGACCGCCCTATTTAGGGACAGGCACCAGCGGGCAGCTGTGTGGGAGGTGGGGGGGCAAGGGGGGAATGGGGTGGCCTGGCTCTGCCCAGAGAAAGGCTCTGGGGAGGCAGGGCTGCCTCAGGGCGCACTGGGTGGGCCTTGGGCTCAGGAGGTCTCCAGTTGGGCTTCACATACCGCCCCGCCTTCAGCAACTTCCCTCGCAAGGGGCTGACAGTCCTCCTGCGGGCACAGAGCTGGAGGGCATCCTCCCTTTGCTACTGGCAGGTGCGCCTGCCTGGCCCCCGGTGGTCAGGAGATAAAGGTGTTTCTGAGCAGGTACCTTGGCAGATCATCGGGCACCTGGGAGTGTCCTACAGGGAAGAGAGGAAGGATGGAGAGGACGGAGTGAGGGCAGGAGGGTTCTCGGAGAGTCCTTCCATCACAGGGCCGCCCCTCACAGGCCACATGGCCAGGACCAAAGTTACCGCTCCTGCTCAGCCTGTTCACAGCCTAGCGTCACCCCAGCTCCCGCAGCGACTTTGGTCAGGACGCCAGGCCTGGGTGCTGGGTCAGCAGAGGCATCTGACTGGTCAAGGCTGCCTCCGTGGAGGGCCACTCCCTTCAGTATCGGGTCCCCAGGGCCTGGGGCAGAGAAGGACAGTGAGAAATGGGGCTGCAACACCCCATGTCAAGGGGGGGCGACCACACCGAGGCCCAGCAGCAGAGGCAGCGGGGCCCACGGAGCCCAGGGGCAGAGGTGGGGCTGCGCCTCACGGGCTGTGGTCTGATTGGGAGGCCCTGGCCGCAGACCTGAGTGGAGGCCTCCACTCTACCCATCGCTCACAGGGCGGGCTCTGAGCAGCTGGGAGAACTTGGGGGACCAACTCACGAGGCTGCACCAAATGTTGGCACAAGGCCAACACATAACTCCTGGGCACTCCTGCTGTGAGACACTGTGTCCTCAGATCCCTGATTTCAAAGCACCCTGACCCAAGTCTGCCTAGGACCACTCCACACCTGTGTTCCGGGCCCTCACGGTCCAGGAGGGCACCCTTAGGATTTGAGAACCAAGTTGGTTACCACCCGAACAACCCTCTGTTTAAGAAGTCCTCCTCTCCGCATGGTGACTTTGACTGCACCATGAGTTTACCTGGTATTTTGTGCTTTCTGCAATCTCTGAATTTTCTACCATGAATGTATACTCTTGTCAAAGCTAAACAGAATCCCAATTAAAAAAAAAAAAAACATGACGGCAACACCCTGAAAGACCTGCAACTACTCCATCTTGGGACAGGCGATGGCCTTTCCAATCCCAGTGGCACAGGCGAGCGGTGGAACTCCGGGAGCAAGAGGACAGGCTGTTTGCACAGCATCAGGCTGCAGGCAGCCCCGGGGCTGTGGGCCCGGAGCCACACCCACTGTGGGGATTGCGGGCCCCTCCTCACTCTCCCAGAACCTGCCCCCCTGCCCCTCAGCCACTCAATGTCACACCCACCATGAAGTCTGAAGCACCCAAATCTTACCGCTTGACATCAGGCCTCCACTGTGTGGTGTCACCTGGAGGAGCAGAGCGGCGCACACAGCCAAGCCAGAGAGACCTCGGGTTTCCAACTGTGCCCACGGGAGACAGGCTGAGGGAGGACCAGGCCGTGCCAGCCCAGGAGTTACAGCCGGTGCAAGAGGCCAAGTAGGGGACACATCAAGCCACTAAGTCAGGGCGATGGTGACTCCTGCTTTGGCGTGGCCTTGTTGTCATGGCGACTGAGGTTTCCATTAGGTTCAGGATTTTTCTGCTTCCAAGCGAACTGCTTTTCTTTGGGCTTTTGTTGTTATTGTTGTTGTTGTTGTTGTTGTTGGAGTTTTTTTGTTCTTTTAAAAGAAACTTAAAAATTTTTCAGAAATAAAGGGTATATGATCAAGACGGGGATAAAGGGAAAGGATTATAAATCTTCGTGGTCGGAAAAAAGGGAGAGGCAAGTTAGGGTGGAGAGGGTGGGTGCATTAAATGCAGCATTTCATGACATTAGACCAAGTTGGTTACCACCCGAACAACCCTCTGGCCACTGGAGGCTTGTCTTTGACCGCAACATGCTTCTTGCTGCTCCAAAAGGCACTCTTGAGTTGTTCCGTCGCTAAATCGTCATCCCGGATAACCAAGGGAGGAAGGATCAAAACACAGAAAACAGCAAGTAAATGACCTGAATAATGGACAAATGATCCTACATTCGCCAAATGTACTTGGGAAGTCAGAATCCAGTCCAGCCCGGGAGAGACGGCAACATTCCCCCCAGCACAACCAGCATCAGGGCCCGGTGGACCCTTTCTGCTCAGACTCCAGTCAAGTGTTGGAGTGGCAGCTGGAGCCAGGGCTCCACGTAGCACGAGAGGAGCATTCTGTACTGCTCAAGGAGTGGATGTCTTAGACTGCTTTTCCATTTCCATGGGTTACATTATTAAGCAAGGGTGTTTATTGATGTAGGGGGCAGCTTTTCTTACTCATCCGCTTTTTTGTCCAATGTGTTTTTATTGATTTTCAGAGAGGGGGAGGGAGAGGGAGATAGAAACATCCATGATGAGAAAGATGGATCGGCTGTCTTCTGCACGCCCATACTAGTGTGCCCTGACCGGGAATCAGAAGGTGATCTCCTGGTTCATGGGACGATGCTCACCCAACTGAGCCACACCAGCTGCGCTTACTCATCCATTTTAATGACAGGCTCCCTGGCATCCTGTCTCACACACAACTAACTCCTGCTCCCCTCCAAACACTTAGTGGCATGCTTCTGGCCTGCTGCATGCAGTGAAACAGTCCACCTGGACTCCTCAGTCATAATACTTCTTTTTAAAAAGTCCTCAAGGGAGGATTTTTTTTCATTAGTCTTTAGAGAGAGAGTGGATGGGAGGACGTAGGTGAAGGGAGGGAGAGAGCAGGAGAGGGAAACATCGATGGGAGAGAGATACATCCACTGGTTGCCTCTCTCACAAACCCCAACCGCGGCCAGGATCAACCCTGCAACCGAGGTATGTGCGCTTGACTGGAAATCTAAGTTGCGCCCCTTCGGTCCTTCGATGCTCTAACCACTGAGACAAACGGGCAGGCTCACTAAGAATTCTGGTACCTCTCACAGCCTCTGATGGCAGGATGACTTTGCACATAATGAAAATACCTACCTCTATCTGATACCAAAACACCCTCAAACGCAAGCATTCTTCCACTGTAGATGGTGCCGCATCCTCTCCTCTTGGTTTAGCCCTCACAGCCTTTAAGTTCTAGTCTTATGAGAGCAGACAATTGGTCTAGTGACTTCCTCAACAGGTCAATCCTTGAACAGAAGGGATTTCTCCAGTCCTGATGGAGGATTCAAGTGCACAGCTGCACCTCTGCTATTTCTTCCCCCGCAGCGCCACCTGCTGACACAGCTCACACCACAGAGAAGGGACCCACTCCTCAGTGCTGGGGCCCCAAGTTGGTTGAGCATCTTCAGGGAGCAAAGCAGCTTGAAGGGCAGGCAGTGCTCACAGCGGTTAAGAGTTCGGGCCCCGGAACCTGTCAGACGCGGGTTCGGGTCCCAGCTCCAACACCGATTCTCTGGGCCAGTGCTGACCCTTGTCAAGCATTCCTGAGCTCCCCTCCCAGCTCTGAACGGGGGGCAGGAATGGAGCCGACCTCCCACGGCAGCTAGACCTCAAGGAGACGGACAAAGTGGGTCAACTACCGAAAGGCTGCTGAGCCCAGAAAGCCCCCTCGCACGGCTGCCGTTACTAACTGCAGCCCCTGACCTGCTCACTCAGGGATCCAAACCACAGTGGGGATCTGTCAAGCAGTTTTTTCTCAGAAGGTTTTGCTGACTCAATTGGGCTGATTATAGCTCATTCATCAACTTAGCCAATCACACAAGTGGACGTGATACATGTCCAAAAGTGTGAGGAGCCAGTAGGAAAACCCCAGGCCACAGAACCCTCTGGAGAAAACCAATGCTAACAAGGCAGTAAGGTTCATGATCATTTACCTGCACGTGAGCGTTTCCCCGCCTTCACCTCCTGTGAGACCGGGAACGCAAGCAGCAGCCCCCAGACAGTGTGTCCGCGTGCGCACACTTCATTTCTGCATCTCGAGTGACACAGCAGGACTTGCAGTGGTGACTGCCACCCGGAATGGCTGCTGCACCCGTCACAGCCACAGGGCGCCTTGTCACGGCTCCGGGTCCTGTCAGGTCCTGTCCCCCCAGCCCCTGGGAGCCCACGAGTTTCGGGCCTGGTCCTGTCTTCAGAAAGTCCTAGTGTCCTGCGGGTGACTTGGCTTGTCCTCGAGAGCGGCTTCTCTGGCGTTGGAACAATTTGAGGAAGGCTCTGGCTTGACTCCAGCGCTTTTTCCTATTAGGAGTAGAGAGTTAGGACACTGCCAACCCCCACTGCCCCTCCAGCCGGGGAAGCGGCCCTTCCCTTGGGGTTCAGCACCAGGTTCCCCACGAATCTGCATCGCCAGCACCAGGATCATCGCATGTGGCCTCAGGGCGTGGGGCACCATTGGCAGTTCATTCGCACAGACCCAGGGACGGGAGAAGCGTTCCTTGTGGCAGAAACCCGCACTAGCCTCTCCGGAAACACAACCTCACATGCAGCCTCCACTCTGCGTCACCGGGAGGCACCGGGAGAGGTGCTGTGCTCATCTAGGTGTGCTGGCAACTGTGCATCCCAGGGCCATGTCAGGGAGAGTCAGGGCCTCCTCATTTCCCGCTGGAGCTCCAAATAGGTGAGACGGGCAGGCAGACTTAGCCCCTTCCTGGCACTGAGGCGTCTGGGTGAGGGGGGAACAGGGTGGGCCCAGTGGGCCATGTGGATGAAAAGAGTGGACACTGGCTGGTATGCCCCAGGGGTTAGAGCAGTGGCCCAAGCACTGAAGGGTCAATGGTTTGATTCTGGGTCAAGGACATGTACCTGGGTTGCAGTTTTATCCCTGGGCCCACTGGGGGTGTGTGCTGGATGGCAACCAATCAATGTGTCTCTCATATTGATGTCTCTCTCATTGATGTCTCTCTCTCTTCCCCCCAACCCTTTGTTCCCCTCTACTCTCTCCAAAAATCAATGAAAAATAATCCTCAGGTGAGGATTGAGCAAAATTAAAATATCCCTAGCCGGTTGGGCTCAGTGGGTAGAGCATCACTCTATGGACTGAAGGGTTCTGGGCTCCATTCTGGTCAAGGGCACATACCCCGGTTACAGACTCAATTCCCGGCGGGGGGTGTGCAGGAAGCAGCCAATTAATGATTCTCTTTCATCACTGATGTTTCTCTCTCTCACCCTCAGCCTTCTTCTCTGAATTCAGTTAAAATATACTAATATATATATATATATATATGTATATATATGTATATATATATGTAAAAGTGAAACCACTGCCATCCCCATTCCTAAAGGATCACAGTTCTCCTACACTAAGAACATCAATTATTTTACTGGTAAATACAAGCTTTTTTTTGAAACTTTCTCTTTTAATTGATACATTAGAAAACTTTAACTTTCAACTGACATACATTGGGAATATAAGACATTCTAAGGTCAAATAATATTCCAAGATCTGGGGATGAAGGATTTGACCTGATGAAACAATCACCATCAAGCAAGCATGGCTAGGTGCCAGTAACCTGAAACAATGAAAAAATTAAAGTCACCAATAAAAATAAAACGGGGGTGGGGGGGAGTGTTCAGCTCCATTCACTTGTAAATGCTTCATGAACTTGTAGTACAGTAAAGGTCTCTTACAGGAAACAAAAAGCAGATGGACTGGACTCATCTGAGCCAACGATTTGAAATATAAAACTTTAAATTTGTTTTAAAGGGAAATAACTTTACATTCACTTACCCTTTCCTTAGAGAGGCTAAGTAAAACAAGTACTACACCTACGCACCCAGAGGTGTGATGGATGTCATTTGCACATATAAGATCTTTATACTGGCCACAGTTCCTTGTGAACAGAGCTAAAATTAAATACTTCATACTCACATTGGCATGTGAGCCCTGTGAATTTCCCTTTGCTCATTCTCCTCCCTCTCCTGGGACAACCACATCCCTCTTTCCTGCCAATAAAACCCCACCATCCTTCAAGGTCTAGTTCTCCCTCCTCTGTGCTTCCACAGCACAGGAGGCCCATAACTGCTACATTCTGCCATTGAGGCAGTTCTAACAGTACCCACCCCATAGGGTGCTCTAAGGATTCCATGAGATAATGCACATGGTTAGAGCTGCATAAACACAGGTGTTTAATTATGTGTGCACAGGTTCCTTCCCTAACACCATGTAAGTTCCCTCAATACCTAGGAAGAGTGCCTTGTACCTCACAGATGCTGAATTTCATTCAACATACTTATCCTTCCAAACAGTTCACCTCTGTGTCTGAGAAAACATTAGAAAACTCTACTCCAAACACTTCACATACACAGACACGCCACAGCAGGACTATGAAGTGTTGTGCCAAAATGCCAGCAGGAGGAAGCTTAGAGGATCACAGGGCCTTTCAGGAGTCGTACTCCAGACACGTGTGCACACACAGCACACAGCCTGCAGGCACCTCTGCCACACCTGGTGCCCTCGCACTGAACCTCTGTCCTGCTTTAAGGTCTTTTGATGCCATAAGAGGGAGTTAATGAAGGTTCTTAGGGTGCAGGGACACACGGGAACTAGAGTGGCAGGGAAGTAAATACTAAAGCAATGACAATGTGAGGGAAGAGAAAATAAAGTGAAATAAACCACAGACAAGTAATCTTATCGAAAGAGCACCGACACCTTCGTCTTCATTGCTGCCACGCAGTGCTGACTCAGGGGTTGGAAACCACCGGGTCTCACTCCAGTCCTTTCATCCCTGTATTAACAGTCCCTGGGCGTGATGTCCCAGGCACCTAGGCGTCAACCTTGATTTCATCTGAAGAAAGCACAGCTTTCATCTTTGAACACCTCCGAAATGTCATTTTTCTGTTTTCATCAGAGGGGATTTCTTAGACTTGAACCCTGAAATGCATTGAATGAGATGATTCATAGGAATTATGACTTTGCTGAGTCAATAATGTGAGTAATTTTTATCTACATCTTCAAAGAACATTAAATAATCTAAAGATTTGAATCTGACCCCATATTTTCTAAACATAACCATGCCATTTCAGAAATACACTTTACATTCTCGCCTTAGAAATTAATTGCCTATCACTTGACAGATAAGAGAAGTTCACCTTCCACTGCATTCATTCAGCAGATGACTCACCTGGGGAGAAAGGTCCATGTTTTGGGCTTGCTAGGCTGCCATGTGGCTCTGACTGAACAAATGATGCTCAGAACCGGAAATGATATTTTCCCATTTGAAGCATGTAGGAAGCTCTCTGAAACACCAGGAAACCTCAACACCCCAAACAGTTAACAGGGACTATGCTGTCTGGGGCAGGGGGAGAAGGGTCTTTCACTTCTTTCTTTGTGCAATTCTGTGATTCCTTTTCGTTTAATATCAAGTACATAGGAGAACAGTATGGAGCTTGCTCAAAAAACTAAAAATAGAACTCCCATTTGACCCAGTGATCCCACTACTAGGAATATATCCCAAGAAACCAGAAACGCCAATCAGAAAGGATGTATGCACCCCATGTTCATAGCAGCACAATTCACCATAGCTAATATTTGGAAACAACCTAAGTACCCATCAGCAGATGAGTGGATTAGAAAACTGTGGTACATCTACACAATGGAATATATGCTGCGGTAAAAAAGAAGGAACTCTTGCCTTTTGCAACAGCATGGATGGAACTGGAGAGCATTATGCTAAGTGAAATAAGCCAGTCAGAGAAAGATAAATACCACATGATCTCACTCATTTGTGGATTATAGAGAACAACATAGACTGATGAAAAGGGACAGACCCAAAGACTGAGAAACAGCGATCAGGCTATCAATCCCCAGAAGGGAAGTTGGGGAGGGAGGGGGTAATGGGAAGACATCAACCAAAGGACTTGTATACACGCATATAAGCCAAACCAATGGACATGGACAACAGGGGGATGGGAGCATGAGTGTGCGGGGAGTGGGGGGGGGTGTCGGGTGGGGAGGTTGGGGGTTAATGGGGGGGATGAGGACACATTTGTAATACCTTCACTAATAATTTTTTTAAAAAAATGCAAGGACGTTTAGGCAATGCCAAAAAAAATCAAGTACATATATCACTTTAAAAATGATTAACAAAAACAAATTTTATAGGACTTATTTATAAAACAGAAAAGGAACTAATAAAATGAATCCAGACTCAGATCTTTATACTAGTAATAAATTACATTAAGTGAGATACATCTGAACTGAACTAGATTGATCAGAAAAGTCAGTGAAATTTCGGGTACAAGTGACCTTTTAGGACATGTGACCTTGTCAGAGGATTTCACACGTAGTCCCTCACCTGCCCCTCAGACAGACGAGGCAACAGCTCAGATACAGACTTCCATCTTCTTCACGATCTCAAGGCCCATCCTACATAATAAAAGTCTACTATGCAAATTGACCAAACGGTGGAACGACTGGACGCTATGATGCACACTGACCACCTGGGGGCAGATGCTCAATTCAGGAGCTTCCCCCTGGTGGTCAGTGTGCTCCCACAGGGGGAGCACCACTCACCCAGAAACCATCCTCACAGCTGGTGAGCACAGTGGTGGTGGTGGGAGCCTCTCTTGCCTCCGTGGCAGCGCTAAGGATGTCCGACTGCTGACTTCTCCCAAGGGCCCCTGGACTGCAAGAGGGTGCAGGCTGAGCTGAGGGACCATCCCCCCATGCACGATTTTCGTGCACTGGGCCTCTAGTACATTATATTCTTCCTGCAACTTATTTCTGTAAAATGCCACTGTAGAACTTAGCCCCACAATATACATAAAACAATGAAACACAACGAAAATTTATGGTCAAAATTGGCATCTTTCAAAGGAATAATCAATTTTTATTTTCAACAAATGTATTTTAGTATAGCACTTCTAAAACTAAGCTTTAAAAGTAATTTGAAATTACCCCAAACATGTCAGCTTAGGTCAAATTCAATCCACTGCCCTCCAAGCCCCTACTGGTAGGCAGATAGCAGTATCTCACGGGCATCCCAGTGGTTTTCCACATACGAAAGTTCCCTTCTCCCTCAACACCTAATGCACATGAATTTATTTAAACTCTCCCTAAAGTAATATGTATTATCAACCTGGACTCTTGGAGTACAAACTCCTTCTGACTATTATCTTGTGTTTAAGGTGAGACTGCATTTTTATTCATTCTAAGGTGCCCAGGAGAGTTTGGAGCCAGAATGTAATAGAGAAAATAATGGCTGAAAAATCCCAAAATCTGGCAAAAGACATAAGCTACAGATTTAATAAGCTACACAAACCCCAACTAGGATAAACCCAAGAAATCCATGCCGAGATACAACTATTTTACTCCCAGTAAGGATGAAAGAACACCACGTTTCTTGAGTCATGAGTTTGATGTCTACCAGGATAAGCTAAGCAAAACCCACCAACCCCTTCAGAGCTTGTCTGCTTTCAGTGTCCTGACCAAAGTGTACATCAGCACCATGGACAGGACCCATTCTCCTTGACCAGCCACATCTCAAAGGGAGACCTCATCTGCATCTCCTAGGGCTGAAAGCAAGCCTGCCCTTTGTTCCAGAGGCTGGCACGCACTTCCAAAACTGTTCCCTACACACCAAGGAACAAGGGCAGACAGTGCCCCGTGCAAGACAAGCAGAACCATGGGGGAGCCCCAGAGAACTGTCTCCCATCAGGCAACATGTACCTTTCACTTTCAGGAAATTGTGTTATGAATGAGCACCCTCTCCAATAGGAAGGTTCTTCTATACAAGTCAACTAAGGACAGAGAACCTGATTTGATAAAGGACATGGTGTATATTCCTTGCTGTTATCACTAACCTAGTACACATTCCTGGCTATCTGACAGCTTCTGCAGTCAGGAGCAGGCATGGTGTAAGCCAGCCGTGGGCAAACTACGGCCTACAGGCCGGATCTGGCCCGTTTGAAATGAATAAAACTAAAAAAAAAAAAAAAAAAAAAAAAAGACTGTACCCTTTTATGTAATGATGTTTACTTTGAATTTATATTAGTTCACACAAACACTCCATCCATGCTTTTGTTCCAGCCCTCCGGTCAAGTTTAAGAACCCATTGTGGCCCTCGAGTCAAAAAGTTTGCCCACTCCTGGCATAAGCGGTCCCTCTGATTTGGGGCTCAGAAGACCAGGGTTTTGGCTGAGACGGTGGTCTCCCCTGAGTGTCCAGGAGGAAAGGAGGTGCTTCCAATCTCACCCCAGTTGCGGGCAGAATTCGGTTTCCTGCAGGTGTAGGACTGAGGGTGGATCTCCTGTGGCTGCGGCTGCAGGCGTCCTCAGCTCCGAGAGGCCACAGGGAGCTTCTTGACCCGTGGGCCACTTGCTGCTGCAGAGCCCACAGAGCAAAGGGCCAGCAACTCCAGCAGAATGGCCACTGCAGTCTGTGTGAGGAACCTGTCAATGTGTCGTTGCCACCACGGTGGACATGTGCTCTCGTGCTGTCTTCAGATGTGTTCCTGGATGGGGCTGGATGGGATCAGAATCAGTGGGGTGGATGCCAGGGTGTCCTACCATAAGCCACCATTTGGGGTTGAGTGACAGTGTGTGTGTGAGGAGGATGTGGGCACGGGCACGAGGAGCCTGTGGATTTAGAAACTTGAGAGAAGTGGCCACTGAATTGTCATTGAATGATCTGACTGGGTGTGTCTCTGTCCCACAGCCTGACCATCCCCTGACCCAAGGCCCTGACGGTCAGCAAGTGGAGCAGGGTCCCAGGACAGGAAGCCCTTACTGGGCTTTTCCCCAAAGGCCTCGGCTGGAAGCCCAGCTTCACCGTCCATGGAACCACCAGGGAGGAGGCGTGTTCTCCTGAGAGCTGGGGCTGCATCTGTGATTCTTGGGGGCAGGAGTCCTGCAGCTGTGGGCGCCAGGTTTGCATATCCTCCAGCTCCCACTCTAGCACCCAAACTAGCCATCCCTGACCAGGCCCTTCATGGACTTCCACCTTCTGCCCTGTGCACAGGTGCAGGCCCCGGTTCATGCAGCACAGCCCAGGGCCCTGGGGGGCACCGCAGGGAAGTTCCTGTACCCTTTGGGGGCAATGAGTGAGAACCTGTGTGGCAGGTGTGCCCACTCAGTCACACAGGACAATCTCCTTGTACCCGAGAGAGAAGAAATGAGACTTAACTGGCTCCTTCCTGCCTTATTCCTACAGATCAAACTTTGCCCCCTGTATCCTCAGGCCAGGGAAATACGTGGAGATTTTGCTTTTAGGGAAATGACCATAGAGAACGGCAGGCCACTCAAATTTCTAAGAGTGACTCTATCTTAGTATGTTTGGGCTGCTATGACGAAAATACCATAAGCTGCATGGATTATAAGCAACAATTTATTTCTCATAGTTCTGCAGGCTGGGAAGTCCAAGATCATGGTGCTGGTAGTTTCAGTGTCTGCTGAGGGCCTGCTTTCTCGCTCATTGACAACCTTCCCTTCACTGGGCCCTCACTTTGTGGAAGGGGCACTAATGCCAGTCAGGAATGCTCCACTCTCATGACCTAAGCACCACCTCCAAACACCATCACATACAGCATATGGTTTCCACATGGGAATTTTGGGGTGGGGGGGGGGGCAAGTATTCAGTCCTCTCAGCAAACTCCTTCTTGTATTGAAGTCTTCTGAGAAGAGGCATTTGAGCTAAACCCTGAGGGCTGGCATTCCAAATAAAGAAATGAGGATGTACCCAGATCCCAAGACCACAAAGTGCAAGGTGTGTTTGGGGACACTCAGGAGATGATCTTAGTGCAGACATAGGTTTCAGCCAATTTTATATTTCTGGATAAAGAATTTGAACTTGATTTCTTAGGCCATAAGTTGTCTATTGAATGAATGAATACATATATATATATATATATATATATATATATATATATATAGACAGAGAGAGAGAGAGAGAGAGAGAGAGAGAGAGAGGAAACTATATATATATAGTTTTCACCTGAGGATTTATTTATTTATTTATTTATTTATTTATTTATTTATTTAGAGAGAGACATCTATGTGAGAGAGAAACTTCAATCAATTGCCTCCTGCATGCCCCTCACCCGGGATCAAACTGCAACCTAGGTATGGGCCCTGATTGGAAATCAAACTCCCAACCTTTTTTGGTTACAAGAGGACACTCAACCAATTGAACAACGGGGTCAGAGATCCATTGATATTTTTTAAAAATATATATTTCTTTATTGATTTCAGAGAGGAAGGGAGGAGAGAGAGATAGAAACATCAATGATGAGAGAGAATCACTGATCAGCTGCCTCCTGCACACCCCCTACTGGGGATGGAGCCTGCAACCCAGGCATATGCCCTTGGCCTGGATGGAACCTGGGACCCCTCAGTCCGCAGGCTGATGCTGTATCCACTGAGCCAAGCCGGCTAGGGCTCCATTGACATTTTTAACCTAGACATCCTATGCCGTGGGAGAGCAGAGCTCAGGAAAGTTTTCTAGTTTCCATCAGTGTGAGATTGTACAGCTAAGTCCACGGAGAGGGAGGGCCTGTAAAGCTGGGGTGCTTCATCCAGGTCTAGGCGTCACCTGGCGGTGTGTCTGTGAAGCTCAGAAATGGCACGCCATGTTTCTGTGAGGACCTCCGTGTCCTTCCTGCACTTTTCACAGGGTCTGGCCCTACAGGGTGAAGGAGCACCAGCAGAGGGGAAATCAGCGCGCCCCTCACTGCCCCAGTCCCACGGGGGAGCGAGCTGAACCGGCCTGGAGGTGCGGCAGCTCCGGGTGGAGGCAGCTCAGGCTCCTAGTGACAGGACCCGGCGCAGATGGAGAGGCCGGGACGGTCCGGTCACAGCTCAGACTCCAGCTGACCGGGTCCTGCTTCCGGGCTCCACGCGGCGCCGGGGACCAGGCGGTAACGGCGGGCGGACCCAGCATCCTCCCAGGAGGCGAGCAGAGCCGGACCACGGGCTGCGGCGCCTCCCGCGAGACCCGGTGCTTCAAGGCCCCGCCCCCGGGCCCCGCGCGAAGCAGGACGGGAAATTCAGCGGAGTCCGTCCTTTGGTTTTAGAGCGGGAGCTAACGCCCGCGGTCCTCGGCTGCTGCTCGCCGGTTCTCGGAGCGGGGGACGGAGGGGGAGGAAACGCTCAGCGGCGGCGGAGTCCAGGTGACCGACTCTGCTGTGGCCCCGGGGGCGCAGCCGGGCTCCTGCGCCTCGCCCGTCCCGAGTGACTCAGGCGAGGCCCGGCCGGCGGCGCTGCTGGTCGCTGCGTGTCCCTGTCCCCGCACCCGACCGCCCCGGGCGGCGTTGCCTGGGCTCCGCGCTGCCCCTCCCCGCGCAGCCCCCGGCCTCCTTCCCAGCTGAGCGCGGTGTCTCCGCGGCTGCAGCTCAGAGCAGGCCCGCCCTGTGGCTGGCGCTGCTGAGGCCTCGGCTCAGCCCGCGGGTCTCGCCCACCCTGAGGCCCCTGACGCGGCCCTTCCGCCCAGACCTGGCTCCGGTGCCTCCTGTGCCTTCGGGTCCCCCCGAGCCGCCTCGGGTGCTCTTGGCAGGTCCCTGTTCCCAGGAAGCGAGGCCGCGGTCTCCCTGGGAGCGCATCAGTTCCATGCGGTGCTGTTATAGGGCCCCCAGGAAGCGCACACACAGTTGGGGCTGCAAAGATCTAAATATACTAATCAGCACAAAGTGGCCATTGTTCTGTGCAGGCGATCCTTTAATTACCGATTCTGTGGCTTCCTCTCAGAGTTAATATGTTGGTTAACCCGTTGACTAGAACATAGGAAGGCCGGCTGGATTTTGTGGTGTTTGGTGTAAGTTTTATAAGGCACTGTGGGGTGCACAGTCCTCTGCCAGGGGCTGTACCCACGTGAACGCCGGGCAGTAGACAAAGAGGACATGAGAGACAGAGGCATATAGGAGAGTCTTTTTAAAAATATATTTTCATTTTTTTTTACGTAGAGGAAGGGAGAGGGATAGTTAGAAACATCATGAGAGAGAAACATAGATCAGCGGCCTCCTGCACACTCCCTACTGGGGATGTGCCTGCAACCAAGGTACATGCCCTGGACTGGGACCCTTCAGTCCGCAGGCTGTTCTCTATCCACTGAGCCAAACCGGTTAGGGCAGGAGAGTCTCTTTTGCAGGCCATGTAGCCATTGCTAACAAGGAGCCATCAGACAAAACAGTTCTTCAAAGTAGCTTCACACAGTGGCTGCGCCAAGCAGCCCTTGCTAATACAGTAGCAAACAGGAGCCATACCAAGCAGCCACCCACTGGCTGGTTAGTAACACGTTTATACTAACTTAGACACAAAGGCTTCCTGCCCAACAGTGACATCAGTATTTGGGTGATAGTAAGGTACTCCTGCCCAGTGTGTACAGTACAATCTCTGTGTCCTTCCTTAGATTGGCCTTGAACATCCCAATTAGGATTCTCCTGCTCAGATTGGCCTTGAACATCTGGCATACTCTGATTAGGCTCCCACAGGCACTATCTCAGTCATGGCCCAAGTTAAACTTTCTCAAAACTGACTTATCAGAAGGAGGAAAAAGTGTCATGAATGTGACATAACCGTTCTCTCAGGAATAACACTTAATTCACAGAAAACATA
This sequence comes from Myotis nattereri, assembly GCF_964212035.1. Taxonomy (NCBI): domain Eukaryota; kingdom Metazoa; phylum Chordata; class Mammalia; order Chiroptera; family Vespertilionidae; genus Myotis; species Myotis nattereri. The sequence continues at coordinate 18,648,102 of NC_138085.1, forward strand.
ACTGCAACCCTAGAGGAGCTGCATGGGAACCACAGGCTTAGATATTTCAGCCAAGAAAGCTGCTGGTGCCAAAAAGATCTCAGAGGAGAAACGAAGTCATATTAAACTGTTTGTGATGTGAAAGCCCTTTCAAACACTGTTTTTAAAGGTTGTCTAGTGCTGACATGAATGTGTGTTTTGATTCCTGTATTTGAGGATTGCAGCTTAACCTCTATGCCACAAAACCGTTTTCCATATAAGAGTTGTTTGAGGCAGAACTGTCATCCACCTTCTACAATGGCCGAATTTGACTGGCTGTCAGTGACTGTTCGTAGAAATGTTCTGGAAGTAAGGGGTGAGGGCTCTTTCCACCCACAGCTCGCCCACTTCTTTGTAGTAATGAGCTGAACTGTAGTAGATTGTGTTCTTTCAAAGCCAGAACTGTTAAGTTTGCAAACAAGCATGACTGTTCCATCGCCAGTGATTTTGTTCATGCCTTGGTCTTTGGGGTTTGCACCAGAAATTGGCATTGCTTGCAATTACATGTTTAGGTGGATTGAGGCTCACAATTAATGATGACATTGACTAGTTTCTTAAAGCACCAAGTGGGTCAACTTTTGATGAATTAGAAATGATATATTGTTTTTGTTTGTTTCATTTCAATATGCCAGTGATCTGTTAGGTGTGCTTTTTAAATGTTGTTCCAGCATTTGAACAGAAATGCCCTTAAATGTTGAGAGCCATTTACTATAAAGTAAAACTTGTCTAAATCCTTAAATGTGAAATGTGGAGAAATTAGTGAGTAGTAGTAGGAAATGTAGGATCAATATTGTCAGACATAAGTGCTTATCTCTCAGCCCAGTGATTTCCTACAGTTGATTTTGTCAGCAACTAACATGTAGCTGTAATGTTAATTATGTACTGATAGTGTAAGGTAACTATGAAATGGAAACTAATAACCTGAAAGAATCAGATCTGGAATGCCCGTTGATGTTATGGTTACTTGTACACCTACAATGTGATAGGATTGTATGACACTCATTTAAGGATTTATGGCTCTTCTGTAAACTTCTGATAATTTTCTTCTCATTTTGATTCCAACAGCTGGCCAGAATGTGTTTGAATTCATACAGAAATAATATTGATATCTGAAAGCCATGTTGAACTTCTCTGAAGAAAGGGCAACAATGATTGCAGCTGGGGATTTGCAGGAATTTGTTCCTTTTGGTCGAGACCACTGCAGACACCACCCTAATGCTTTGAACCTTCAGCTTCGGCAGCTGCAGCCAGCCTCTGAGTTGTGGTCGTCTGATGGTGCTGCTGGCTTGGTGGGATCCCTGCAGGAGGTTACAATCCACGAAAAACAGAAGGTTTTATCAAGATTCTCAGTTTGCTTTTGAAATGTAGAGAGATTCGATCTACTTGTAATTTAAGGCTACCCAGATGCAACTGAGAAATGAGTATGATGCTACTTCTAGGGTATTGGTTAAGATTTGGTAATTTCCATGAAAGCTAAAAATAATGACCTTAATTGTATTACAGTGTCATGGCTGTTTAGACATATAACTCAGGGATTTATAATGAGAGTCACTATGATTATGGTCCATTTAAATCTCTTTTTCTTCATTTAGTACGTGGGACCAGATTTCATGTTATTTGATGGTTAGATAGTCGAGTTAGCAATGGTCCCTGCTGCCCAAAACTTACATATTTCTAGAGGAGAAAGGAAATGCCACATAAGTAGATACAGTACTAGTTTTTAAATAGGGGAATGAGAAGTAAGTGCATGTTAAACAGTCAGTCATTCTCATCTTAATTCCATTTCTGTATCCCTTTTGGGATACCAAAATTTCCAGGAGCGGAAGTCTGTAGTTAGGAATCCAAACCTTTCTCTTTTCTGTTCATTCTGATGGTTGGCACAAGGGCAGGAAGGTGAATGTATATGCAGTTGTGAAGCAGGGAAGTCTGCATGGTTGGTAAGCTCCCCCAGTGTCCCATGTGCACTTCACTGCCCCCTCTGCTTCACCCCCCATATGCTTCATATGTCTTTCGTCTCCCAAGAATGTTGGTTTAATTTTTGGATATATAGGTAAGGTCTAATTTTTGTTTATTTATGTTTTTGGCAGCATAAAATGGTAACGTAATAATAAAATACTTAATATAGAGAATTCTTGAGGTAAATTCCCATTTTTGAAATCCTGTAAGATACAGTATGATACATACACCCACACCCCCTCCTCTGTTAATCAGTGGCACCGAACCTAAGAGTTGGGCTTGGACTGAGCCTTACTCCACAGACAGAGCAGGAGACTTGTATCTGAATTGCTGTTCAATTTTAATTAATAAATCTTGCTCCATAATGTTGCAAAAGAAATAAAAACTGCTTAAACATGTCTTACATATGTAAATTTTTTAGGAAAGCTGGCAGTTAAGGAGAGGCAGAAGTGAAATTGGAGAAATGGATTATGACGAGGAACTCTATGTGGCTGGAAATATGGTGATCTGGAGCAAAGGGAGTAAAAGCCAGGCATTGGCTCTTTACAAGGCCTTTACCGTTGATAGTCCTGTTCAACAGGTGAGTTGATTTGAATTTTAGTATTTGATTGATTATTGAGTGTTTTTTTTTTTAAAAAACAAAGCTTTTATCCTAATTTTAACAGAAATAATAAAAACAATATATAATGATCTCAGTAGCTAGATATATGTTTTAACATGTAGTGAAGATAATGGTAGGGAAATAAACATTTCATTTATTTTCTATATCATCATTTTTTTGCACTGTTCTTTGTCCATTTCATGGTAATGTTTAAACACTTGAGTAATTTAATTAGTTATTGCCGAGAAAATTTATGACTTAAATTTAAGGGTATAAGAATATATTAGCACATGATTATATTTGGTTGCAAAGTGTTGAATAAATAAAAATCAAGTTCATAGTAAAAATAGAGAGTACGGGAAAGGAAAAAAAAAATCTAATTTGCTGTCATTGCACATGCTTGGGTTGCTGGCTTGATCCCCAGTAGGGGGCATGCAGGAGGCAGCTAATCAAAGTTTCTCATCATTGATGTTTCTATCTATCTCTTCCTTTCTGAAGTCAATGAAAATATATTTATATATGTATTTATATTTCATAAATTTATATATAAATTCATATGTATATTTATTTATATGTAAACTACATACATTTCTAACTGATTATAAAAAAAAGAATAGAAACAAATAAAAATTAGTAATTAAAGGGACAGAATTAAGCATTTGCTCTGCCTTTTTAGGAAGCCTTGCAGTTCATCTCCAGTTAATAAAGGAAAACCGTTATTTAAAGTAGAATTCCAGCTAATAAATATAGAAGGACTGGTAGAATTTGAAAATCGCTATTCTGTGTAACCTCTTACTCCAGTGTAACCTCTGATTCAGACAAGGATTGTAAATGGGATAGTAATGCCATTGCGTGAAAGGTGTTAGCATGGCACCAAGGTGTCACCCAAAGTGAAGAAACAAATGCATCTCTACTTTGAAGCTGCATGTTGTTCTCCACCTCCACAACCTGGTGGGTTACCATCACTGATAGGTGACAGAGGACTCCTTTATACCTACAGCTGTAATGTGGCATGGAGACATGATGTCATCTACTCAGTTTTCTTCCCCCAAATATTTGATATGAATATGTAGACCTAACTTCCAGTTATAGGAAGTATGGGGCCTAGAGGATCAGTTTGTAAAATGAGATGAGGAATGGGTGGAGGTATAGATGAAACAAGAACCACCAGAAATTGAGAATTATTGAAGCTGGCTGTTGGAGATTTATTATGTTACTCTGTTTCCTTTGTATATATTTGAAATTTTCTATAATAAAGACTTAAAGAAAAAACCACTATGAGATACAATTAGACAAATCCAGAATATGGGATAGTCTACATTCTGGTCTCCTTAAAGAGTTAGTCATGGAGAGAAACCAAGATGGCAGCATAGGTAAACACTGGAGTTTGCTGCCTCGAACAACCACTTCAAAAATACAACTAAAAGACGGAACGGACACCATCCAGAACCACAGGAAGGGTGGCTGAGTGGAAATTGTACAACTAGAAGGGAGAAGGAAAGAGAAAAGCATACCGAGACTCAGAGGAGACGCAGTATGGCAGTAAAATACTATGGTGCGGAGGTGCATGCGGAGCGGGCTGGCGGCTGAGGGCATGGTTGTCGTTTTCAATCAGAAGGGAGTCTCAGGCTCTGAGCTCCAGTTCCAGGCAAGTTTCTAGGGACCCAGACTCATACGGGAGAAGCGGGACTGTCTGGCATAGGTCAGAACTCGAGGGCAGCTTTCTCTCCGAGGTGCTTGCAGAGGTTACCAGGACATTGAGAAGCAGAGCCTCTGAGGGCTGGACTGAGAGCAGCCATAACTGCTAGCCCCACCCTGTTGATCCCGTGGGACCCGCCCCGCCTAAGCCCTGCAGGGAAGATTTTGCTGTATAGCATCAGGCAAAGGCTAGATTAGCACCTCCCTAGAGATCCAGGAGCCAGGAAACCCAGAGGTCAGAGTGGAACCATCCAGTTTGCAGCTCCGTGGAACCATAAAGGACACACTCAGGGGGCAGACTCAGTGAGCACCAAAGCCCCATTGAAGCAAGTCTTGCCCCAGAGGAGTGTGTCCAGCACAGAAGTTCTCCCACTGCAGACACAGCTGATACTCACAGCCAATTGGCCTGGAGGTCAATTCCTCCCAGTGATAACTACAACAATCAAGGCTTAACTACAACAAGACTGTGCACAAAGACCACAAGGGGGTGCACCAAGAGTGTCCTCCTCAGGTAATTGGAGAGGCTGAACCACTGGGCCCTAGTGGACACTCAAAACAGAAAACCACTTTATCAACACAGGGAAGCATAAAAATGCGGAGACAAAGAAGAAGGACACAAATGACAGAAATGGAGGAAAGCAAACTACTGGATATAGAGTTCAAAACCACACTTTTAAGGTTTTTCAAGAATTTTCTAGAAACTGCCGATAAACTTAATGAGATCTATAAGAAATCTAATGAGACCCTCGAGGTTGTGATAAAGGACCAACTAGAAATTAAGCATACACTGACTGAAATAAAGAATATTATACAGACTCCCAACAGCAGACTCTCTAGCCTTGATTGCAAGAATCAAGTCCACGATTTGAAATATGAAGAAGCAAAAAACATCCAACCAGAAAAGCAAAATGAAAAAAGAATCCAAAAATACGAAGATAGTGTAAGGAGCCTCTGGGACACCTTCAAGCGTACCAACATCCGAATTATAGGGGTGCCAGAAGAAGAGAGAGAGCAAGATATTGAAAACCTATTTGAAGAAATAATGACAGAAAACTTCCTCTACCTGGTGAAAGAAATAGACTTACAAGTCCAGGAAGTGCAGAGAAGCCCAAACAAAAGGAATCCAAAGAGGACCACACCAAGACACATCATAATTAAAATGCCAAGAGCAAAAGACAAAGAGAGAATCTTAAAAGCGGCAAGAGAAAGACAGTCAGTTACCTACAAGGGAGTGCCCATAGGACTGTCAGCTGATTTCTCAACAGAAACTTTGCAGGCCAGAAGGGAGTGGCAAGAAATATTCAAAGTGATGAATGCCAAGAACCTACAACCAAGATTACTTTATCCAGCAAAGCTATCATTCAGAATTGAAGGTCAGATAAAGAGCTTCACAGATAAGGAAAAGCTAAAGGAGTTCATCACCACCAAACCAGTATTATATGAAATGCTGAAAGGTATCCTTTAAGAAGAGGAAGAAGAAGAAAAAGGTAAAGATACAAATTTTGAACACCAAATACACATCTATCAACAAGTGAATGTGAAAATCAAGTGACTAATCTGATGAACAGAATGAACTGGTGATTATAATAGAATCAGGGGCATAGAAAGGGAGTGGACTGGCTATTCTTGGGGGGCAAAGGGGTGAGGGGGATGTGTGAAGAGACTGGACAAAAATCGCACACCTATGGATGAGGACAGTGGATGGGGAGTGAGGGAAGTGGGTGGGGTGGGAACAGGGTAGAGGGGAGTTATGTTGGGAAAAAAGAGGAACAAAAGTAATAATCTGAACAATAAAGGTTTAATTAATAAAAAAAAAAAAGAACAGTAGTAGAAAGCAAAAAAAACAAAAGAGTCATGGAGGGAGAAAAAGGTGGGGCCTATTGTAGGTTAAAAGAGACTAAAGGACATCACCAAATGCAATATTTTTTGCACCATTTTGAATGAACTTTGATTGAGTCCTGGTTCTAGAAAATTGTCTTAAAAAAACATTTTGGGGAAAATTTGAAAAAGTTGCAAATGGACTGAATATTAGGTGATGTTAGAAAAATTTTTTCTTAGGCAAGATGATGGTTTTGTGGTGTATAGGAGAGAATATTTATTTTGGGGAAATGCATGATGAAGTCATGATGTGGGGGGTTTTCAGGTAGTCATCATCCCGCAGTCAAATCCCTCACATGCACATAAGCAGATATGGCATATTGGTAACCACTGTTAGATTTATTTGTTTATTTTTAAAACATTTTTTATTGATTTTAGGGAGGAAGGGAGAGGGAGAGAGAGAGAGAGAAACATCAGTAACATCAATGGTAAGAAGAGAATCATTGATCGGCTGCCTCCTGCATGCCCACTACTGGGGACTGAGCCCGAAACCTGGGTATGTGACCTGGACTGGAATCAAACCCAGGACCAGTCCGCAGGCCGATGCTCTATCCACTGAGGCAAACCGGCTAGGCCTTAACAACTGTTAGATTTAGATGAAACAGGTGTTCACTGTATTATTTCAACTTTTACTGAATATTTTTAGAATAAAAAGTTTTGGGGCGGGGGAGAATATATTTATAGCAGTTGAATTAATTATTGGGCTATTGACAAGAGATTTCAAGACTTTTTGACTAATGTTAAATTCCTTAGTGGTAAGCACTGCAATCTTGATACCTGGACATTGCTTTTGTGTTTTCCCCCATTAACTGTTTCCTGATGAACATTGTACCCTTCTAACAATATACTGGGAACGATAAACTGAATTATTCCTAAACTTGAGGGCATGTGTAAAAGCATTTCTGTCCAGGAGTGTTGAAGCCAGTGACCATTTTTTTAAAAATATATTTTTATTGATTTCAGAGAGGAAGGGAGAGAGATAGAAAGATAGAAACATCAATGATGAGAGAGAATCATTGATCGGCTGCCTCCTGCACGCCCCCTACTGGGGATTGATCCCGGAACCTGGGCATGTGCCCTTGACTGGAATCGAACCTGGGACCCTTCAGTCTACAGGCTAATGCTCTATCCACTGAGCCAAACCAGCAAGGGCCCCAGTGACCATTTTGATGATATTTCCCCCCCCCCCCCCGTAACCATATGGTTAGTGTAGTTGTGAAAGTGGCATGATGATATCCAACAAGGGCTTTTTTTAATATGTATTTTTATTTTCCAGAGAGGAAGGGAGAGGGAGAGAGAGATAGAAACATCAATGATGAGAGAGAATCATTGATTGGCTGCCTCCCGGGGATCGAGGCTGCAACTCAAACATATGCCCTGACCTGGAATCAAACTGTGACCTCCTGGTTCATTGGTCGATGCTTAACCACAGAGCCATGGTGGCCGGGCTCAAACTCATTCTTTGCTTCTATGTTTCCATCTTAAATTCTCCAAAGGATGATTGCATGTTTACTAGATTCCATGGATGTGCAGTTAGATGAATTGTCTCTTTTGTCTCCGTTATCTTAAGTCTGCTTGTAAATAGAACGATAAGATTTTTAATTTCAGTCCTTTTGGTCTGGAAAACATATTGTTCTTTAGTCTTCTTACTATATGCGGGAAGATATTTTATATTTTGGTTAGGAATCAATACCAGGTGTATGTGACTCAGATTTAGTTGAACAAATAAACAGATAACTAAAATGCTGTATGCAGATAAATTAAAATGCCACATAATACCTGTGTGTCCACAGTGTGGTGAGAGTCAGGGGACTGGCTCTGAAGGAAGGATTTCTCAAAGAAGTTGCTGATTGAACTGGAAGTTGGTAAAAGAAGGGCATTCTAGGCAGAGCGAATCAGCCAAACTATTTATGGAAAAACATGATGTTTTTAAGTTCAGAATGGATGTACACAAGGTTTGGGTGTGGAGAGATGCTTGCAGGTGCTGAGTGGATCCAAACTGAAGGGCCTTGTTTGTACCTGGGAACTTGAAATTTAAACTGTACACAGAAGGAGCCTGTCAAGGATGTTAAAATGGAAAGTACATCTTCAGTTCTGTATTTTGAGAAGATATGACTTTGGTGGCAATGTGTAGGATGTGTAGGATTGGCTGTAGAGTAGAGAGACTGTTGTCAAGGATACTGTTCTATGATAGTTCAGGGGAAAAAGATTGGCTCTGAAGAGAGAAGACAGAAATGAGAGACAGAGCTGAGGGAATGTGCAAGTCCTGAGACATCAGGAGTAAGGGAGAGTATGAAAATACTATTGGGGTGGGGATGGGAGTGGCCCGGAAGAGATTAATGCGGGGAAAGGAGGACCTATGTAATACTTTCAACAATATAGATTTAAAAAATAAAAATAAAATAAAATACTATCTGCTTTTATAGACTGGGAGGATGGGATTTCATAAAAGGAAGCTGAGTCAATAATAGGTACATGCCGGTTTTTCCTAAATTCAACAACCACAGATCAGACAATTCAATTTAAAACTGGACAGAGGGCTTGAACGGACATTTCTCTAAAGATATGTAAATGGCCAATGAGCATATGAAACAGTGCTCAGCATGTTTAATCATTAGGCAAATGCAAATCAAAACCACAGTGCGATACCATGTCATACCTACTGAGATGACTGATTTATTAAACAATGAAAAAAATAAGTGAGGATGTTGAAACTGGAACCCTGTGATTACTGGTGGAAAAGTAAAAAATGCCACTGTGGGAAACCATTTGCTGTTTCTCAAAATATTAAACCTAGGCAGGGTGGAGGGGATGAATGGGGGATAGAAAGGGACATCTATAATAATTTCAACAATAAATTTCAAGATAAATTAGGAGGGGGGGGGGAGTTAAACCTAGAATCACCATATGATCCAACAATTCCCCTTTTGATTATATATACACAAAAGACAGAAGCATCGATCAGATGCTCAAACCTCAGAGGGAAGGTAGGGGAGGGTGGGAGTAAGGGATCGAGGTCAACCAAAGGACTTGTATACATGCATATAAGCATAACCAATGGACACAGACCCAGGGGAGTGAGGTCATGAATGGGAGTGGGGTGGGGGGCAATTGGGGGATAAGGACATATGTAATTCCTTAATAAAAAAAATGTTGAAATAAAAGGAAAAGATTTGAAAGTGGGGACTCAGTCGAACACCAGTATTCATAGCAGCATTATTCATAATAGTTGAAATTGGAAACAACCCCAGTGTGTATGGAGAGATGACTGGATTTACAATATGTGGTATATGCCTACAATGAAATATTTAGCCTTTAAAATGAAGGAAATTCTGAGATGTGCTACAACATGGATGAACCTTGAGGATGTTATACCCAACATAACATAAATACTGTATAATTCCACCTTCATGGGGTACTTTGCTTTGAATAGGTAAATTCATAAGGACAGAAAATATAATAGAAGCTGAGGGAGGGAGAAAGGGGGAGTTGTTGAATTGGCAGTTTCTGTTTGGGATAATGGAAAAGTTCTGGAAATGGATAGCATTGAGGTTACACAACTTTATGAATGAATGTATTTAATGGTACTGAATTTGTACACCACAAAATGGTTAAAATGGTAAATTTTACATTATGTATATTTAACCACAATTAAAAAACCCATAAAATACCATGAAATAATTTCAAGTAAGTGATTGTTAGGCATGCTAGTGAAAGTTGAATGGCATTTCCTAGTTTATGTTTTGCAAGATGAAAGGGAAAGTTTAGTTTTTCTAAAGATATTTTTCTGACTGTCTAAGAATGATAAGATCATTAAGAAACCTGTAGGTTATGAATAGCTCTTCTGGTAATCTTTAGTTTTATAAAGGACATAAGGTCAATACAGGTTGAGCCACGGTTTGAGGTCACTTTTGTGGCAAGGCTTCTAGCTAGTAGATTTTTAAATGTTTGTCTACTCTTTTCTTAAAATTTATTTACACACATACTTTATCTTATAATATTTATCATTCATTTGTTTAATTTTATTTTACCTTTTTTAGTTCCCATGGTGCATGTGTTGAGTTGGTGAGAAGATAGTATATAGCTATATGTCATAATTATTTATTTTTAAAATCTTTCCTTTTGAAAGTATTATAGATGTCCCCCCTTTTTTATTGTCCCCTTCTAGCTCACCACAATTCTTATTTAGATATGATTTGTTAATAGGCTATTATTTAGATGCAATTCTTAGATAAGCATTTTGTTTTAATTTTAGGCATTTATCATATCACAGGGTAAGTCTGAAAAAGCCTACAATAAGTTTCTTTTTGGAATTTTATTGAACTTTTTGATTCCAAATGTATACCTCTTTTTTTGTTGTTCAAAACAAAATGAATAATGGTGGTTTTGTCTAAGCATTTTTATATTATTCATTAAAGGAAGAGTCCACATCTCTTTCCGTAGAAGGTGCTGTGGAGACTGTGGAAATGACAACAAAGAGCCTCACATCTCGTGGAGAAAGTGCTTTGGAGACTGGAAATGACAACAGAGGATTTAGAAGATCACTAAAGTCATTTAGGTGTTTTGATATTCCTTTCATTTTCCAGCATTGTGATTACTTAATTTTTAAAATGTTTTCATTGATTTCAGGGACAGGAAGGGAGAGGGAGAGAGATAGAAATATCCTTGATGAGAGAGAATCATCAGTTGGCTGCCTCCTGCACACTCCCTCCTGGGAATAAAACCAGAAACCTGGGCATGTGCCCTGGTCAGGAATTGAACCATGACCTCTTGGTTCATGGATTGATGCTCAACCACTGAGCCACACCTGCTGGGCCAGCATTGTGATTTTTTTTTCATATTCTTAGATCAACTTAATACGAAAATGGAACTTGAATTGCTTTAATTGAATTTTTTTATTGTTTAAAGCAGCGGTTCTCAACCTGTGGGTCGTGAGCCCTTTAGGGGTCGAATGACCCTTTCTCAGGGGTCGCCTAATACCATGGGAAAACACATATATAATTACATATTGTTTTTGGGATTAATCACTATGCTTTAATTATATTTAATTTGTAACAGTGAAAGTGGGGGTCAACATAACATGAGGAACTATATTAAAGGGTCGCGGCATTAGGAAGGTTGAGTTTAACACTGGTTTAAAGTATTACATATGTCTCCTTCTCCCCTCATCGACCCCTCCTTGATCACTCCCACCCCCCTAATTACAAGGAGGCATGATTTAAAAAATCAATATCTGTTTCTTCTTCTCGGGATTGGGATTATTTACTGAATTCAGACCACCACCAGAAGGTTGAGTCTCACCTTTTGAACAGATCTTTATGTCTGAATCCTTTGGAAAGTTTCTCAGATGAAGGATGAAGACTTGTCACAGAATCTTAGTCTGGATTCTTCTACACTTCTCTCACATACCTGCAATCTTTTTCCTACTTCACTGGGTCTCTGAGGAGCCTAAATGGAATACTCTGATGGGAGAAGGAATTCATTCACTTGTTGACGCCCCTTGTTCAGTTGGCAAGGTAAATACTGTGTGTAGAGTGAAAACTTCCAGGAGTGCTCAGGTGACTCAGACGTTGGCCTTAGGAACCCAGAGCATTTTTTGCAAAACACAGAATTGTTTGAAGATACTGGCTATGTAAGGGCTTGTGAGTCATCTTTGTCCTAAGATCAGTAGGAAGTCAGGAAACATGGTAAACACTGGGGGTGACCCGAAGAGCATTTCATGTTGACAGGCTGACTGCCTGCACTGTGGTGGAAGGTCTATAACAATACCTGCTATGCTGTAACAATACCTACATTCTAGTAGTGCTTAAAGTTCAGAGAACTGCAGTTTAGCTACATAAATTGTCAACCAGGCCAGGGAACCATGACCCCCATTAGTGATGAGAAAACCTGTCAGTGTGTTTCCAAGACCCTGACGCCTGGTTCGCTGTGGGCTCTGCTGCACTTGTGCTGTTGCCTTCGGTGTCTGTCAGGTTCCTGGTGGATCTACGTTTAAATGGTGCTAACACTGCACTCTCACAGCCTGGCCAGCGCTCTGTTTAACACTGAATTCTAAAGGTCACACACTTGGGTATTGTGACCGTTGATAATAAATAAAATTGAATGGAATAAAAATACCAACATCTGAGTTAATATTACAGAACGTTTTCTAATTTTTGTGATCTTCCTTGAGATAAAGAAGTTGTATTCTTAGACATGGCACTTTTAATTTTTTTTTTTATTTCTCTTAGGACAAATCATTACTATCGTGAAAACTTTTATAATGAAATGATTTCCAACCCTAATTATGGGCTCTGGTATTTTTCACATATTTTATTTAGTTTTAAAACTTCACATTGAATTAACTGGTATTTCCCCATTTTCTGGAAGAAAATATTGAGGCTCTAGAGATGGTTTGTTCAAGATCAACAGCCAATAGGTAATGGAAGAGAACCGAGATCACAGTGTTTTTACAGTAGTTTCACCTGCACAACATCTGTCTAGCAAAAGTAGTTGAGGTTGCACTTACAATAGTGGGCACAGGAAAGTCCAGAAATAGAATAAAGGGGCTCTGGATTTGATTATCTTTTTTCTCATAAGTGTTTTTAAATGGGAAAGTTCTATTGATGATTGCTAACTGTTGGGGGTAAATATTGGAATACCTTCCTAGTTATTTGTATTTTATATGTTCTTGTTGTTGTAGGGACTTAAAAATGGAGTTTTACTTACATCATTACTGCAAAGATTACACAATGCTTTTCAGAACAACTGAAGAAGTATGCACACTTGATCAAGGTAAGCAACTGTGTCATTAAAGGTTTTGTGAACAGTATGGTGACATTTGCTTGTATTTTGATTATGTTTGGACTCTATGTTATAAACTCACTTCTAAACAACATCAAGTACAGGCCAGCTGATGGGGTGTCAGGTCCTGTCACTTGTCTTGTACTCTCGTCCTTGAGGTCCCTTCCTTCCTCTCAGCCTCTCTCTCGCTTTCTCTGTGTGTGTGCGTCTCTGTCTGTGCCACTGACCTGTTGTTCTGTCTGGAAGCTGAGTCCACCCCCTTTTCCTTACCACTTTAGCAAGTCTTGGTTTTGGTATGTTCTCCACTTTGTTCTGAGAGTGTTTTGATCTGAGAAAAGATACGGCATATCGTGCTACTTTATTGTAACTTCTAGACATAAGCTGTCAAGTGCCATGAGTGGGATAGATTTCCACCTTGACATTCCTGATACAACGATTCTAGTGTGAAGCCATCAAGGTTAGCAGCAAGAGTACTAAGCCCCATTGACTTCGGGGCATCCTGATCCCATGTGTGCTCTGTGACCTGTCAACCTCTAGTATCGCCAGGTCCCTAAGCATTCTCTACCGGCAGCCCGAAGGATCTTTTGAAAATGTCAATATGATCATGTCTCTTCTGAAAACTGCCAGTGGTCTCCTATGGCCTTTAGAAATGAGTCCCAAATCCTTAGCGTGTCCGTCCAGGCCGACCATGATCCGACCTTAGCTCCTATTGCAGTCTTGTCTCTCCCTCACCCCTTTTCTGTGGTCACACTTTGAGATCCTCATTGGCATCACACCCTGCCAGCCCAGCTTAGAGCTGTGCCATGCCCTGTATCCCGACATCTCCCTCTGGAGTCGGTGGAAGGCTGGTGTACTTTCCGGCATCTCCCATCTTTCCCCTGTCCTGCTCTCTGCTCCCATCGTCTTTTGTTTTTGTTTTCGTGTTTGTTGTTGTTGTTTTGCAATACCATGAAATGCTACAACCTTGTCCACCCTCAGGAGTTTTAAGGATCTCATTCAGTGTGGAAGCTGAGAATTATAAGCAGCAGAATAGTGATGAAGCTAACAGTAGGGACTTGTCTTTCTCACAAAAGAACAAGTCCACAGGTAGGTGGATCCAATATTGAATTCAGCTGCTCAGTGATGTCAGGGTAGGCTCCCAGCATCACCGTGAGGAAAAAAATCCTCTCCTCGCTGTTGTGCTTTATATCAGGGAGGAACATAGTGTCTCAGAAATCAACTATGAGACTCTTGCGTGAACCCTTGGGCAGAACGGGCCAAATTGCAAGGGACATGGGGCAGTTTAGTGTCAAAGTGCTCCCGAAGGAGGTGCCTCAGCCCAGGAGGAGGTGGTGAGGGGAAGGGCAGTGGGGACCTGTCGGATGGAGAGCTTCCTGTTTCTACTGTGATCACTAAGGGCCCCGTACATTTCTTCTGTGTGGACTTGTGGAGGAAAGGTGTCCCGAGACTCAGCGATGACTGTTTCACAGTCATGACTGTTTTGAAGTACCCTGTCTCATAGGGTCCATATTATCCACATAGAACTGGTTAAACATATATGTTTTTATTGATCTCAGAGAGAGGAAGGGAAGGGGAACAGAGAGAGCCGGGGGTGGGGGTGGGGGTGGGGTCAGTGAGGAGGCTGGGGAAGGGGAGAGAGAAACATCAATGATGAGAGAGCATCATCAGTCCCATAGCTCCTAGCGCGCAACCCCGGTACAGGCGGTGACTGGGAATGAATCGGGGATCTCTTGGTTCCGGGGTCCACGATCAAGCACTGAGCCACGCCAGTGGGGCAGCCACATATCAATTTAAAATGAAACTTTTTTTTAATTCAAATTTAGTAAAACTTAAAATTCACTGAGACATTTAGGTTTCTCCTGTTGGATACCTGAGGAGTGTTGGCTTGGTGTATTGACCAGCTAGCTGGTTTTCCTTGAAAGCAAATATGAAATGAAAGAAAGGAAATGTGTCTCCCCTCAGAGCAAGAGTACTGCTCACATGAGAACGATGAGCTTTGGATGATTGGGCCACAGCACTGAATGGATCCCTCTTGCACAGCGTGCCTCCTTTTGAAATACTCACCAGTGGCATTCCTTTGTCCTTTTCTGCTTAGAATTTTCTGACATGGTGGTTTTCATTTTAATTATAGATTGTTCCCGTGGTGGTGGTGTCAGTGAACTATGGCCCCTCGGGTAGAACCAGGGCTGTGTACCTTGTTTCCGTACCGTCCTGTTCCAGTGGAACCATTTCCTCTCCCTAAGCTGAGTTTGACTGGTGAGTTAAATTCTGGGCTCATGGAGGAAGGGAAATGATTCAGGAAGTGTTTAGTGGAGGGAGTTGTTTTGAGTTACTCCTGTTGCAACCAAAGCAATGCTCTTGCTATCCCTAGTGATTTTAAGTATGGTTGAGAGCTAGTCTACTGGTTGTTTCTGGCCAAATAGCAAATGCAGCTAAACGGCGAGGGAAGTAGAATGCCCCCCATTAAGTAATTTTTCCTTTCCTGAGACCATTTCAAGATACAAATTGGCACTTGGGAAAGTTTAGAAAGATATGATTGAGTCTGGCCAGTGCTGCACGGTGGTCGAGCATCCGCCTGTGAAGCAGGCAGGAGTGCACAGTTGGTTTGATTCCGGGTCAGGGCACAAGCCTGGTTGCAGCCTGGATCACCAATAGGGGTCGTGAAGGAGGAAACCGATCCATGCTTCTCTCTCATGGTTTACATTCCTGTCTCGCCCTTTCTCCCTCCCTGAAATCAATCAAAGTGTATTTTTTTAAAATATATACTGAGTCTAGCCCCGGCTGATGGGGCTCATTGGATGGGCATCTCCCCTTGCACTGAAAGGTTTCCGGATCAGTTCCCAGGGAGGGCACGTGGCAGGGTTTTGCGGTCAGTTCCATGTCAGGGTGGGCAGGAGGCGGCTGGTGCACCTCTCATCTGTGTTCTCTGCCTCTCCCTTCCTCTCTCTACTGTCTATGTCTATATATTGGAGGTATGATCCTTGTGTCAACCAGAACCTATACATGAAGCAAAATGAGAAGAAACTGTCACTTCTGGTAGTTTCACTGCTGACAGTTCGCCAGTGTGAACATTCTGGTGTATATATTTCCAGATTTTATTTCCCCATTTTATCAGTGTATACGTAGTTATCAGAGGAAATTAAATGTTTCAAAACTTATTTTAAAACTGTATTATACAGTGAGCACCTTCCATGTCAGCATATATGTGTACGTCTGTGTGTGTGTGTGTGTATGGAATTATGTATATGTACGTGAGAAGACATGGTCTACACGTGTTTTTAATAAACAACCTTATTTATTCAAAAGGAGTATTTAACTTAATGGGAAATAGTCTACATAAATAGGTAGGTACTTTAGAAATTATCCTTATTTACTATTATAAATGTACAGTTGGGATGTATTCCTCTGAATTATTGAAGATAATCGCCTAGAACTCTTCTGACAGCACGAGAGAAGGCTTCCAGCGCAGCCAGTAGCTGGCTCCATAATGGCTTCAGGTACTGCCTCGAGCCAGGCCTGGCCAGGGCAGGGCCTCTCGTTGGACCAGGCTCTGGCCCCTGAGCAGGCCCTTCCTCTGCCTCCGGAGAGCTCTGGAGCACTGGGCGTGGACGTGGAGCAGGAGAAAGAGACACATTGACTCACACTCCTGGCTTTCCTGCGACTTAGTGCAGACAGGAAAGATGCCACCACCTTTAAGGGAACTCCAGCCCATGAGCCTGCCCTCCCCCGATGATCTGCCCAGATGATCATTCTGCCTCACCTTGTTGAGTTGCCTCGGTGGGCTCAAGGTGCTGCAGCGCCAACCATAGATTTTGGGTGTGGCCCACCAGGTTTGGGCAGGGGAATTGATGGGCACCAAGGCCTGCTCTACCTCGAAGAAGGCGGAGGGAAGGGGCTGCCCCAAACCCTGGACATGGTCCAGCCAGGTCCCCACCATCGCAGCAAAGGCCCTGGGGAGAGGCAGGTGGGCACCAGATTCTGAGTCCTGCTCTTTCCTTCCAGTCTGCCCTCCCATGGTACACTTGTTTAGATCTGAGCTTCTGTGCAGGTCTCCCATGACCACCCATGGGAGAGCACCATGGTAACCCCGGCCCTTGTGTGGCTGTCATGGTTGTAGCAGTTGTGGGATCCAGCAGGTTCAACACGGAGTCTGTGTGAGACTCTTCTTCCCACTGGCAGCTCACCTAAAGGTCCAGTGCACTGCCCACCCCCACCCTCCAGGCCCTGGGCATCTGGGCTGAGGACTGAGACAGGCTTGTGAGCACCCTGCTCACCACAGTCCTGTTCTGAGCCTGGCCACCGTGGTCAGGGGAGATGGATATGGAGAGGGGCAGGCAGAGCGGGTGGGTTTGTGGGGGGGGAGGGGACTGTGAGGGACCAATCAGCACAGCGTCCCCTCTGGGTCTACAAGGCCCGGGACCCCACCCACTGTCGTCTTTGACTCCTATCCTCTTGGAATAGAAGACTCCAGAGCCCAGGCCTTTCTTGGGAATCAGATGATGTATAAGATTAGGGTTCTGCCAGGCACTCTCCATCCCCCACCCACCACAGTCCCCACGATGCTGACTCTGAGGGCCCTCCTTCTGGACCCGGAGACCACTCACTTTATGACTTGGTCCTGCGGTGTGTCAGCCCGGTCATTCTAAACAGGTGTGCATCCAGATGGAAAAATCACTCTGATCGCATCAGCCCTGATGGATGGTGGACACGAGCTGCGAATGATGGTGAGCGTGACTGCTGGACCCAGTGCCCAGAACTGAGGCCCAGGGATTGTGTCTGCTTCATTCCTTGAGTCAGGCTAAGTGTCTCCAAAAGTGCGTGCACATTGTCGAGTAAAGAAACTCCAACCAGGAGCATGCCATACATCTGAGTGGGCCTGGGCTCCTGCTCTCCCCAGAAATCCCCAGTGTGGTTACACCAAGGACCAGGACCGGCTAGGTGAAATCTCACACTGCTTAACAGGTTGCTTTGCATGTGCTTTTCCAACCTCTGATGCCACAGGCCGCTGATGGTTGTGTCAGAGTTCTTTCCGTGGGACAGAGTGAAAGAATTGCCAACAACAACTGCTGCACATCCAGCTACCCTGTCTGCAGAGCCAGGGAGTAGGTGAGACCTGCCATGGCTTGTCCCCACAGCAGTGCTATGAGGTCCCCCCCCCAGCAACCCACTTTTCAGAGGAGCATCCTGAGACTCGGGAAGATGTGGTGACATTTTCATGCCTCACAGCTAGCAGTGGGCAGAGTCACGAGTGTATGCTCACCTAGATAGAAGCTCGTCCAGGAACCGTTGGGCTCTGCAGAAGGCCAGCGTGGAGACGTGGGGGTGATTCCCCCTGGGAAAGCTGGTACCGTGGCCATGGCAAGATGAGGGACAGGACACAGTTCACACGACATCTCTCTCTGATATTGCTACAAATATGTGAGGAGCGTGTCTTTACCGTCCCATGTTGCTGGACGGGGGCGGGGGGTCCTCATTTCTTTGTCTTGGGGCAGTGGGACACTAGGGAGAGTCCTGGGAGGGTATCTGTGGAGTCCTCAGATTTGAGTGTGGGTTCTGGGCACTGCCAGGTTGTGTTGGGGTTTTGGGTGTAGAGACCCTCGAGGCCAGCTCTCACCTCAGACAGGCACTGGTCTGTGTCATCAGCCTGGTGCACCTGCACCCTGACCCCGTAGGTGGTGTAGTCGGGTCCATGGGCCAGCACCTCAATGATGTCCTCCTTGGAGCTCTGCAAAGACAGAGTGGGTACTGAGCCAGGAGGCATCAGGAACCTTCCACCCAATCTGTGGTCCTGTGTCATGGCAGACCTAGCCTATGAGGACAGTGAGGATGTTTCTGGCAGCCCTGCTGAGCTTGCAACAATTGATTTGTGTCAAGGTGTAGCCACAGTGAAAGCCTGAATGACTGAGGAAAACTCTGTCCTTTTTGGGATGATATGGAGTTGGGTCAGGCCACAGCTCCTGAGCTGGCCATACTGCAATGGTTTGTTGTCCTCTGTGAGGTGATAGGTTGCAGAGAAAAGTATTCAAGGCCTTTATCCCTTCCTACACCCCTAACCCCCACCCCCGCTTCCCCCTCCCCTTTTTTTTCCAATACACAGCACTATCAAGTGGGATGATGTGTATAGCTTGGAGAAGGTCTGCAAGGACAGTCGGGCTGGGGCTGGTCCACAGGATACTTTGGGCAGGGATTTCATCAGTTGAAAGGAGCATGAGGCAAAGAGAGCAACAGATGCTTTCTCTCTGATCCCAAGAAGCACAGGAAGAAAGACTGCTTTTCTCCCCTACCAGGGAGCTTGTCGGGAGGATTGAAGGTGCAGATCACTTTGGGAGCGGGCCTGTGAGAACTTGAGGCCCCAGATTTGTGTCTGACTTCTGGTCCCACCCCAGTCACCTCAGGGTCCTAGGTGTGGGCCAGCTCTCACCTCAGTTTGGCACTGGATGGTTTTCTTGTCCTGACGCACTTGTCCTTTGTACCCGTTGAGGGCATAAGTGAACCTGTCAGCCAGCTCCTCGACGCTGCCCTTGTTGGAGCTCTGCAAAGACAGAGCCCGCTACCGGGCCAGGAGGCATGAGGGGCCCGGGCATTACCAGTGGGGAAGATGCCCACCACCCATTCTGCTCCCCAGATCAGGCAGAGAGGGGCATCTGCAAAGACCTCCAGGCAGGGAGTGAAGTTGATGACCCCTTGAGCACCCCTGCGATTTAACAAGTGGGTAGCAGAGCTCTGACCCCAGCACTCAGCTTCCCTTCCTGTGAGCCATGACCTGGGCAGTGAACATGACACACCCTCCAACACCCTCCAGGCTTCTGACACTTACCAACCTGCTCCTTAGCCCAGGTTGAGCATCCCTCATCCACCACTTTCTTCACCTCACCATCCCGGACACACACACACACACACACAAACACACACACACACACACACACACACACCTGGGATGAGGGGTAAGAGGTGTGGGCTCCCCAGGTATGACCCCCAGTTGGCGCACAAGTGTGAGCTGAAAGGGCCTGCCCTTGGTTACCTGTGTGTGCCTCGTGCCAGAGGGCGAGGGGTATCAGTGGTGGCGCTTGCGCCTGTTTCCCCAGCAACAGAAACATCTCTTGCCCTGGGCTTTCTTCTTCCCAGAGCTTCGGAAGAACGGGAAGCAACAGAGAGACATCCTGGTCTCCTGACCTTCTCCACTCAAGTGAGCTGGAAAGGAAGTTGTCTCTAGAAGAGGCATGGGCAAACTTTTTGACTTGAAGGCCACAATGGGTTCTTGGCAGGCTGTAAGATAAGCATGGATAGAGTGTTTGTGTGAACTAATGTAAATTCAAAGTAAACATCATTAAATAATAGGGTGCGGTCTTTTTTTTTTTTTTTAGTTTTATTATTTCCAAAGGGCCAAATCCAGCCCGCGGGCCATAGTTTTCGCATGGCTGTCCCAGGTGCTGGGACTTGGAGTGTCCCATGGGGTAGTGGCTGTTGTGGTCGGGAAGGGCTCATTCCAAGGGTGAACTTGGGCTTGTCAGGTATTTAAAACGCTTGGAAGATTGGGGCTTCCCTGGGCCTTGCTCTGTGGGGGCAGCCAAGGAGTGACTTTCCCAAAGGGTGGGACTTGTCCAGCCCCTGGTTCCTGGGAGAAACCAGGAGAGTGGAGAGGCTCCATCAAGTCGCCACCTGGGACCAAGAGCCCCAGTGAGAGACCAGTAGCCCCAGTGTGGGCGCCTTCCCTGTGCGGGGCTGGTCCCCTGTCATTGTGGGGCAGGTTGCATGTGCTCCCTGGACGTGGAGGAGTGGTGGCTGCTGAGCTGACAGGAGGCAGCTGGGGACAGAGTTCCCGCCATACCCCAGCAGGGCCCCCTGTCTATTAAGCCAGGAAGTGAGGGGTCCTGCTTCTCTGGGGCTTGTGTCTCAAGCCAGGGGACAAGACGCATCTGTAGTCCCCAGAAAGTTAACTACCTGGTCAAATAGGGTGTGTGTGTGGGGGGGGGGGGGTGAGCAGGGGAGGTTGGAGAATCGAGCTGAGGGAAGGGAATGGGCATGGGCAGAGCTTATTCCAGGCCTATGAATATGTGTCTAGGAGGGTAGTCACCACGTGAGCCCATATACAACTTGGTGTTTATTTAGCAGTGTCTTCAGTGCAAGGATGATGATTAAATTGTGGGTGGTTGGTTGGGTGGGTGGTTGGGTGGGTGGGTGGGAGGTTGGTTGGTTTGGTCTCAGAAGAAATAAGAGGTAGAGACAATCGTCAGTCTTTACTTAGAGCCCAGCAGTGGCCTGACTGGGTCTTGGCTGGTAGGGCCTGTCCTTCTCAGGCTGAGTTTGGAAGTGTTCTGAGAGAGACGGCAGCACTTCTCCCACCTGTGAGCTGAGGCTGGTTTCCTTGCTGCCTAGCAGCTGGCTGTCCGAGGGGCTTAGTGGTAGGAATGATTCACACACAGCTCCCTTCCTCACTGGGGAGAATAGGTGACATGTGGCTCTCAGTCCTTGCACTAAACTAATGTCAGGTTGGGGCAGACCCTACATGGAAGTATTTCAGCTTCACAAACCATTTGAGTGAGTTAAATAACAACTCTTATGTTTTTTTAATTTTTAAGGCAGAAAATACAGCCACATTTTAATTTGATGTTTACAAGAGTTGATTTTCACACCCCCAAAATTGGCTTCAGCTGAAGTTTTCCATACCTGGGAAGTTACTTGTTGAATTTTAATAAAAGTGACATATGGTGCTCAACACATCTGTATTTTCGGAGCCTTTTCACACCAATACAAAGAATATGCAATTGATGTTTTAAAAAGATAATGCTAAATTTACTAATTTGGGTTATAGTACAGTTACTAAGAAATGTTTAATAGTATCTACCAAAATGTTATAGGATAAGGTTTATAGAGGTTGTATATTTTTAAAATGAGTAGTATTATAAAACTGTGTTTACATTTTTGTGAAGTTTTGTACCACAAAGTTTAAAACAAGGAAAAGTTTATTATTGCTGAGATATTTAGGAACATTGTAGAAATCTGAACCTACAATTATTTTTTGAAGCGTTTGTAGAAACCTTATTTAAGAGGTCTAATTTTACCCTCATCCTATAGATGCAGCTAGGAGACCCCGAAAGGGTAAGTGAAATCCCCAAGACCACAAGCTATTAATAGCAGAGATCAAATGAGAACCCAGGGCAAGTGCTCATTCTATTTTTCCTTTCAGCCTCTGTAGACCCAGTTGAGGTTAGAACCATAGAGCTGTGACTTAGGAGATCTGAATCCTTTAAAAATCTTTTCTGTATACATATGTTTCTCTTAGGAGTCTTGATAGTATTATTTAATTACTAGAGTCCCAGTGCATGAATTGGTGCACATTGAAAGGAAATTAATTAGAAGAAATATTGTAAGATCACTATTTGCCCTTTCTCAATAATAGAAGTGTATACCAAATTCACGATCAACAATGACAGATGGAAACACATGCAACTGGCGCCAGAGAGATAGATAGATAGATAGATGTAGATATAGGTATAGATATAGATATCGATATAGATATATAGTTATAGATATAGATATATAGATATTTGCTTACTTAGACCTGCTTTCTGATTAGGTAAACTTTTTCCAGCTTGGTGAAGTGCCCCAGTTTCTTTTTCAGGATATTGACAGCAAAACAGCATAAATACCAAAATGAAAGCAGATTATTATTGTGGATCATGCAGAGATAACAAAGGGAGAAATATTTAACTATAACCCCGTTTGACTATATTCCGTGCAGTGAGAAAACCTGAAGTCATGTTCAGGCTCTACCATTTCTTGCTTCTTTTCAGTTGGGTCAATTTTTAAAACATTCTAAATCTCCATTTTCTGGCTAATGAAATGAAAACAGGATTCTACCGAGTCTCCTCTCTACCTATTCCGGGACTTCAGTGAGGATCAAATGAGATGAGGCACATGAAAACACTTCAAAGACATTTGGTGAAAGTGTAAAATGTTTGCACCTGGCTATAAAGCAAGTGGGTGAAGAAACTCCAAGGAGGCTAGTCGCTAGGGAGAGGAAGCCTGGCATTACTATGTGACATCATTACCTGGTGCCCACAGCCACCATTTCTGTGCTGGGCTGGCCTGTGGGCTTTGTGCCATGGGTTCGTGGCGGGGCCTGTGTCCCACTTGGGAAAAGCGGAGTGTTGCTTGTGGACTCTGGGTGCGCAGTGCCCTTCCTCTGTAAAGGGCCAGTTCAGGTCACAGCAGCTCCAGTATTGAACGCCTGCCCCTGGTGGTCAGTGCTCTTCATAGCGAGTGGTCAGGTGGTGGAATCCTTAGCACATTAGCCTTTTATATATATGGATTTGCAATAAGAACGGCAAAAACCGTTTTTAAAAAAGTTACTGTGGCTCATGTCTGAAGTTTATCAAATCTGAAACTTTACTGTAGATATCAGCCTTCCAATGAGGAATTCTTCAAATACAGCCTGAGCTGTGGACCCTGAGGCATCCTGCCTAAGAGCCTCTCTTCAGGGTTGCTGACCCGCCCCATCCCCTACTGCGCCTCTACCCCCTGCCCATTATTTTTCCAAGCAGACCCAGCATCTCCAAAGCCCAGTGTTCTCATTCAGGAGCTGTTGGAGTGCAAGAATGCATTTTAAAGGATATTTCACAACCCAAAGCACTTTTTAAGCTTCTCAAAGATAAGTGGATGGTCACTGAACATGGATGCAAAATGCGTTTTACACCAAAAAAAGTTACTTAAATGTGTTTTAGAAGATTTTTTTCATTATCAAAATAATATAGGATCATTAGAATTTTAAAAAGAATAGTATAAAGTAAAGGAAATCACTTCTTTCCACTATCCAAGGTTAACCACTGTCAACATTTCAAAGTATTTCCTTTTGTCTTTCGTACATTTATATATCTAGATACCTTTTTGAGGTGATACAATTAATTCATTTATATTAATATATGTTGTATTGACTTCAGAGAGGAAAGGAGAGGGAGAGAGAGAGGTAGTAGTAATATGAATGATGAGAACGAATCATTCATCACCTGCATCCTACATGCCCCCTACTAAGGATGGAGCCCCACGTACTCTGACAGGGACTCCATGTATGACCTCCTGGTTCATAGATCAAGGCTCAACCAGTGAGCACGCCTCCAGGGCAAGATGATACTATTTGTTATGTGTGTATCCTGATTTGTTTTCTCTTAGTTATGGTGTTTTCATTCCACTGCATCTATAACCACTTTTTTCCCGTTTATGAAGGCACTGTTTATTTTTCCCAGCTTTATTGAGAAATAATCAATATACACCACTGTATAAGTTTAAGGCAGACAAAAGGATGGTTTGATTTGCCTACATTGTGAAATGACCACCACAGTGGGTTCAGCTAACATGTACTGTAGATGTGACAAACCAAAATTGAAATCTCTAATGTAATTTGGGTTATTTTTTCTTCAAAGTCAAATCTACAATTGTTACTATTGCAAAAAAGAGCTTGTACTTGGAACTAAAGTGCAGGGTGTGGTGGGTCTGCAGGCTGGGGCTCTACTGCCTTGGCCCCTTGCACTTGAGCCCTGTGCCTATTCACATGCAGATCCTTTCTCCTTCCAGACTTCACATGAGGCTGGTGATGGATGTGCTGCCCCTGCTGGACGGGTTCCACAGTCTGTCTTCCCACCACGGAGTGTCAGAGGTGAGAGCCCCCTGTGTAAGGCTGTGGAGCATATGAAGTTCAGAGTCACTTTTGTCTCAGCAGCTCTGGGGGTGACCTCAGCATCAGCATGCGCAGAGCCTATGCTGGCCTCCAGGGTGTGCTCTGTGCGGGTCCAGCTCACCCACAGCTCCTCTCTCCCTGGATTTCAGCCACCTTACTGGTCCTTCTGCTAGAAGCTCTGGTTCTCTCAGAACCTTACACTCCTCTCCACCCATGAGCTGTGTGGCAGCTTCATATAACAGGATGGTTTTCAGGGAAAACTGGCAAGAGAAAAAGAAGAAAAATAATCAGGAGTCGCCACAATACTTTGGAGTCCAGGGCCTGGCCAGGAGACAAGGGGGAAGGGTCCAGGGCAGCCGCCACTCTGGCTCCAACAGGCCCCTGGTCCAGTCCTCTCTGAGTCATTCCCGACCTGTGCACAGAGTGGTGCTAGGACTCACTGCCTTCAAGACAAATCAGCTCACCATCGTGCTGGTCTCTGGTCAGGTTCTCAATTCTCTCCCCACTCAGCCCACTGCTGCTCTCTCTGGAGTCCGCAGATACTATTCTCTCTGAGACCATGGTTGACATCATTGGATGGACAGCTGGCCATTGGTCTGCTCTGTCTCGATGGCTCCAGAATGATGTGTTTCCTTCTTTTGAGAAGAAGAAAAACGAGCAAGAATATGGGTCTGGACAGCAAGTAGCCTTTCTGTAGAAATGCATGGACAGTGAGTTTTTTACTCTTAGTACTTTGAAGTGCTATGTGGATTGGCACGAGGTACTTTTATTTTATTATTCTTTCTGGATGTTCTCCCTGAATGTGACTGAGTTGGCTGGCTGCACAGGTAAAGGAACAAGAGGGTGAGTGTGCTGCCCTGTGTGCCAAGTAGCAAGGAGTTTGTGCTGTTCTGCATTTCTGAGCCTCTCTCACCATGTGAATCAGCTCTGGCCAGAGGCAAGGATAGCCATGAGTGGCTGCCCCCAGGCCATCCTGACACCACTCGTCTGTCCGACCTCTACACCAGTGAGCTGTGCTCATTGCCAGCTAAGTCCACAAGCCAGGGGAGCCCTGGAGCCCTGAGTCACTGCGTGCAGAGCATGAGCATTGGTGGCTCCCTGGCCCACATCATGGACCAAAAAGAGCAAGATTTTATGGGGTACAGACACTGAAAAGGCCTTCATGACAGCCCTGCATTATTACCCTAATGATACAGGTTTGGATGGACAATTACAAACTCCCTACTTGACCACAGAGTAAAATATCAAACCTTTAATGCGTGACACTCCGTCTCTCATCTACGTTTCACCCCTTAAAATAGGGATGTGTTGATTTCCTCCACCAGCATTACTTCTTCCATCTCGCATTCAAGTTGACAGGAAAATTGGAGCCATCTATGGAAGGAGAGAGCATATGAAGACAGGGTATTATTTTTAGATCATTTTGAGCACCACTCTGTCGAGTACAAAGAGAAAAATTATTTATCTTTCCTGACTCTTAACAGGGCATAGGGATATTTTCCACAGTTGAGATCTGTAGATGATTAAAAGGCACCTGCTTCCAATGACAATGCTGCCTTCCTTCATCCTTGTCCTTGGGTTGCGTCACTCCTGGGCCCTGTGCCCAGGTCCCAACCAAGACACCGAAAAGTGAATCTGCTCTGTCGACGAGACCCTGGCCCAGCGTTCCTGGAATGGCACAAAAGGCCCATCCTTGTCACTTGGTGGATGTGGTTTAATGAAGCAGAGGGTCACTGTGGGAGATTTGCACTACCTGCGTTGTGTTTTGTGAGATGGTTAAAAGGTTTGAAGCTCCTTTAAGAAACCAGGTGGCACAGTGAAGGAGCTGTTCCCCCCAGTGATCGCATTAGAGGTGGCTGAGACACAGCAGCTGTATTAAAAGCTGTGGAAGCTTCATGATGGGATGAGAACTTAACTGTGTAGGTCACTGGTCTGGATGGTGGCCCTCAATCCCACTGACCACCAGTTCCTGTGGGCAATTCCTTATCCTCAGCCCTGACCCCAACTGGACCTGCTGGACCAGATTCCCTGGGGCAAGACCACCAAATCTGGTTGTCGCCCCTTTTAGTTTTGAACCTTTTAAAAATATAATTGTAGATTCCATTATTTGTAAGAGATAACGCAGAGGTGGCCCATGGAATCTGACCTGGTTTCCCTCAATAATATCTTATAAAAATCTCACAACCAGGATATTGACAGTGACCCAACCGCCCATGTAGGGCCGATAGAAAACAGCTCTAACTGATTCTCCCACACCCAGGACAAAGCCTTCTATTTTTTTTTTGGTATATTATTATCACAGTAATATATACACAATGAAATTTACCATTTTAACCATTTTTCAGAGCACAGTCCAGTGGTGGTAAGTGGTCCTTAACACAACTTAACAAACATATTGTTGTGCTGCCCTTACCACCATCGGCTCCATCACTGTTCTCATCTTCTCCAACTGAAGCTCTGTCCCCACTAAACAGCAACTCTGCATCCACTCCCCCATTACTGGTACCCTCCATCTTACCTCTATGACTCTGATGGCTCTAGGGACCTCATGTGAGTGGGATCACACACTATTTGTCCTTTTGTGACTGGCTTATTTCATTGAGCATCATGTCTTCAGGGTCCATCCAGGTTGTAGCATGTGCCACAATGGCCTATTTTTCTAAATTGAATATATTGGGGTGAGATTGGTAATGAAATCATGTAGCTTTCAGGTATACAGTTCTGTAATACATCACCTGTATGTTGAAGTATGTATCTCACCTCCCTCCCCTCTTACCCCAGGTCAGGTCTCCTTCCATCACAATTTATCCTTTCTAAGCCCTCTTCTACACACACCCCTCTCTCTGTGATAATCACCAAACTGCTGTCTGTGTTTCTAAGTCTTTTCTTTGCTTAATCCCTTCACCTTTTCCCCCTAGTCCCTCAACCTCGTCCCCTCTGACAGTATTCAGTCAGTTTTCTGCACCTATGAGTCTGTTTCTATTTTGATTGTAGTTTGTTTTGTTCATTAGATTCCACATTTAAGTGAAACCATAAGGAACCTGTATTTCTCTGACTGGCTTACTTCACTTCACTTAGCATAATACTCACCGGCTCCGTCCATGCTGTTGTAAAAGGTAAGACTTCCTTCATTTCCTTTTTGCGTGTGTGGGTGAGTCGTATTCCGTTGTGTTAATGTACCACAGCCTTTTCTCCACTTATCTGCTGCTGGCACTTGGGCTGCTGTGAAATCTTCGCTATTGTAAGTAATGCTGCAGTGAACATAGCATTGCATATATCCTTTCCGATCAGTGTTTCAGGTTTCTGCAGATATATTCTCAGAAGTGGAAATGTTAGGTCATAAAGCAGTTCTATTTTTAATTTTTGAGGTAAGTTCATACTACTTTCCACAGTGGTTGCACCAATCTGCATTCCCCCCAAGAGTACACGAGAGTTCTCTTTTCTCCACATATTCACCAGCAGTTGATGTTTATTGATTTATTGATGATAGCCATTCTGAGAGATGTGAGGTGATACCTCACTGTGATTTTAATTTCCATTTCTGTAATGATTAGTGATGCTCAGCATCTTTTCATTTGTGTAATAATCATCTGCAGATCCTCGCTGGAGAAGTGTCTGTTTAGGTTCTTTGCTCATTTTTAAATTGGATTGTTTAATTTTGTTATGATGCTGTGTTTTTTAAGTTCTTCATAAATTTTGGATATTAAACCCTTATCAGATGTATCATTGGCAAATATGTTCTCCCCTTCAGTGGGTTGTCTTTTCATTTTGTTGGTGGTTTCCTTTGCTGTGCAACAACTTTTTAGATGGATGTAGTCCCATTTGTTTTTTCTTTTGCTTCTGTTGCCCAAATAGATATATCAGAATAAAAAATATTTCTATGAAAATTTATTGCCTTTACTTTCTTCTAGAATTTTTACGGTTTCAAATCTCACTTTCAAGTCTTTAATCCAGTCTGCGTTTACTCTTCAATATGGTGTAAGAAGGTAGTCTGCATTCATTTATTTTTCTACTTATGTGTCCAATTTTCCCAATAGCATTTATTGAGTGGACTATCTTTACCACATGTATATTCTTGTGTCCTTTGTCTAATATTAATTGACCATAAATGTATGGGTTTATTTCTGGACTTTTTGTTCTGTTCCACAGGTCTTTATGTCTGTTTTATGCCAGTACCATACTATATTTATTACTATGGCCTCGTAGTATAGTTTGTTATCAGGTAGCATGATTCCTCCCACTTTGTTCTTCTTTCTCAAGATTACTCTGGCTATTGGTTTGGTTTTATTTTGTTTGTTTTATTTGTGTGTGTGTGTGTGTGTGTGTGTGTGTTGGGTTTCTTGGTGGTGTTTTTTTTTTTTTTTTTTGTACTTCCATATAAATTTTTTGTGATATTTGCTGTAGCTCTCTGAATTACGTCATTGGACATTTGAACGTTGTTAATTCTTCCTGTCTTTGAACACCATATGTACTTTTATTAATTTGTATCTTCTTCAACTTCTTCCTGTCTTTCTTCCTTTCTTTCACTTTCTTCCTGTCTTTCACTTTCTTTCCTTCTTTTCTTCTTTCTTCCTTTCTTTCATTTTCTTTCCTTCCTTCCTTCCTTTCTTTCTTTCTTTCTTTCTTTCTTCCTTCCTTCCTTCCTTCCTTCCTTCCTTCCTTCCTTCCTTCCTTCCTTCCTTCCTTCCTTCCTTTCTTTCTTTCTTTCTTTCTTTCTTTCTTTCTTTCTTTCTTTCTTTCTTTCTTTCTTTCTTTCTTTCTTTCTTTCCCTTCCTTCCTTCCTTCCTTCCTTCCTTCCTTCCTTCCTTCCTTCCTTCCTTCCTTCCTTCCTTCCTTCTTCTTCATGATCTTTATTATGTTCAGGTGAATTCCCTCTATTCACCTCAACAGGTGGCATGGGTGAAGCTGCAACCCAGGTACATGCCTTTGACTGGGAATCGAACGCATGATCCTTTATTGTAGTCAAATAAATATAAGATTTAGAGTTTTAACCACATTTAAGTATACATCAAGTATATTGACATGCAATTCTCACCACCATGTATCCCCAAATTTGTATTTATTTATTCATTTTTGCTTTTCATGGCTTTTATCTCTGTTAATAAATTTATTGGGGCAGGGTGGTTTTAGGTGTGTACAATTCAGTAATAGATCACTTGTAGGTCAGTTTTTTCTAATTGACTTCTAGTTTTATACAGTCATGATCAGAAAAGATTCTTGATATGATTTCAATCTTCTTAAATTTACTGAGACTGTTTTTGTGCCCTAACATGTGGCCTATCTAGATAATGTTGCACGTCCACTTAAAAAGAATGTATATTCTACTGCTTCAGGGTGAAATGCTCTGAAGATACCAATTAAATCCATTTGATCTATTGTGTTATTTCTGTCCACACTTTTTTTTTTTTAAAAGACTAGGTGTGAGGCCGCCCTGTGCAAGGGTGAGGCAGTGCCCAAGTCTTCCCCCCCCCCCCGTCTTCTCCCTCCCCCCCAGCCCCCGCCCATCTCCATCCCCCCCCAGCCTCTGCCCATCTCCCTCTGCCCCCACCCACAGGGGCCCCAGCCCAGGAGGAGGTCAGGGCTCAAGTCTCCCCCCCGCCTTCTCCCTCCCCCCCCAGCCCCCGCCCATCTCCCTCCCCCCCCAGCCCCCGCCCATCTCCCTCCACCCCCACCCGCAGGGGCTCCAGCCCAGGGGAGCCAGGTGAGCATGTCACACACTAGGGCGAAGGGAACGCTTCACTGATTTCAGTGTCACCCTTGCGCAGGGGCCACCCTAATCTCCTCTGTATCATTCCAGCTTTACTATATGTGCTGCTGCTGCTGCTGCTGCTGCTGCTGCTGCTGCAGAGTCCAGCACCAGGCCACTCTTTGCTTCTTGATTTTCTGTGCGGAAGATCCAGCCATTGATGCCAGTGGGATGTTCAAATCCCCTACTACGTCTGTATTATTGTTGAACTCTCCATTTATGTACATCAGGATTTGATTTACACATTTACTTGCTCTTATGTTGAAGAAATACATGTTTGCAAGGGTTATATCCTCTTGTTGGATTGCTCTCTCTTTATCATTCTGTGGTGTCCATTCTTATCGCTCAATACAGCCTTTGTTTTAAAGTCTATTTTGTCAGCTATAGGTTTACCTCCCCGGCTTATTTTTCATTTGTATTTGCATGAAATACCTTTTGCCATCCCCTTGCTTTTTGTCTGTATATCTTTCATTCTGAGGTAGGTCTCTTGTTGACTGCATATATATGGTTCTTGATTTCTTATCGATTCAGCTACCATGTCTTTTAATTGCAGCAGTCAAGCCACTTACATTTAAAGTGATTGTTTGTAGATATGTTTTATTCTTTTAACTCTGTTTCCCTTTTATTCCTTCTTGATAGTTCTTATACTAATGGTTTGGTGGTAACACACTTCTTTTGCTGTTTCTTGTCTGGGAAGCTCTTTATTTCTCCATCAATTTTAAATGACAGCCTTGCTGGGTAAAGTAGTCTTGGTTGAAGGTCCTAGCTTGTCATTATTTTGAATATTTTGTGCCAATCCCTACTGGCCTGGTATGTTTTTGTAGAGAAATAAGTTGACAGTCTTATGGGAGCTCCCTTGTAGGTAACTGACCGTCTTTCTTTTGTTGCTTTTAAGATGTCCTGTCTTTAATCTTTGTCATTTTCATGATGATGTGTCCTGGTGTCAAGCCTTTTTGGGTTCATCTTGTTTGGGACTCTGTGCTTCCTGGACTTGTGTGTCTCTTCCTTCACCAGGTTAGGGAAGTGTTCGGTCATTATTTCTTTTAATATGGTGTAGTCCCTTAACCTTTCTTTTGTCCTTGTACTCCTATAATGTGGATGTTGTTAATGTTTCATGTTGTCCCAAAAGTCCCCTAAACAGTCCTCATTTTTAAAAGTTCTTTTTTTCTTTTTGCTGCTTTTGTCTTCTGTGACCCTGTCTTCCAAATCACTCATTTGATTCTCTCCTTAATCAAATTATTTATTTTCTCTAGTGTATTCTTCATTTCAAAGATTTTACTCTTTATTTCTGACTGGATCTTTTATATGGCTTAAATGTTCTTTTTCATGCCTACTATCAGTTTTCAAGTTCCCACTGATTTCATCCATTCTTCACCTAACTTCAATTAACTATCTGGAATATTGCTTGCCTCACTTTGTTTAGCATTTTTTCTGGATGTGTCCCCTGTTCTTAAATTTGGGGCATGTTTCTTTGCATTTTGGCTGCCTCTGTGTGTTTGTTTCTTTGTGTTAGAATCCAGGTCTTGGTAGTGTGGCTTCGTGTAGTAGGAGTCCTGTGGAACCCAGTGGCAATTTCTTCTTGATCATCTGAGTTGAGTGCTCCAGGGATGTCCCGTGTGTGTTATGTGAACCTTCCTGTGGCAGTTGATTCTTGATGGCTGTTGGCCCATTCATGTACTGATTCGATGCTCAGGCTAGTTGGCTGTGACCACAGTGTACCCTGCCTACAGTGTAGTGTATGAGCTGCTGACAGGTGTTGACCACGTGGAGCACAATTCATCTCAGCGGGGTCTGGTGCCTGCCTAGATCTCTCTTTGGATATGCCGCTTCTGAGGCTAATTGTATCCTTCTCTGATGTGCTCTGAAGCTGGCTATCGGCTTGTTGGTCCTGGGGCTTCCTGGGAGGGACTCTGGTGCTGAACAATGTCAGATGCTTGATGTGACTCTCCCAGGGCAATCTATTTGCATCTACAAAGCAATTCACAATTTGTGACAGCCTCTGCTGAGGCCCAGTGAGCACAGGAAGGTCCAAGCAGGGCACCAAAGCTGGCTTTGACTAGCACTGAGCCTGGGGACAGGTCAGCAAAAGTCCCAGAGCACACCATGTTCTGCCTCCCTGTCTGCCTCCATCTGCCGGGTGCCTGTTTCTCTCAGTTAATGAAAGAGTCTCTGGAAGCACTCAAGTTGCATGAGGTAGGTTCTCAGGGAGTCCCCAGGTAGAGGTGAGTGGTGTTCACCAGATGGATGCAGGTTCAAGCTCAGTGTCAGTGTTGGGTCTGAGGCCACTCAGCAAATGTCCCAGGGTATACCACGTCCAGCTGCCACCCGCTGGGTCCTCACACATCTTTGAGCAGTGTACAGAAGACACAGACCTGGCATTGTTTGTAGGAGGAGAATGAAAAATCAAAAGAGGCTGCTTCCCAGGATTGAAGATGTCTGGAATCTGTAGTCTGAGATCAGCCGTGTGAGCTTAAGGGCTTTGCAGAGGGTCTGTGGATTCTCAAAGGCCAGAGAGCTGCTTCCTGTTGTAGATGACTCATGGATCCCCTGGGATGCCACAGGGGAGCGAGAGCATGGTGGGATCATGCAGGTGCACTCCAGCCATCACGTAGTGAAAAGTAGAGTCCCCTCATGGGTGGCTGATTTCAGCAGATTCATCCCTCCATTTCTGTCCTAAGAGAACTGGAGCTCTCTCCAGACTTCCGACCACATGCATGCTCACTGGCTTCCCGGGCAGCACTGTCCCTGCCTTCTTTCCTCAAGGCTGGGCGAGCCAGGCTGGCTGGAGTGTAGGGAAGGGAGGATAGAGGTCCATTTGGAGGGTTGAAATGCTGTGAGAACTTTTAAGGTTTAAATTGATTTTCTCTGTGTCTGCTCCCACACTACAACTAAGCAGCCAAAGTGATGCTTAGCTCACTCTCAAGGAAGCACAGTTCTGCCCTGCACCAGTGCCACACATCACCAGAGCAGTGAAGGGAGCTACTGGAGGAAGAAGACAGGGCATTCCTCTCCCAGCAGTGTAACACCCTCACAGGCATGATTCTGTCTGGAGAGCTGACCCCTGCTGGAGCGCTTAAGGCTTTTAGGCACAGAGTGTAATGATCTGATTTATATTTTTTAAAGATCACTCTGATTTGCATTTGCATTTTTATTAAAAATTACTTCTTTAATTTTTTTTTCAATTAGGGATGACATTCAATATTAGTTTCAAGTGTACAAAATAGTGGTTAGACATTTATATAACATATAAAAGCATCTCCTGATAAGTCTAGCATGGGATATCTTTGAAAAGGGTATTAATCCTATTCACGAGGGCTCCACCCTCATAACCTAATCAACCTCAAAAGACCCACCTTTTATTTATTTTTAATCAACCTTATTTGGGTGACATTCATTAATAAAATTGCATAGGTCAGGTGTGCAATTCTCTAATGCAGCATTTGTATATCGCATTGTGTGCTCACTGGCTTCAGGTCAAGTCTCCTTCCATCACCATTTATCCCCCCTATGCCCTCTTCTCCCTCCCCTACCTGTCACCCACCAACCTTAGCCCCTACTCCCCACACGCCACCCCCACCCGCCACCCCACACCCCACACCCCCAGCCCCGACCTGCCTCACCACATCCCCAACGCACAGCCCCCATCTGCCACCCCCAACTCCCCTCCCGCCAGCTCTCATCCCCCAACACTACCCCTCACCCCCACCTCCCACTCTTACCCCCAACCCTACTCCCCACCGGCCCCCCCATCACGCACCCCACACCCCACACCTCCCATCCTCCACCCCCAACTTCCCAGCCCCCACCCCCCACCCCCCTTCCCCTGCTTGTGATTTGACATTTGAAATGATATTTGAGATGTGTCTTGAGAGCACAGGTAGGATTTAGACAGATGAAGAAGGTGAGAATATGCTTCAGGTACAGGGAGTGGACATTCGGCCTGGAGGCAGGAGAGATGAACACTGGACAGACCAGAGCATATGCCCCTCAGATGCCTGTGAGTGAGGGGTCAGGGCAGGGAAACAGAAGACCCTGCATGGAGGGAAAGGGCAGAGGGATAAGGGGACCAACCACAGAGTGGTCAGAGCAGGAGAGACAGCAGCCCCTCCATGGGAAGGCAGGGCAGCAGGGTCAGGGGACCAGGGGAGGGGCCGATGGACAGGTATGAGAGGGAATGCTGCCAAGGGGCAGGGCTGGGGGCAAGGGCTCCACCATGGGGAACAAGGAACTCTCCATAGAGGGGTCTGTTTCCCCTGTTACCTATCTCTACTCCCATGTCCCCCGTTCCCTGGCCCCTCCATGGATGGTGCCCTAACCCCCCTATCTTGCTCAGACTATGTGGGGTCCTTTGCCCTCCCTGCCCTGCTACCTCCCTGGAGGATGCCCTCTCCCCCCTGCCCTGCCATCTATTTCAGGACCTGTGCTAAAATCCTTGCTGTCTCAAAGTAGGCCTCCCTATCCCCCCAGCCTCTCCTCTCCATGGAGGCTTCCCTATTCCCTCTCATGCATGCCCTGTCCCTCCATGTAGGATTCTGTCCTCTCCCTGCCCTTCTCCCTCAAACTGGGGCTCCCTTTCTCCACTGCTTGCCCCCTCAAAGTGAGGTTCTCTGTCCCCCTGCCGTGCCCCCTCCATGAAGGAAACCTTCCTCCCTGACCCTCCCCCTCAAAGTGGGGTTCTCTACACCCCTGCCATGCCCCATCCATGGAGGGTACCTTCTCCTCCCTGCCCCTCCCCCTAAAGTTGGGATCCCTGTCCCCCTGCCCTGCTCCCTCAATGGATAGTTCTGTCTCCTCTGTGCCCTGCTCTCTCAAAGTGAGGTCCCCTTTCCTCCTGCCCTACCCTCTGCATGGGGATTACCTGTCCAACTGCGCTGCCCCCTCCCCATAGAGGTTTCCTGGTCTCCCCTCTCCTCCCTGCTCTGCCCCCTATAATTGGGGTTCCCTTCCTTCCTGTCCTCCCCACTGCATGGAGGGTTTCCTGTACCCACTATTCCATCCCTGCAAGTGCAGTTCCTTGTCCCCCAGCTCTAACTCCTTTCTGAAGGTTTCCCTGGCCCCCTGCCCTGCCCCCTCCATGAAGGTTTCCCTGTCTCCTGCCCTCCACCCTCTATGGAGAGTCCCCTCTCCTACCTGCCCTGTCCCCTCCATGGAGTGTGCCCTCGCCCCCCTGCCCTGTCCCATCCATGGAGGGTTTCCTGTTCCTCTGCTCTGCCCCCTCCAAGGAGGGTCCCCTCTCCTCCCTGTGTGGCCCATCCCTGTTGGGTTACCTGGCAAGCCCCCCCCCCTCGAGTCCTGCCCCCTCCATGGATGGTTCCCTGCCCCACCTGTTCTGTACCCTCCATGGAGGTTTCCCTGTCACCACTGCCCTGCCCCCTCCCTGGAGGGTCCCCTCTCCTCCGTGCCCAGTCTACTCCAAGGAGTATGCCCTCTCCCCCGAGCCCTGTCCCATCCACGGAGGGTTCCCTTATCCTCTGCTCTGCCCTCTCCATGGAGGGTCCCTTCTCCTCCCTGCCTTGTCCTCTCCAAGGAGAGTCCCCTCTCCTCTCTGCCCAGTCCACTCCATGAAAGTCCCCACTTTCCCTGCCCTCCCTCCTCCATGGAGAGTCCCCTCTCCTCTCTGACCTGCCAATCCTTGGAGGGTCGCATGTTGCCAGTCCCCACTGCCCTGCCCCATCAATGGAGAGTTCCCTGCTCCCCAAACCCCCTGCACTTCCCCCTCCATATAGAGCACCCATTACCACTATCCTTCCCTTCCTTGGAGGGTCCCTTCTCCTTCCTGCCCTGTTACCTCCACGGAGGGGTCCCCCCTCCTCCCTGTTTGGCCCATGACTGTAGGTTTCCCTTTCCCCGTCTCTGCCCTCTCCTCCCTGCCCTGTACCCTCCATGGAGGGATCCTTCTCCTCCCTGACCCATGCCCTCCGTGGAGGGTCCCTACTCCTCCCTACCTGTTCCCTCCGTGGAGGGTTCCCAAAACCCTACTGTCCCCCTGCATGGAGAGTACCTTCTCCTCCGTGACCCGTCCCCTCCATGGAGGTTCCCATCTCCTCCCTGTCTTGTCCCCTCCATGGAGAGTCCTCTCTCCTCCCTGTCTGTCCCCTTCATGGAGAGTTCCCATCACCCTACAGTCCCCCCTGCATGGAGGGTCCCAATTTCTCCCTGCCCTTCTCCATCATGGAGGGTCCCCTCTCCTCCCTGCCCTTCCCCTCCATGGAGGTATCCTACTCCTCCCTGACCCATCCCCTCTATTGAGGGTCCCCACCCCTCCTTGCCTGTTCCCTCCATGGAGGGACCCCTCTACTGCCTACGTGTCCCTGAAAGGAGGGTACCCTCTTCTCCTGGCCCATCACCTCCATGGAGTTTCCCCTCGCACCCATGCCTGTCCCCTCCATGGAAGTTTCCCTGCCCCCACTGCCCTGCACCCTCCATGGAAGGTCCCATCTTCTCCCTACCCTTGCCGCCTCCATGGAGGGTCCCATCTCCTCCCTGCTCTCTCCCCTCCATGGAGGGTCCGCTCTCCTCCCTACCTGTCCCCTCCATGGAAGGTTCCCCACTGCCCTGCACCCTCCATGGAGGGTCCCATTTCATCCCTGCCCTTTACCCTCCATGGAGGATCCCCACTCCTCCCTGCCTGACACCTCCATGGAGGTTCCCCCTCCTCCCTGCCTGTCCCCTCAATGGAGGGTTCCCATTCCCCATGGCCCTGCACCCTCCATGGAGGGTCACCTTTCGTCCCTGCCCCGTACCCTCCATGGAGGATTCCCTTTGCTCCTGGCCCTGTCCCCTCCATGGAGGGTCCCCTCTCCTCCCTGCCTGTCCCTCCATGGAGGGTTCCTAGTCCCCACTGCTCTGCATCCTCCATGGAAGGTCGCTTCTTCTCCCTACCCTGTCCCCTCCATGGAGGGTCCCCTCTCCTCCCTACCCTCACCCTTCCATGGAGGGTCTTATCTCCTCCCTGCCTGACACCTCCATGGAGGTTCCCCCTCCTCCCTGCCTGTCCCCTCAATGGAGGGTTCCCATTCCCCATGGCCCTGCACCCTCCATGGAGGGTCACCTTTCGTCCCTGCCCCGTACCCTCCATGGAGGATTCCCTTTGCTCCTGGCCCTGTCCCCTCCATTGAGGGTCCCCTCTCCTCCCTGCCTGTCCCTCCATGGAGGGTTCCTAGTCCCCACTGCTCTGCATCCTCCATGGAAGGTCGCTTCTTCTCCCTACCCTGTCCCCTCCATGGAGGGTCCCCTCTCCTCCCTACCCTCACCCTTCCATGGAGGGTCTTATCTCCTCCCTGCCTGATCCCTCCATGGAGGGTCCCCTCTCCTCCCTTCCTTTCCCCTCAATGGAGGGTTCTCTCTCCCCCGTTTTTTTCCCCTCCATGGAGGGTCCCCTCTCCTCCCTGCCCTCTCCCCTCCATTGAGGGTCTCCTCTCCTCCCTGCCTGTCCCCTCCATGGAGGGTCCCCTTTCCTCCATGCCCTCTCCCCTCCATGGAGGGTCCCTTCTCCTCCCTTCCTTTCCCCTCCATGGAGGATCCTCTCTCCACCCTGCCCTGCCCCCTCCATGGAGGTTTCACTGCCTCCCCTACCCTGCCCCCTCCATGGAAGGACCCCTTCCCCCTGCCCTGCCCCATCCATGCAGGGTCTTCTGTTTCCCTGCCTGGTCCCATCACTCACAGGCTCTGCGAGGCATGTGCTCTGGTCCCCAGTGTTCATCTGTCCTGCCTCCAGGCCGTGTCCACTGTCTGCACCTGAAGCACATCTCACCGTCTTCATCTGCCCAAATCCTCCCGGGCTCTCAGGACACATGTCAAATATCATTTCAAATGTCAAATCACCGAGTGATCTTTAAAAAATATAAATCAGATCCCCCTATTCTCGTGCCTAAAAGTCTTCCTGCTGTGACAGCAATTTCAACCCACACTAGGGCCCTCTATGTCCCCCCGCCCCCCGCCCCACGCTCTCTGCTGTTCCCATCCAGCCTGGCTGTCCTTGCCCTGGGGCACTGCCTCTCCTTTTGGGGTGGCTTCCCCAGGTCTCCATGGGGACAGCTCTGTCTCAACAGCCATGTCTCAGTTTAAACATGTTGGGGAGCCCTTTCCTGAGCCTGCTAGGGAGTCACTCTGCTCTGAAGCCCCCATGTAGCCCTATGGTATATCACCTGGCAGTAAGTCACAATACTAACAGAGGTCAGAATGCTAAGACAGGTCATAGAGGTAACCTAGCCACCATGCCAGGTCAGCCATGTGGGCCAACCTCTCAAGTTTTCTGGTGGTGGTGTTGTTAAAAATCAGTGAATAAACATTTATTGACCCCAACATACCAAAGGCCCTCTACAGAAACCACAGGAGGTGTGGCTCTCCTGGGTCCTGGCCCTCAGTAACCAGGTGTTCTTCAAAGTGAAAACTGGGTTGGGAGGGTGTGTCAGAGAAGCCAGGGAGGGACTCCACTTGAGTTGCTGGCTTTGAGGCTGGAGGAAGGGATCAAAGGCCAAGATTTTTGGGAGCCCCAGGAATCTGGGAGTGGCTTTGGCAGGGACACAGAAGGGAACTGTGCCATAAGGAATGGATTCTGTCACCTCCCCATGTGCAGGCCCCCGAGGCCTCCTGGGAGGAGGGCAACCCAATGAACCACCTCAGGTTTCTGACCCACAGCACCTGGGACCCCACACTTTGTCCTGTGAACCACTGCGTTTAAGGTCATAGGTCAGGGCACCAATAGAAATCTTTTGCGTCCCTGTGGCTCCCTAGTCATATAAGCTAAGTCTATTTTCTTCATGGCTCTTCCTATCTTCTGAAATAAAGTGTGGCCTTGGTTCTTGTTCAGCTGTCTGTCTCTCAGGCCCTCTCAGCACCTGAAAGGTGACCTGTGAAGGCCCCGCCCCCAAGACCCAGGTAGACAGCACACACTTGCTGAATGATTTCCTGAGCAAAGAGCTCTTTTAGATTTCATAAATTTTTTATTTGTAATAAACCTGATTCATTAACATGTACATACATATGATATCTTCATCCTCTTTAGGACATCCCACATAGATTCATGAATTTTTAAAATATCTTAATTTTTTGGTCAAAACCCGCGTCTCAATTTCTTGTTCAGAAATGCAGTAGCTGCTTTGTGACCTGCCTCGGGGAGGAGAGGGTTCTGACTGCAGACCAGGTTCACGCCAGGATGTTGCTCCTGTTCCTGGTCCTTCACAGGCCAGTCCTTTGGCCTCTGGTGGCCAGTTGACCCATGATGCGCCCTTACACCTCATCTCCTATTCACCAGCCTGGTGTTGCTTCCTGTGTTGGTCACAAGGTGCAATATACAGATCCTGTAACATAGAACCCACACCTGAAACCTATATGTTTTTGTTGACCAATGTCACCCCAATGGATTTAATATATAAAAATATTAAAAAAAAAACAACAACACACACTTTAGTTATTTTGCAGATTGAAACTGGTTCAGGGAGATGAAGTGACTGGTCTGAGGTTCCCCAATATTCCCACTGCCCATGATTCTGAATGCCCAGCACTTTCTTGTCTTTCTCCCATTAGACTTCAAAGGTCCTGCCTTTTAAAAATCCAAAGGAGCTGCAAAAACAGTAGGAAGCTTCAAACCTCCTTTGGAAAGCACACTTTAAGTCAGCAGAGTGGAACATCTTCTCTATGAGTGTTTCTTTGCTTCTTTGTTCATTCATTTGCCAAATGTATGTTTTACAGACATTTCTAGAACTGACCTTTTCAGTACTGGATCTCCCTCTCAGAAGGTGCCTAGGCCTGTGCTAGGACCAAAGAGTTCCCAGTGCTGAATGGGAATTCAGCAATGACTTTTGAAGGTTTCTTTTTAAGAAATATATACAAATTCTGAATTACTTTTATCACTAGATACTAGGAAGGGTTCTCCCCTCACAAGAGCCTTTATGCTATTTTCACAAGACCCCTGCTCAGTATCTGGTGAAAGAAGCTCAGCTTACTTTACAGAAACACAACAGCTGAAACCACAGCACGATTTTTATAATAAGGAATTTCCTGCCAAAACCGGTTTGGCTCAGTGGATAGAGCGTTGGCCTGCGGACTGAAAGGTCGCAGGTTCCATTCCGGTGAAGGGCATGTACCTGGGTTGCAGGCACATCCCCAGTAGGAGATGTGCTGGAGGCAGCTGATCGGTGTTTCTCTCTCATCGATGTTTCTAACTCTCTATCTCTCTCCCTTCCTCTCTGTAAAAAAATCAATAAAATATATTTTAAAAAAAAAGAGAAAGAAATTTCCTTTGCACATTGTAGCGAGGAAGAAAAACCTTTAAGAAGAAATGTCAGATAGAGTTACAGTTTTGTATGAATAAAGATAAGTACGGATCAAAGTTGCAAATATATTCAGTATGTTTAATGTGCAGAAAAAATATAGCTTATTTATTTATTTCTAAACGGATTTTCTCTTGAGTCCCCCACCAGGGGATAGAGGGGATAAGAGCAAAAGAAAATATTTAGCTCAATTAAATATCTGAGTTCAGCCTCATGAAGGGAATCCTGTCTTTAAATGAACCCAGTGCCTTTCCCATTGGTGTTATATGGGATGGGAGGCGGAGCTATTTTGTTTTTCTGGCAACAGGGGCAGAGTATTTGTATCTCCTATTGTAGCTCAGGGAGTAGCTAGTCTGGGTCCATGTGTGGGGTCCTACTCCAAGTTTCCCTCTGGAGTTCTACTCACCCAGAGAGTGAGGACATGCAGCATCCCTGTTGGGGGCTCCCAGTCTGCCCAGATAATCCCAGGGGAGCAGTCCTCAGCCCTCCAATTCTAACCCCAGTGTCTGTGTGTCCCCCTCTCCCCTCTGAGAGTCCTGGCTGCAGAGGAGGGGACAGGAGGCATCTGCAGTTCCCTGTACTCAATCTCTTCATTTGTTCCCACAGTTACCAGAGCTCAGAAGGCATTGCTACTCCTTCCTATCCATACAGACCTTACCTGATGGAAAATTTGAGAACACTGGAAAACAGGGCACATGAAGACTTTTCAAGAGTATGTAAGTGTTTACAAAGTATTTGAGAAAATTAATTTCTAAATTCTGTTCCTTCTAGGTGCTCTTTTCAAATTTGATCTGCCTGAGGAGTCATCTGTGATTATTTTTTTTTCCATCTCACCTTTCACAGTTTCTCCTCTCATTTTAGTAAAGAAAACCATGCCTTCCCCACCTCCTCCCAGAAATCTTACCATTGCCCCTGGGGGTGACACTCTCCAGCCCTCTGAACTATGAGTGCATGCCAGCTAATGGCACTGCACGAAGCAAACTCTATCTGAGAAAGAATTCTTAGGGTAATCTGAAGGCAGCAGGAAAAACAAAAGCAGAGACTTCAGAGGTAGTTGGAGCCTTTGTCTCCTCCAGCTACACAAATGTTAAACACAGCCTGACACCTGGCCAGACAGTGTAAAATCTCACAGTGCTCAAAATGGTTGATAAAAGGGAAAAATGGATAATTTTCTGTTAAATAAACATCTGCATAATAAGAACTAAAAAAAACCTAGTTGTCTTCCATAATTCAGGCACTTTACATGTATTGTTCTAATCCCACAATGGTCCCCATGTGCCTCCCATTTTAGAAAGCAGAGAACTGAAGTCAGAGAACTGACGACAGGAGGCCAGAATTGGTGGGGCTCCAAATCCAGCCAAGTCGGCTCCCCCAGAGCAAGCTGCCTCCTGTGTCCAGGGTTTCTTGTCCTCCTGATGGAAAGTCTGACCTTCCGTTCCTAAGACACATGCTGGTGTCTTCATGAATTTCAACCAATTTCCAAAAGCACCAGTGGGAAAAGAATTTTTACGGTTAAGGACAGCAATAGGGACACAGAAGAGACTCTCATTCAGAACAATTCGAGCATAGACAATGTTTACAGATCTGCTTCCGAATAAATGAATGAATGTCACACTGGGCTCAAGGTTTAGACAGGTGCAGCTACAGAGAGAATCCAGAGACCACTCATCTGCTCTGTAGACATGGGAGCATGCTATGAATGACACTTGCCATGACACCTGTCTTGTTGACAAGAATTATGCAGACGGCTTCAGCGGATATACAAAACTTTATTAAATAAAAAAAAATCTTTAGCCAGTACCACTTTGGCTCAGTGGATAGAGTGTCAGCCTGCAGACTCAAGGGTCCCAGGTTCGATTCCGGTCAAGGGCATGTACCTTGGTTGTGGGCACATCCCCAGTGGGGGGCGTGCAGGAGGCCGCTGGTCGATGTTTCTCTCTCATGGATGTTTCTAACTCTCTATCCCTCTCCCTTCCTCTCTGTAGAAAATCAATGAAACCTATTTTAAAAGAAATTCTTTAGAAAAAAATCTTTAGTTGTTGTTTTTTAAAGTGAATTACTGAATCTTCTGAAACTTATTTTGGCTTTTGAAAAAGTTCAAAAAATTCCACATTCTTTTTATAGTTTCTTCCTTCGTTGATTTTTTTTCTCTCCAATACTGGAAAAAGATAAAAAAATAAAGGCATGTTGAAAGAAGAACATAAACTTCTCCATAATTTCACATCCCACAGTTAGATAATAGTATGATCTTTTCCCTTTGTTTCTTTGTGTGTTTTTTTTTTCCTTTTTATATAGGTATGTATATGTATGCACAGTATAAAGTTGCCAAATTTGGAATTATATATCGAAATGTGTATGCACATATATTTATAAAAATATATGTACACATACTTTTTGCTTCCTCTTGTTCTTAAAATTATACCATAAACCGTCCCGCATATTCTAAGAGAGTCCTATCTTAATGGCTTTGTAATATTCCAGCATATGTTTAAATCACAATTCAGATAACCAAAATTCTATCACTGGTCATTTAAGTTTTTCCCACTTGTTCAGTGTTACGAATAATAAAAAGAATCAGCACTTTCTAAAACTTTTTCTGTTTTTTGAATTAAAGAAAACTAATTTTAAAATCACTAAAATCCTTTGAGAATAGAAATGTTTTATTTTGCACTTTGCAGTAGAGTAGCCAGTAGCCGCATATGGCTATTGAGCTCTTGAGAGGTGGTTAGTGCAACTTAGGAGCATGATTTCACCTTTGACTTCATTTTAAATTAGCCTCATGTGGGTAATGTCTACCTTATTGGTCAAAGCAGAACTTGAGAGCGCCGAACCCTAACCACTAGGCCTCCAGGGACTGTGGTACATATAATGAACAACATAAACTGATGAACAAAAACAGATCCAGAGACAGAGAAACATCTATCAGACCACCAACCTCAGAGGGAAGGTAGGGGAGGGTGGGGGTAAGAGGGAGAGATCAACCAAAGGACTTATTTGCATGCATATCGGCCTAACCACTGGACACAGACAACAGGGTTTGAGGGCATGAGTGGGGAGGGTAATGTGGGGATAAGGACACATATGCAATAACTTAATCAATAAAGAAATTTTATACAAACAAACAAACAACAAAGCAGAACTTGAAACTTGGGAGCTCAGTGCACTGCTTTGAGAATTTGCTTGTATGCAGGAATACCCCCATCTTGTGGTCTTTTAGAATATTGCTTCTGAAATATTGGGAACTAAGGTGTATTAGCAAGTGTGAGCAAGTATTTTTTCTTATAACTTCAGAACGTTCATAAACCATAAGAGTCACCTGGTAGATTATATAAATTATCTGGAAGTTTTAAGACTGGCATGGCTAAAAGACAGTCCGCACACAGGGCAAATGAATTGCAGTGGACAGTAAATATTTAGAAAAACACTAAGAATAGAGTCACTCTTTTGATTGGGACATACGGAGGATTTTAAACAGAGGGACCTTGTTATCTCCC
Source organism: Myotis nattereri (assembly GCF_964212035.1). Taxonomy (NCBI): domain Eukaryota; kingdom Metazoa; phylum Chordata; class Mammalia; order Chiroptera; family Vespertilionidae; genus Myotis; species Myotis nattereri. Next base: position 18,692,224 of record NC_138085.1, read on the forward strand.
AAGTCCAACAGTATTACTATGTACAGATAAAGCTTCGTATGGTTATTCCTAGAATTAGTACAATTGGGACATGATCACTTTTAGGCATCAAGGATATCTTTTTCCAAGAATGGCGAAATGTGAAGAGTTCCTGGAAGTTATTACATCCTTGAAATAGCCTTGAAACATATTGTATTGGAGATTTATCCCTAAAGCACACCCCTTTTGGGGTATGTTAACCAAATATCCAGGATGCTACTTTAGCCTTTCTTTTTTTTTTTGAACTTTGAAAGATCAGATTTAATGCTGGGGTCCAACCCCAGCAGGTCCAGGGGTCCCCAAAGGTGTGTATGGAGTTGGCGAAGAAGAAATGACACATAGGCAGCGTTCAGGTGATCATCATAGCCAGGTTCTGTAGCTAGGTTCTCTTGCCATGTTCTCTCGCTAGGTTCTCCAGCCAGGTTCTCCAGGTTCTCCAGCCAGGTTCAGTCGCCAGGTTCTGTCCAGGTTCTCTAGCCATGTTCTCTTGCTAGGTTCTTCAGCCAGGTTCTGTAGCCAGCATCTGCAGCCAAGTTCTGTCTAGGATCTCCAGCCAATTCCTGTAGCCGGGTTCTGTCCAGGATCTTTTGCCATGTTCTCTCACTAGGTTCTGTCTCTAGGTTCTGTCTACTTTAGTCTTTAGGGCTCATTCTAAGCTTAGCAGAAGTAATGGGAAAAGGGCAATAAAATGAGGTCCAATGGACTTTGTGAAACAAGGCAGAATGGCCAAACCTCAAATCCCCTGCAACAAATGAGGTAAATTATCAAGCATTGGAAAGCGAATCCCATAGCTAGTTACTGGAATTTATTTAGCCATATGTAAGTAATGAGCAGCAACTATCTTGTCATCTGTAATTATTGGGAACAATCAAGTTTTTATAAGGAAGCTCAGTTTTTGTTTGGTTTCAACGTCTCACATTGGCCTTGGAACAGTTCCCTGTTGCATTAGAACAACTAATACATCTATTGTGTTTCAATAAAAGCTATTGGCTGTTATTTATTTTTCTTTTAGGATAAGTTAGTCATAAATGACTATGGTGGGCGCGCTGGGGCTGTGGTCTCTTCTCCACATCCCGCAGGGAGGGGGAGACTTGAACCGGTTCGAGCAAGTTAGGAGGCTCTTTGGAGTTTAAAGAATAATGAAAGACAGACATAAACTAGATTAAAAGCTTGGGCTGGGTGTGGTGTCTGCCCTTTGACTCCAGGGACAGACAGAGAGAGTCTGCCCTCTGGAGGGACAGGCACAGAGAGAGCCAGCTCTGAAAGCTGTTTATTATATACTCCAATTACAGGAAGTTACATCACATCTGGGTGGGCCTGAGACATCATGAGATCCATCCCCTTAACACTGGGCCAGAGAGTCAGACTGAGTGACATCCAATCTTTTGACTGGTCCCGCCCTCAGGGCATGGCTCTGACCTTGCCCTGAGTCCCAGCTGATGTCTATTAAGCCAAGTGTATTCTAAGGGCCCTTAACAAATTAGTGATTCTCTGATAAGTCATCAGAACCCAATGATTAACATCAATTTTATTTTATTTTTTTGGTGGTATGTGCAGATTTGGTCTGCATTTACACCATTCACATTTCTCTTGTCAACAAATAAAAATAAATACTTCCATAGCCATGTTGCCTTCCTTTTTTATGAAAAGTAATATTTATGGTACAGAAAACATTTAATAGATGTAGAATAAACAGTGTACAATAAACAGTGATCATATCTTGCCCTCTTTCTTTATATTTTCATTTTTTAAGAAATAAGGAAACACTCGGGCTGGGTAGCTCAGTTGGTTGGAGCATCGTCCCATACACCAAAAAGTTTCAGGTTTGATTCCCAGTCAGGGCACATACCTAGGTTTCTGGTTCAATCCCCAGTCATGGTACATACAGAAGGTAGCATTCAATGATTCTCTCTCACATAGATGTTTCTCTCTCTCCCTCTGACCCTCTTTCTCTTTCTCTCACTCTTAAATCAATAAAATTATCAGGTGAGGATTAAAAGAAAAAGAAAAAACACAACACAATAATAAAGAAATAATACAATACAGTAATAGTCTATATCATGTTCAGTCCAGTTTCTCTTTATATTTACATTATAAATTTTCTAATCATTTTTCTAATTTAGGTCTTTAATCATTTGTTACCTATACTAGAGGCCCGATACATGAAATTCATGCACGAGTAGGCCTTCCTTCCCCCAGCTGCCAGCACCAGCTTCCCTCTGGGACCCGGGACCGGGCTGCTCCGCAACCCTCCCCCCCCAACCCCCTGGCCACCCTTTGCAGCCCTGGCTTTGTCTGGAAGGTCTTCCAGAAAGATGTTTGCTCTAATTAGCTCTTATTATTATGAATATATATCAATCAACCTTATGCAGTATTAGTTCATCTTTCTGGATTTATATACAGGTATATTTTATGTAACATTCTGGAACTTTTGTTTATATTATCATAAATTTTAAAATCTATCTACTTTGAGACAAATAGTTCTTTATTGATTTAAACTGCCCTGTAATATTTATTCATATGAGTATTTCAGAACTACGTATGTATTCCTTTTCTAGTGAACATTTACCATATTTTGTTGATTTTATTTATTATTATTTTTAAAATATATATATATATATTTTTACTTCAGAGAGGAAGGGAGATAGAGAGAGAGAAACATCAATAATGAGAGAGAATCATTGATCGACTGCCTCCTGCACACCTCACACTGGGGATTGAGCCTGCAACCCAGGCATATGACTAGGTTTCAGAGCAGACCTTGACTTCCTAGTTCATTGGTTGATGCTCAACCACTGAGCAACACTAGCTAGGCATATGTTGTTGATTTGCAAATGTGCAATAGGCCACATTTAAAATCATTTGAAATCCAAGTACAGTGCTAATAATAACACACATGGCCTTCATCTACTCTGTGTAGGACAAGGGTCCGCAAACTTCCTGTGTAAAGGGTTTGATAGCAAATGGTTTGGGCTCTGTAGACAATCCCATCTTGGTCATAACTACTCAACTCTGCATTGTAACATGCAAGGAGCCAAAGACAATGTGTAAATGAATGTACATGTCTGCCTTCCAGTGAAACGGTAATTATGGACACCAAACATTAATTATGGACACCAAAATGTTAATTTCATATTATGTTTATGTATCAAAAATATTCTTTTCATTGTTTCCTAACCTTTAAAAAGTGAAAAAAATAATTCTTATCTCATGCGATATATATAAACAGGCAATAGTCCAGATTTCACCCACTGAGTATAACATCCTGACACCTGGTATGCAGATAATATAATGACATACCCTCCTTTATAACATCTATAAAAATTATTTCCTTCTTTAATATAAAACAATGAATAAAATAAGTCAAAAATTAAAAGCTCAGATATTCTACATGATGATGAGCAAACCAGTGACCTAATGAAAAATTCTGGCTCTCGACAGTGACTTGGTCAGAATGCAGAAGTGTCCTGTGTTGAAGTTATTCTGCAGGGACAGACTGTCAGGAAGCAATGCTGGGTGGATGAACTAACCCAGACTCCTGAGCACAGCAGGATGGCAGCAAGGAGCCCAGGGTGGCCTCCTGGTACTGCTCAGAGGCGCCAGCAGGTGGCGCAGCAGCAGCAAACTCCCCTGGCAGGCCAGCCTGGCAGATCTGGCCACAGGCTCCCACTTGGGTGAGGGGGACACGCCTGGGGACCGCGAGTCACAGGACCCACTGGGCTTCCTGGCTCGCACTGCTGCCTCGTCCGGGTCCGCCAGGGTCCTGAGGGCGGAGGAGCCATTGGAGGCCGAGCCCAGCTGGTGTGGATGCTGCCCCTGCCACCAGACCAAGTGCATCTGCCTGGAGTCCAGGCCACCATCCTGCAGGCTCTCCTCTCCCGCATGTGGGCTGGATCCACTTGCTCATCTGAGGGAGGAGCTGGAGCGGAAGCTGGTGAGGGGCAGCGCTGGACCAGACCACCTTCCTCAATGTCACCAAGGTGAGTGCCCTCCTGCTCACCTGCGCAGCGACTCCGGCCTAAAAGCCTAGTGCCCCCCACCCCCGACCCCACGCAACTTAGTGTGGGTTCCAGCCTATCTGGCACCTCCCAGGTGCTGGGACTTGGAGTGTCCCACGTGGTAGTGGCTGTTGTGGGTGGGAGGGCTCATTCCAAGGGTGAACTTGGGCTTATCAGATATTTAAAACACTTGAAAGATTGGGGTTACCCTGGGCCTTGCTCTGTGGGGGCAGCCAAGGTGTCACTTTCCGGAAGGGTGCGACTTGGAGAGCCCCTGGACCCCGGGAGAAAGCAGGAGAGTTGAGAGGCTCCATCAAATCGCCACCTGGGACCAAGAGCCCCAGTGAGAGACCAATAGCCCCAGTGTGGGCGCCTTCCCTGTGCGGGGCTGGTCCCCTGTCATTCTGGGGCATGTGCTCCCTGGACCTGGAGGAGTGGTGGCTGCTGAGCTGACAGGAGGCAGCTGGGGACAGAGTTCCCGCCAGACCCCAGAAGGGCCCCCTGTCTATTAAGCCAGGCAGTGAGGGGTCCTGCTTCTCCAGGGCTTGTGTTTCAAGCCAGCGGACAAGACAGATCTGTAGTCCCCAGAAACTTAACTACCTGGTCAAATAGGGTGTGTGTGTGTGTGTGTGTGTGTGTGTGTGTGTGTGTGTGTGTAGTGGGTGGGGGGTATGAGCGGGGGAGGGGGGAGAGGCGATCTGAGGGAAGGGAATGGGCATGGGCAGAGCTTATTCCAGGACTGGGAATATGTGTCTTGGGGGTGTAATCACCACGTGAGCCCATATACAACTTGGTGTTTATTTAGCAGTGGCTTCAATGCAAGGATGATAATTAAATTGTGGTTGGTTGATTGGTTGGCTGGGTGGTTGGTTGGGTGGGTGGGAGGTTGGTTGGTTTGGTCTCAGAAGAAATAAGAGGTAGAGGCAATCGTCAGTCTTTACTTAGAGCCCATCAGTGGCCTCACTGGGACTTGGCTGGTAGGGCCTGTCCTTCTTAGGCTGAGTTTGGAAGTGTTCTGAGAGAGATGGCAGCACGTCTCCCACCTGTGAGCTGAGGCTGGCATCCTTGCTGCCTAGCGGCTGGCTGTGCAAGGGGCTTAGTGGCAGGAATGATTCACACACAGCTCCCTTCCTCACTGGGGAGAATAGGTGACATGTGGCTGTCAGTCCTTGCACTAAACTAATGTCAGGTTGGGGCAGACCCTGCATGGAAGTATTTCAGCTTCACAAACCATTTGAGTGAGTTAAATAACAACTCTTATGTTTTTTAATTTTTAAGGCAGAAAATACAGCCACATTTTAATTTGATGTTTACAAGAGTTGATTTTTACACCCCAAAAATTGGCTTCAGCTGAAGTTTTCCATACCTGGGAAGTTACTTGTTGAATTTTAATAAAAGTGACATATAGTGCTCAACACATCTGTATTTTCTGAGCCTTTTCACACCAATACAAAGAATATGCAATTGATGTTTTAAAAAGATAATGCTAAATTTACTAATTTGGGTTATAGTACAGTTACTAAGAAATGTTTAATAGCATCTACCAAAATGTTATAGGATAAGGTTTACAGAGATTGTATATTTTTGAAATGAGTAGTATTATAAAACTGTGTTTACATTTTTGTGAAGTTTTGTACCACAAAGTTTAAAACAAGGAAAAGTTTATTATTGCTGAGATATTTAGGAACATTGTAGAAATCTGAACCTACAATTATTTTTTGAAGCGTTTGTAGAAACCTTATTTAAGAGGTCTAATATTACCCTCATCCTATAGATGCAGCCTGGAGACCCAGAAAGGGTAAATGAAATCCCCAAGACCACAAGCTATTAATAGCAGAGATCAAATGAGAACCCAGGGCAAGTGCTCATTCTATTTTTCCTGTCAGCCTCTGTAGACCCAGTTGAGGTTAGAACCATAGAGCTGTGACTTAGGAGATCTGAATCCTTTAAAAATCTTTTCTGTATACATATGTTTCTCTTAGGAGTCTTGATAGTATTATTTAATTACTAGAGTCCCAGTGCATGAATTGGTGCACATTGAAAGGAAATTAATTAGAAGAAATATTGTAAGATCACTATTTGCCCTTTCTCAATAATAGAAGTGTATACCAAATTCACGATCAACAATGACAGATGGAAACACATGCACCTGGCGCCAGTGAGATAGATAGATAGATAGATAGATAGATAGATAGATAGATAGATATAGATATAGATGATATAGATGATATGGATGATATAGATGATATAGATGATATAGATATAGGTATAGATATAGATATAGTTATAGATATAGTTATAGATATAGATATATAGATATTTGCTTACTTAGACCTGCTTTTTGATTAGGTAAACTTTTTCCAGCTTGGTGAAGTGCCCTAATTTCTTTTTCAGGATATTGACAGCAAAACAGCATAAATACCAATATGGAAGCAGATTATTATTGTGGATCATGCAGAGATAACAAAGGGAGAAATATTTAACTATAACCCCGTTTGACTCTATTCCGTGCAGTGAGAAAACCTGAAGTCATGTTCAGGCTCTACCATTTCTTGCTTCTTTTCATTTGGGTCAATTTTTAAAACATTCTAAATCTCCATTTTCTGGCTAATGAAATGAAAACAGGATTCTACCGAGTCTCCTCTCTACCTATTCCGGGACTTCAGTGAGGATCAAATGAGATGAGGCACATGAAAACACTTCAAAGACATTTGGTGAAAGTGTAAAATGTTTGCACCTGGCTATAAAGCAAGTGGGTGAAGAAACTCCAAGGAGGCTAGTCGCTAGGGAGAGGAAGCCTGGCATTACTATGTGACATCATTACCTGGTGCCCACAGCCACCATTTCTGTGCTGGGCTGGCCTGTGGGCTTTGTGCCATGGGTTCGTGGCGGGGCCTGTGTCCCACTTGGGAAAAGCGGAGTGTTGCTTGTGGACTCTGGGTGCGCAGTGCCCTTCCTCTGTAAAGGGCCAGTTCAGGTCACAGCAGCTCCAGTATTGAACGCCTGCCCCTGTTGGTCAGTGCTCTTCATAGCGAGTGGTCAGGTGATGGAATCCTTAGCACATTAGCCTTTTATATATATGGATTTGCAATAAGAACGGCAAAAACCGTTTTTAAAAAAGTTACTGTGGCTCATGTCTGAAGTTTATCAAATCTGAAACTTTACTGTAGATATCAGCCTTCCAATGAGGAAGTCTTCAAATACAGCCTGAGCTGTGGACCCTGAGGCATCATGCCTAAGAGCCTCTCTTCAGGGTTGCTGACCCGCCCCATCCCCTACCGTGCCTCGAACCCCTGCCCATTATTTTTTCCAAGCAGACCCAGCATCTCCAAAGCCCAGTGTTCTCATTCAGGAGCTGTTGGAGTGCAAGAATGCATTCTAAAGCATATTTCACAACCCAAAGCACTTTTTAAGCTTCTCAAAGATAAGTGGATGGTCACTGAACATGGATGCAAAATGCGTTTTACACCAAAAAGTTACTTAAATGTGTTTTAGAAGATTTTTTTCATTATGAAAATAATATAGGATCATTAGAATTTTAAAAAGAATAGTATAAAGTAAAGGAAATCACTTCTTTCCACTATCCAAGGTTAACCACTGTCAACATTTCAAAGTATTTCCTTTTGTCTTTCGTACATTTATATATCTAGATACCTTTTTGAGGTGATACTATTAATTCATTTATATTAATATATGTTGTATTGACTTCAGAGAGGAAAGGAGAGGGAGAGAGAGAGGTAGTAGTAATATGAATGATGAGAACGAATCATTCATCACCTGCATCCTACATGCCCCCTACTAAGGATGGAGCCCCACGTACTCTGACAGGGACTCCATGTATGACCTCCTGGTTCATAGATCAAGGCTCAACCAGTGAGCACGCCTCCAGGGCAAGATGATACTATTTGTTATGTGTGTATCCTGATTTGTTTTCTCTTAGTTATGGTGTTTTCATTCCACTGCATCTATAACCACTGTTTTCCCGTTTATGAAGGCACTGTTTATTTTTCCCAGCTTTATTGAGAAATAATCAATATACACCACTGTATAAGTTTAAGGCAGACAAAAGGATGGTTTGATTTGCCTACATTGTGAAATGACTACCACAGTGGGTTCAGCTAACATGTACTGAAGATGTGACAAACCAAAATTGAAATCTCTAATGTAATTTGGGTTATTTTTTCTTCAAAGTCAAATCTACAATTGTTACTATTGCAAAAAAGAGCTTGTACTTGGAACTAAAGTGCAGGGTGTGGTGGGTCTGCAGGCTGGGGCTCTACTGCCCTGGCCCCTTGCACTTGAGCCCTGTGCCTATTCACATGCAGATCCTTTCTCCTTCCAGACTTCACATGAGGCTGGTGATGGATGTGCTGCCCCTGCTGGACGGGTTCCACAGTCTGTCTTCCCACCACGGAGTGTCAGAGGTGAGAGCCCCCTGTGTAAGGCTGTGGAGCATATGAAGTTCAGAGTCACTTGTGTCTCAGCAGCTCTGGGGGTGACCTCAGCATCAGCATGCGCAGAGCCTATGCTGGCCTCCAGGGTGTGCTCTGTGCGGGTCCTGCTCACCCACAGCTCCTCTCTCCCTGGATTTCAGCCACCTTCCTGGTCCTTCTGCTAGAAGCTCTGGTTCTCTCAGAACCTTACACTCCTCTCCACCCATGAGCTGTGTGGCAGCTTCATATAACAGGATGGTTTTCAGGGAAAACTGGCAAGAGAAAAAGAAGAAAAATAATCAGGAGTCGCCACAATACTTTGGAGTCCAGGGCCTGGCCAGGAGAGAAGGGGGAAGGGTCCAGGGCAGCCGCCACTCTGGCTCCAACAGGCCCCTGGTCCAGTCCTCTCTGACCCATTCCCGTCCTGCGCACAGAGCAGTGCTAACACTCACTGCCTTCAAGACAAATCAGCTCACCACCATGCTGGTCACTGGTCAGGTTCTCAATTCTCTCCCCACTCAGCCCACTGCTGCTCTCTCTGGAGTCCGCAGATACTATTCTCTCTGAGACCATGGTTGACATCATTGGGTGGACAGCTGGCCATTGGTCTGCTCCGTCTCGATGGCTCCAGAATGATGTGTTTTCTTCTTTTGAGAAGAAGAAAAACGAGCAAGAATATGGGTCTGGACAGCAAGTAGCCTTTCTGTAGAAATGCATGGACAGTGAGTTTTTTACTCTTAGTACTTTGAGGTGCTAGGTGCATTGGCATGAGGTACTTTTATTTTATTATTCTTTCTGGATGTTCTTCCTGAAGGTGACTGAGTTGGCTGGCTGCACAGGTAAAGGAACAAGAGGGTGAGTGTGCTGCCCTGTGTGCCAAGTAGCAAGGAGTTTGTGCTGTTCTGCATTTCTGAGCCTCTCTCACCGTGTGAATCAGCTCTGGCCAGAGGCAAGGATAGCCATGAGTGGCTGCTCCCAGGCCATGCTGACACCACTCGTCTGTCCGACCTCTACACCATTGAGCTGTGCTCATTGCCAGCTAAGCCCACCAGCCAGGGGAGCCCTGGAGCCCTGAGTCACTGCGTGCAGAGCATGAGCAATGGTGGCTCCCTGGCCCACATCATGGACCAAAAAGAGCAAGATTTTATGGGGTACAGACACTGAAAAGGCCTTCATGACAGTCCTACATTATTACCCTAATGGTACCGGTTTGGATGGACAATGACAAACTCCCTACTTGACCACAGAGTAAAGTACCAAACCTTTAATGCGTGACACTCCGTCTTTCATCTACGTTTCACCCCTTTAAATAGGGATGTGTTGATTTCATCCACCAGCATTACTTCTTCCATCTCGCATTCAAGTTGACAGGAAAATTGGAGCCATCTATGGAAGGAGAAAGCATATGAAGACAGGGTATTATTTTTAGTTCATTTTGAGCACCACTCTGTTGAGTACAAAGAGAAAAATTATTTATCTTTCCTGACCTTTAACAGGGCATAGGCATCTTTTCTACAGTTGAGATCTGTAGATGATTAAAAGGCACCTGCTTCCAAGGACAATGCTGCCTTCCTTCATCCTTGTCCTTGGGTTGCGTCACTCCTGGGCCCTGTGCCCAGGTCCCAACCAAGACAACGAAAAGTGAATCTGCTCTGCCGACGAGACCCTGGCCCAGCGTTCCTGGAATGGCACAAAAGGCCCATCCTTGTCACTTGGTGGATGTGGTTTAATGAAGCAGAGGGTCACTGTGGGAGATTTGCACTACCTGCGTTGTGTTTTGTGAGATGGTTAAAAGGTTTGAAGCTCCTTTAAAAAACCAGGTGGCACAGTGAAGGAGCTGTTCCCCCCAGTGATCGCATTAAAGGTGGCTGAGACACAGCAGCTGTATTTAAAGCTGTGGAAGCTTCATGATAGGATGAGAACTTAACTGTGTAGGTCACTGGTCTGGATGGCGGCCCTCAATCCCACTGACCACCAGTTCCTGTGGGCAATTCCTTATCCTCAGCCCTGACCCCAACTGGACCTGCTGGACCAGATTCCCTGGGGCAAGACCACCAAATCTGGTTGTCGCCCCTTTTAGTTTTGAACCTTTTAAAAATATAATTGTAGATTCCATTATTTATAAGAGATAACGCAGAGGTAGCCCATGGAATCTGACCTGGTTTCCCTCAATAATATCTTATAAAAATCTCACAACCAGGATATTCACAGTGACCCAACCGCCCATGTAGGGCCGATAGAAAACAGCTCTACCTGATTCTCCCACACCCAGGACAGAGCCTTCTATTTTTTTTTTTTTGGTATATTATTATCACAGTAATATATACACAATGAAATTTACCATTTTAACTATTTTTCAGAGCACAGTCCATTGGTGGTAAGTGGTCCTTAACACAACTTAACAATCATATTGTTGTGCTGCCCTTACCACCATCGGCTCCATCTCTGTTCTCATCTTCTCCAACTGAAGCTCTGTCCCCACTAAACAGCAACTCTGCATCCACTCCCCCATTACTGATATACTCTCCATCTTACCTCTATGACTCTGATGGCTCTAGGGACCTCATGTGAGTGGGATCACACACTATTTGTCCTTTTGTGACTGGCTTATTTCATTGAGCATCATGTCTTCAGGGTCCATCCAGGTTGTAGCATGTGCCACAATGGCCTCTTTTTCTAAATTGAATATATTGGGGTGGGATTGGTAATGAAATCATGTAGCTTTCAGGTATACAGTTCTGTAGTACATCACCTGTATGTTGAAGTATGTATCTCACCTCCCTCCCCTCTTACCCCAGGTCAGGTCTCCTTCCATCATAATTTATCCTTTCTAAGCCCTCTTCTACACACACCCCTCTCTCTGTGATAATCACCAAACTGTTGTCTGTGTCTATAAGTCTTTTCTTTGCTTAATCCCTTCACCTTTTCCCCCTAGTCCCCCAACCTCCTCCCCTCTGATAGTATTCAGTCAGTTTTCTGCACCTATGAGTCTGTTTCTATTTTGATTGTAGTTTGTTTTGTTCATTAGATTCCACATATAAATGAAACCATAAGGAACTTGTATTTCTCTGACTGGCTTACTTCACTTCACTTAGCATAATACCGGCTCCATCCATGCTGTTGTAAAAGGTAAGATTTCCTTCATTTCCTTTTTGCGTGTGTGGGTGAGTCGCATTCCGTTGTGTTAATGTACCACAGCCTTTTCTCCACTTATCTGCTGCTGGGCACTTGGGCTGCTGTGAAATCTTCGCTATTGTAAGTAATGCTGCAGTGAACATAGCATTGCATATATCCTTTCCGATCAGTGTTTCAGGTTTCTGCAGATATATTCTCAGAAGTGGAAATGTTAGCTCATAAAGCAGGTCTGTTTTTAATTTTTGAGATAACTTCATACTACTTTCCACAGTGGTTGCACCAATCTGCATTCCCACCAAGAGTACACGAGAGTTCTCTTTTCTCCACATATTCACCAGCACTTGATGTTTATTGATTTATTGATGATAGCCATTCTGACAGATGTGAGGTGATACCTCACTGTGATTTTAATTTCCATTTCTGTAATGATTAGTGATGCTCAGCATCTTTTCATTTGTGTAATAATCATCTGCAGATCCTCGCTGGAGAAGTGTCTGTTTAGGTTCTTTGCTCATTTTTAAATTGGATTGTTTAATTTTGTTATGATGTTGAGTTTTTTAAGTTCTTCATGAATTTTGGGTATTAAACCCTTTTCAGATGTATCATTGGCAAATATGTTCTCTCCTTCAGTGGGTTGTCTTTTCATTTTGTTGGTGGTTTCCTTTGCTGTGCAACAACTTTTTAGATTGATGTAGTCCCATTTGTTTAGTTTTTCTTTTGCTTCTGTTGCCCAAATGGATATATCAGAATAAAAAAATATTTCTATGAAAATTTATTGCCGTTATTTTCTTCTAGAATTTTTACGGTTTCAAATCTCACTTTCAAGTCTTTATCCATTCTGCGTTTATTCTTCAATATGGTGTAAGAAGGTAGTCTGCATTCATTGATTTTTCTACTTATGTGTCCAATTTTCCCAATAGCATTTATTGAGTGGATTATCTTTACCACATTATATATTCTTGTGTCCTTTGTCAAATATTAATTGGCCATAAATGTATGGGTTTATTTCTGGACTTTTTTTTCTGTTCCATTGATCTTTTTTTATGTCATGTGTATTTTTTTATTATTGCTTAAATTTTACAAAAGGTATTACATATGTGTCCTTTTTTTTCCCCCGCCCCTGACATTCCCCAGGCCTCCCCTACCCCCCAGTGTCTTATGTCCATTGGTCATGCTTATATGTATGCATACAAGACCTTCGGTTGATCTCTTACCTCCCTCCCTCCTGCCCCCCAACCCTCCCTGCCCTTCCCGCTGCAGTTTGACAATCAATTTCAGGCAGCTCTGCCTCTGTATCTATTATTGTTCATAAGTTTATAATGGTCTTTATTATCCCTGAATGAGTGAGATCATGTGGTATTTTTCCTTCATTGACTGGCTTATTTCACTTAGCATAATGCTCTCCAGTTCCATCCATGCCGTTGCAAATGGTACGAGTTCCTTCTTTTTTACAGCAGCATAGTATTCCATCGTGTAGATGTACCACAGTTTTCTAATCCATTCATCTACTGATGGGCACTTAGGCCAACAGCCCGCATTCTGAAGCACACCTGAGCCCGGAGGTGGGAGGGGGGACGGGAGCAGGACCAGGTGGGGGCGTGGAGCCCTGTGGAAGGGGCAGCCTGGTAGGGAGACCTACCAGACACCGTCCTGCGGGACCTGGGAAGGAAGACCCAGAGACCCAGCAGCTGTGTCCAGCCACGCAGCCACTAGATGGAAAAGATCAAACTCTGAGGACCAGGAGCTGGAAGGGGAAACCTCGGGGGGGAAGAGCAGGTTATGGGGGGCGGCTTCAATTGTGGCTGCAGGTGAGTTCGGCCCGACAGGTCAGAGTGTCGTAAACATGTGTCATTGCTGAAGGCAAACACTAAATGCTGGAAGCCTCAAGAAGAGGCGCAGATGGGTAGGAGGGAACCATGACTTCACAGAACCCAGTGCCCATAGACAGGGGCTATTCCTAATTTAATGAATTTAACCTGTAAACTACCTAGTGGAGCCTTTTCACTAAACATCAACCTGGAGAGCAAGCCATGACCATGACATTATGTTCAAATAGAACTTAAAAAAGAGGAAATAGCCAAGCCGGCATGACTCTCCGGTGGTGCGCCGACCTAGGAAGCAGGAAGTCGCGGTTCAATTCCTGGTCAGGGCACATGCCCAGTTAAATCCCCAAGGCGGGGCATGCAGGAGGCAGATGGTCAATGATTCTCTCTCATCATTGATGTTTCTATCTCTCCCTCTCCCTTCTTCTCCTAAATCAATAGAAATAGATTTTAAAAAAGAGAAATTAGAATTCTGCAGATATAAAAATTATGCATAGAATTGAATGGTTGAATGTTTTCAGCACACTAATGGAATTACTTAACTACATCAAATTTTCTCAAAGTCTGAATTTATTTGAAGTCTTTAAAATAAAGTATAGCAATATCTTGACCCATACAGCTCCTAGGGCAATGAAAACTAAGGAGAAAAGAACCAAATGGGACTACATCAAAAGATAAAGCATCAACCAAAAGAACAAGAAAGCCCACTGCATGGGAGAACACATTTGCCAAAGTTATCTCCAACAAGGGTTTATTCTTCAAAATTTACAGAGGACTCCTACAGCTTAACAAAACCAAGGTAAATAATCCAATCAAAAAATGGGCAAAGGACCTAACTAGATACTTTTGGAAAGAGTACATACAGAAGGCCAAGAGACATATGATAACATAGTCAAAGTCTCTAATCGTCCAAGAGACGGCTTCACAGGGGAGTTTTACCAAACATTCAAAAAAGAACTAAAACCTACTAGTATACTCCTCAGACTGTTTCAGAAAATCCACCAACAATGAACTCACACAGAGAGAAACTAATAAAACAATCCCATTTACCCCTGCACCCAAAAAATTAAGATACCTAGGAATAAGCTTAACTCACGAGGTAAAGCACCTGTACTCGGAAAACTACAGGATGTTGAAAAAAGAGATAGAGGAAGACAAAAATAAATGGAAGGATATACCGTGTTCATGGATTGGTAGAATCAACATCATTAAAATGTCCATACCACTGGTAGCAATCTATAGGTTCAATGAAAATCCCATTGAGATACAAACGGAATATTTCACAGACCTACAACAAACTATTCAAAAATTCATATGGAATTTTAAAAGACCCCGAATAGCCACAGCAATCCTGTGACAGAACAACAAAGTTGGAGGGCTCACAATGCCAGATATCAAGCCATATTACAAAGCCTCAGTTCTCAAAACTGCCTGGTACTGGCACAAGAACAGACGTGTAGACTAATGAAGTCAAACAGAGAATCCAGAAATCAACCCAGGCCATTAAGCTCAATTCATATTTCACAAAGGAGACAAGAGTATACAATGGAGTCAAGACAGTCTCTTCAATAAATGGTGTTGGGAAAATTGGATGGATACAAGCAAAAAAACTGAAACTAGACCACCAACTTTCACCAAACACAAAAATAAACTCAAAATGGATAAAGGAATTAAACATAAGGCGGGAAACCATAAAAATCTTAGAAGAATCATAGGCAGCAAAATATCAGACATACGTCATAGCAATAATCATCTGATAGATGCAAATCAAAATGACAAGGACATACCATCTCACACCTGTCAGAATGGTAATCATCAACAAATCAACAAACACAAGTGCTGGCGAGGATGGGGAGAAAAAGGAACCCTCTGGCACTGCTGGTGGAATGCAGACTGGTGCAACCACTGTGGAAGACAGTGTGGAGTTTCTTCAAATAATTAAAAATGGAACTCCCATTTGACTCAGTAAACCCACTTGTAGGACTATATCCCAAGAAATCAGAAACACCAATCAGAAAGGACATATGCACCCCTATGTTCATAGCAGCACAATGTACAAGAGCTAAGATTTGGAAACAGCCTAAGTGCCCTATTTAGCAGATGAGTGGATTAGAAAACCGTGATACATCTATACAATGGAATACTATGCTGCTGTAAAAGAGAAGGAACTTTTACCATTTGCAACAGCATGGATGGACCTGGAGAGCATTATGCTAAGCAAAATAAGCCAGTTGGAGAAAGACAAATATCATGTGAGCTCACTCATTTGTGGAATATAAGGAAAAATGTAAACTAATGAACAAAAAATAGAGCCAGAGCAAAAACTATTTTAGAATATAATAGAAGTAATCCTGTTATTTGCAGATTTTTAATATTTCCTACAACTTTTGTGATATATTGTTAGTAAAGTTTTGTTAAGATTAGTATATTTTAAATCATTTTTCCTTGAGATATTAATGTTTATTGCATGTAATATTTAAAAGTTTTTCTTGAAATATTAATGTTTATTGCACATAACATCTTTACTAATAAAAGGTTAATATGCTAATTAGACCATGAGACCTTCTAGATGTACTTTGGGACAAAGACATGGTAGTGGGGCTGACGTAGAGGCGGTTAGGGGTGATTAGGCCAGGAGCTGGGAGCAAGCAGCTGGCGGAAAGCAGGCCGGCAGTAGGGGGCAGTTGGGAGCAAGCAGGCCATCAGGGGGGTCAGTTGGGGGGCAAGCAGGTCAGCGGGAAGGGCAGATGGGGGGGGGAACAGGCCGGTAGTTGTGGGCAATTGGGGGCGAGCAGGACAGCATTGGGGTCCTGTTGGGGGGGAGCAGACCAGCAGTGGGGGGCAGTTGAGGATGACCAGGCCGGCAAGGGGGGCAGTTGAGGTTAAGACAGATGGCTGGGGTGCAGTTGTGAGTACACAGGCCGGCAGGCAGAGTGGTTAGGGGCAATCAGGCAGGTGAGCAGTTATGAGCCAGCGGTCCAGGATGGTGAGAGGGAGGTCTGACTGCTAGTTTAGGCCCGATCCCAGAAATCATGCCTAAACCAGCAGTCGGACCACCCCTAAAGGGTCCCAGATTGGAGAGTGTCCAGGCAGGGCTGAGAGACACCGCACCGCCCCCACGCACAAATTTTGGGCAGTGGGCCACAAGTATATATACACTGAGTGGCCAGATTATTATGACAACACCATCAGTATTTCGTTGGGCCACCTTTTGCCTTCAATACTGCGGCGATTCCTCTTGGCATTGACTCCACTTGATGTTGAAAGGTGATGTGAGGAATCTGACACCATGCCTGATGAATAGCACTGTCCAGTTCTGTCAGATTTGATGGTTGTGGAACCAGCTGCCTGGTGGCTCTTTTAACTTCGTCCCACAAATGCTCAATTGGATTGAGATCTGGTGATTGTGGGGGCCACATAAGCAAGGTAAAGTCTCCCTCATGTCCTTGAAACTACTCCTGCACAATACGAGCACCGTCATGGTGCATCGTCTTGTTGGAAGACGCCATAGGGATACGCCATCAACATGACAGCATGAACTTAGGTATGGTGTGCTATTCAGATGTTGTTCCACACGAATTAAAGGGCCCAGGTCATGCCAGAAAAACATGCCCCAAACCATAACACTGACCCCACCAGCTTGAAGGACTGTACTCATGCATGTGGGTGCATGCTTTCATGCTGTTTCCACCAAATCCTCACTCTGCCATCTGCTGATGCAACTGGAAACATGATTCTTTGGACCACATGACTTTTTTCTAATGCTCAACTTATCCAATCCTTGTGTTCCTGTGCAAATTGGATATGTTTTATCTTGGTAACTGCAGACAGCAAAGGTGTTCGACGAGGCCTTCAGCTTCCATATCCCAAACAATGAAGTGTACAGCTAATTTGCCTACACACATCAGGTGGTCATAATAATCTAGCCCCTCAGTGTATATAAAGTCCTAAGCTACCCTTGGACCAGTGCTATGATGCACATTGACCACCAGGAGTCAGACACTCAAAGCTCAGGCATGGAAACATGGAACAGACTGATGAATCTCAGAGGGAAGGAGGAAGGGGGAAGGTGGGAAGAGATGCACCAAAGATCTTATATGCATATTAGAGGCCCCTGGTTGGGTCCCTCAGCCTACTGCAGGGATCGGGTTGAAACTGGCAGTGCAACTTGCCCTGAGGGTTCCTGGACTGTGAGAGGGCCCAGGCAAGAACCAGGGACTCCACTGGTGCACGAATCTGTCCACCCAGCCTCTAAATTTTTTTCTTGAAATATTAATGTTTATTGCACATAACATCTAAATATATAAACGCCTAAGAGAAAGTTGGACCACTGCTATGATGCGTAGTGAGCACCAGGGGGCAGAGGCTCAATGCACAGGCATGGAACCATGGAACACCCTGATGAATCTCAGAGGGAAGGGGTTGGGGGAGGGCGGGAAGAGTTTCAACAAAGATCTTATATGCATACTAGAGGCCCTGTGGGGTCCCTCACCGGGCCTGTGGGGCTCCAACATGTCCTGAGGGGTCCCGGATGGTGAGAGGGCACAGGCCAGGCCAAGGGACCCCACTGGTGCACAAATCTGGGCACCAGGCCTCTAGTTATATTTAAATTCTTTTTCTTGAAATATTGTTTACTGCATGTAACATTATTATATTTACAATCATTTTTCTTAAAAAAAAAAAAGAGAGAAAATGCCAAAGAAATAAAAAATGAAAATAAATAAAATAGAGTTTTGTAGACCCTTTAAAAGGAGCAATAGCATTCATGTGGCTGGAGTTACTCAAGCACCTACAGTGACTCCGATGGACGTGCACACAGGTCTGCAGACCTGCTGTCTGATGGATCCAGGAGCCAAGAGCAGCTCGGGGGCGGCCCACGGGCTGGGGACACACTCTGGGCCCCACGAAGACGCCCCTGTCGCCACAGGCCTGGAGCTGAAGGCCGTCCCTGAGCGCGTCATGGCCGGTGTCCATCCTGCCGCAGGGAAGGCTGCAGCGCCAAGTGCATAGTGACCTCCTGGGCTGCGTCAGGTGGACGCTGGACCGGCAGCGGGAGGTCGGAGTCCGTGGCTCTCACTCCACATCCAGACTTTATGTCTGAGCTGAACCCTGGGGCTGAGGAGGTTGCGGGTCCAACACCGCAGGCCTTGGGCCCGGGAAGCCCTTGAGCAGAGCCCTGAGCGGGGCCACACAGGGCAGGGCAGTGGCCGGGTCCAGCGCCCTCTGCAGGGAGGAGGGCGGCCTGGCTGGTGAGGGGGCATCTTCCTCAGACACAAACCCCAACTAGGAAGGCGCCTCCCTCCTGGAGCCACTGGTGCGGGCAAAGCGAGGTCGCTGCCTGGAGGACCAGGCCTGAGCAGGGCGGTCCTCAGCCCGCGCCCCAGGGCCCCGTGGCCCCCACTCGCCATCTTCCCTGCAGAAGCCTCCAGGCTGCCCTGGCCCCGGACTGCCAGCAGCCACACAGGTCAGACAGTGCCCACACCTCCAAGCTTTTGGCTCCACAGGCTCCTGGCTGACTTCCGGGAGGGGCGGGACTTCCGCGCAGTGGGCGGTACCTGCGAAGGCCCGTTGTGCGCCACCTCCTGGCGGGAGGCGGCAGCACAGGGAACTGTCAGCAGCCAGGTGCCTCCTGGGGGAGCTCTGTGCTCTGAGCAGGGGGAGCAGGGGCTGCTCTCACCACAGCAAAGCCCTGCAGGTCCTGGTGCAGAGGCCTCCGCCTGCCCCGCCATGGAGGGGCCCTGCTGGTCGCAGGCATCACGTAGGCACACGTGGGCATAGGGACCTGGAGACCATGCCCACAGGGAATGTGCCCGTGGCCTGGGCGCCTATTGGCCAGAATTGACGGGAAATTTCTACTCAGCTTGCTGTTTCCACTCAACCCCGGGCCTCGTGCCTCCGTGTGCCGTGTGAGGCCACTTCTGGGGTGTGTTCTGTGCCCCCGGTCCATGCGGATGGGACAGAGTGGCTGTGGCCTTGTTGGGAACAGGGCCTTGGCCGGTGGACTCCAGGTCAGAGGGGTCTCAGGGTCTGGGGTGGGTGGGCCTCACTGAGTGACAGGTGTCCTGGTGGAGGGAAATGAGACTCGCTGGCAGAGAGAAGGTCATATGACTTGGGCGCAGAGATGGGTGGGCGGATGGGGCTCCCAGCCCGGGAACCGAGGACAGCTGGCTCCACCCGAAGCTGGGAGAGGTTTTCCCTGCAGCCCCAGGAGGACCAGCCTTGCCCTCTCCCTGATCCCGGGGCTGAGAGTCTCACAGGCAGCGTGGAGAGCTCCGGTCCCTGCCCACCTGCCCGGTCACTGCCTCCTGGGCTCCTGGAGAGAAGCCACAGGAGAGGAAGGGGCTCCAGGCTGGGGCTGAGGAGCAGGAGGAGGGGTGCCTGGGGCACTGGCTCATCCCTGATGCCCTGGGCACCTCCCATCCTGTGCCCTGACCTGTGGACCTGGGTTTATATCTGCCCAGAGGGCCTGAGGACCAGGGCGCAGGGCTGTGCGAGGGAGACTCAAGAGCAGGCGTGACAAAGCTCCTCTTAGGTCTGAGCCCACCTCCTCTAGTGCTGCCTGTACTCAGCACCCTCACTAGCCCCACCCAAGTCTCTACAGCGTCTCCCTTCTGTCTTACACCCTGGAGCCCATGACTCTTTCTCATGCAATGGTTTCTCCGGTGCTAATTGGGAAGAGGGAGTCAGTCGCCCCCTTTCACAGGAACCAAATGAAGTGAATCCATTTATTCCCAAGGAGTGCTGACAAGGGCTCTGGCACAGAGGAGCTGCTCAGTGAATGAATGCCAGCGCCCTCCGCAGGCACTCAGGGCAGATGGTGGACAGGTAGTTCTGTTTCTCTGCTCCTGGTGAAAGGCCTGGTTGCAAACATAAGAGAGTTCAAGAATGACACGGAGGCTGACAGGCGAGTGCTTGGGACAGGGTGCTGGTGTGCACGCATGTGTGCATGAGAGAGAGAGAGGGAGGGAGGGAGAGAGAGAGACAGAGAGAGAGAGAGAGAGAGAGAGAGAGAGAGAGAGAGAGAGTGTGTTTGGTGTGTGGGTGTGTGTGTGTTTGCAGGACATGCAGTGTTTCCTAGGCTGTCATCCTAGAACTAGCTTAGGGAAAATGCATGAATCTATTTTAATGAAAAGGTAAGTGCAAATGTCCAAGCTGCTTCTGTGCCAGCTCACACTCAAATGGAGAGTGAGCGCCTGTTCGCCACACCGCCTCCTTCATTGACTCCTTCCTGGGTTTTCATCTTTGCCCATCTGGTAGGTGGAAGGTCAGCATAGAGAGACCCTGTGAGAAGGGAAAGGATACGGGGGGACCCTAGGCTGCGAGGTCACCCAACCCTCTTCTTTAGCTCCCTCCAGCCAGCCACCCAGCCACACCCAGCTGTTTTCCCCCCTGAGCCTGGGGAGAACATTTGGTCAGACCCTGGGAGCTGCCCAGTCTCTTCTCCCATCCTGGTGACCATGGTCCTGCAGCTCCTCCTGCGAGTCCTCTTCGGTGCACGCGCTGGCAGAGGGCTCAATCTCACCCTCGAAGGCCCCTGCCATTCAGCCCACCCTACCAGGCCGTGGCCCTGGCTGAGCTGCAGCAGCCTGTGCTGCTGCTGAGAGCCCATGGGTGTGTCCAGGGGCTTCAGAGGCCACGTGATAAACACAGACACAGCTAACAATTAACTTATGTGAACTTGGGATTAAATAAATTATATTAAAAGCAAAGGTGGTAACCCTTACCGGTGTCGCTCAGGTGGTTGGGCATTGATTGTCCTGTGCTCCCAAAGGTCACCGGTTCCATTCCCAGTCAGGGTTCAGGCCCAGGTTGCATGTTCAGTCCATGGTAGGGGTGTGGATGGAGACAGCTGGTCAATGTCTCTCTCTTTCTCTCCCTATCCCTCTTTCTAAAAGCAATAAAAGCATAATAAGAACAAAAAATTATGAATACTCAAAACTTGCCCCTTGGCCTAGCTGTCGAGGCTCAGTGGTTGAGCGGCAACCAATATAACAGGAGGTCACGGTTCAATTCCCTGTCAAGGGCACATGCCTGGATTGCAGGCTTGATCCGCATTGGGGGTGTACAGGAGGCAGACAATTTAGGATTTTCTCATCATTGATGTTTCTCTCCTCTCATTCTCTCTCTCTCTCTCTCTCTCTCTCTCTCTCTCTCTCTCTCTCTCTCTTCCTTTCTCAAATCAATAAAAATAGATTTTTAAAAAACAAACAAACCCCCAAACTGGCTACTTGGAATTGTTTCCCTGTTACCCATACTCTTGGGGTTATTCAGACCTATAGTACCTGCGTGGAGGTGATATTATAGGGCAGGGTGGACCATACATCTATTCCCATGTCTGTGGTCGGGATACCATGCCAGCAGCCTGAAATCACCTCTGCTAAAATATTTACACAGTAGGAATTGGACAGTGTTACCAAATCAGGACTTGATTTGTTTTCTTATGTGTGTCTTGTCTCTAGACTTGAGAAAGTGGAAAGTGATGAAGAAAATGTTAATAATGAAGATTAAACCTAAAAGTGTGCCCTGGGTGAATATTATGACACGTAAATTGTCTCTCTGGTTTTTAAAAAGACCTCTGTAGGCCTTGCAGTGCCAACACATTATAAGAATTGTGGGACTGGGCTGGCATTCAGAAAAGCACTGCCTGACTGAGTAGTCACTCACATCATGAACAAAAGAGTGAGGATCTCATAGGCACCTCCAGTTTGTCCGACTTACTAACATAACAGCAAGCATCACCAAACATTCTCATTAGAATGACACTCATCCGTCATTGAGGGCAAGCATAAGGTGGCTATAAATTCACCTGTTTTGCAAAAAATCAAGAAGAGCTTTCCAAGGGAGTCAATGGGCTGTGTATCTACATCTTTATATATTCGTGTGTGTGTGTTTATGTGTGTGTGTCTCTGTGTGTGTCTGTGTTTGTGTATGTGTGTGTGGACATATAAACACACTCCCTCCTCATCCTCTGGTTGGTTGATAAACATGTGGCTGGATGCTTCTTTCCCGATGTGTGTCTGACCTTTTCCCATTTTCTCACTTTCCTGCTCTCCCCAGGGGGAGCCCCTCTGGTGCCACAGGTGACCCCGCCCTCTCTGCAGTCAGACCTCAGCCCTGAGTAGTCACGTGGATGTTTACCACCCCCCAGAGCAAGCAGCTCACAGCCAGTGCAGAGAGGTGGGGCCCTGGAGCTCAGGAGGGCCTGGTTTGGGTGCTCCCTCAGCAACAGGATCCCGTGGCACCGCCCCGGGGGAACACCCCCTGGGTTGGGTGGTATGTGAGTGAGAAGTCAGAGTTGGGAGCAACTGGGAGAGTGAAGGATAGGACAGGGGGAAGGGAGGGCGATGCCCAGCATGGTCTGGGGCAAGGGGACAGAGGGGATGAGAGGAGGAGCACAGAGGCTTTGGTGGGGGAGGAGCGTGAACGGTGTGCTGAGCATTGTGGGGTGGAGGTGTCTTTGGGACCTCCAAGCTGGGAACAGATCTGGGGGTTCCCAGGAGAGGCCTGGGCTAGTGGTGCTGGGAGCCTTCTGGGAAGATGGCAGTGAAAGCTGTGGGTACGACCAGCTTGTCTGGGGCTGGAGGGGGGGGGAGAGCGGGTGGGGTGCACCCCGCGGTGAGTCACATGGAACACATAGTCCGCAGAAGGACGGGTGTAGCTGGTGTGGAGGCTGAGGGAGGGAGGTTCACAAAGGTAGGTCAGCGGGGTGGATGCCAGAGGTGCCAGGGGGCTGAGAAGTTGTGGGAGGCAGGCAGACCAGTTGGCCAGGCCCTGCCAAGACCCAGGGACAGGGGTGTCAGGGGGACCTGGGATGAGAACAGTCAGCTAAGAGGGGTGGGCACATTCCAGATCCGTTCCAGACCCAGGTTCAGGGGAGCGATCACCTGTGGGAAGTGGAGAGAGGAGGGGTCCAGCCCGCAACCCAGGTTTTGGCTTCTGTGATTGACAGCTGGTGGCCTTGGATAAGCAGGGAGCCCAGAGGAGTCAGGGACAGTGGAGAAGCCTGCAGCCCAGGCAGGGGTTCTAAGGCAGCGACCTCAGGCCTGAAGCTCAGGAGCGGTCAGTGCTGGGGAGCAGGTGGATCAGCCCTGCAGAGGATCAGGGAGGGGGCTGCCTCCACGATGGAACCTGGGAGTGAGCACACAGGGAACTCCAATGAGTGTTTGTGGAAAGGATGAGGGGTGACCCGGGGACCGGCCAGTGTGCGCCCTGAAGAGCTGTCCCAGAGGGGAGAGAATCAGGGGACAGAGGCTGAGAGCTCCCAGGGGTGACCGGTCAGGTTCAGACCCTGCAACAGCCAATGGCGGAGGGGAGGCGGCCTGCAGGGGTCCACACGCTCAGTTTGGCTCCCATCTTTGGGGAGGGCAGCTCGCAGAGGGGGCGGCTCCCCCAGGGGCAGGGCCTTGGAAAGAAGGGGAAAGGAGGCCACAGGAAGCACCTTACAGAAGAGGCTGGTGAGGGAGGAGGGACACGCAGGCGGCAGCTGGACAGGCCGCCATGAGGTCAGGTCAGGGGAGATCTTCACCTGCCGTCCTCCTCCCTCCTCGGCCTCTTCCTAGTTGAGTGGCCTTGGAAAACCCAAGGATCATTTTAAGCTGAGCTTCCTCTGTGATAGAAATCCCAAATCAAAATGGGATTCCACTTAGAGGGACTTAAAATACACCAAGGCCTGGGAAGAGCGGCTGCCCGGGAAACAGGAAACCTGGCTTCCCCTTCTCTGGCCTCCTGGCCGAGGGAGGTCTGCATTCCAGGGGCCCAGGACCCGGGAGCGGAAGCGGGGAGCCTGGAGCCCGGGCATCGCTGCCAGTGACGAGCGGTGAGGAAATCCAGGACTCAATTCTACTCCAACTCATTTTATTACAAACCCATCCTTGTGTTCCAAAATCAATGGCTAATCAGTACAGGTCACAGCACTCACAGACACAACACTTTTGCACACCCAGTTCTTTGTCAGCACATTAAGGCCAAAGGAAAACCTCTTTATTGATCCCCGGTCCCCAGGCCAAGCCCATCCCAGGAGAGCACCTTAGGAAACCGGAAACCATGTGTCAGCAAACCAGCCATATACACACTAGAGGTGTGACTCTCAAAGAGAAAGATTGATGCCAACTGATGTCAATATAGGCTGTTCCTCAAAAAGGTAAAAAGAGGTAGGGCTGCTGATGGAAAATGAGTCCCCATTGGATTTAAAAATGGGCTGTCCCCCAAAAAGGTAAAGAGAGGTTGGGCTGCTGATGGAAAATGAGTCCCCATTGGATGTTAATATGGGCTGTCCCCCAAAAAGGTAAAGAGATGTAGGGCTGCTGATGGAAAATGAGTCCCCATTGGATGTTAATATGGGCTGTCCCCCAAAAAGGTAAAGAGATGTAGGGCTGCTGATGGAAAATGAGTCCCCATTGGATATTAATATGGGTTGTCCCCCAAAGAGGTAAAGAGAGGTTGGGCTGCTGATGGACAATGAGTCCCCATTGAATGTAAATACAGGCTGTCCCCCAAAACAGGTACAAAGAGGTCAGACAACTGATGGAAAATTCTCTCCATTGAATGTACATGTAGTATCCCCCCAAAATGTAGACACATTAACAGCTGATAACGCACTTAATTTTCACTTCTTTTCAGTTTGAACAGATTTGAAGAAATCAGTGAAGACGGTAAGATTTGAACGAAGACCATGTCTCCACAAGACTTTTTATGGGGACACAGAAAAGATAAAGTTGAGGGGACCCAACACCCAGCAGTCCAGGAATCGAGGGCAGCTATTGAGAGAGAAGCGTACAAACACCGAACCGAAGGAACGATTCTTGATGTGTGCGGCTCCGTGGCTGCGTCAGTTCTGGTCCAGGTGCTGCTGCTGCTGAAGCAATGGAACCGCAAACACCGAGAATCGCTGCGTTCGGTGTTTCTGCGC
This sequence comes from Myotis nattereri, assembly GCF_964212035.1. Classification (NCBI taxonomy): domain Eukaryota; kingdom Metazoa; phylum Chordata; class Mammalia; order Chiroptera; family Vespertilionidae; genus Myotis; species Myotis nattereri. The sequence continues at coordinate 18,717,539 of NC_138085.1, forward strand.
ATCCTCTTTCCACAGTGGCCCTGGATGCCTGGACTGGGGCCTGTTCGGGACCAGACACTTCATCCTGGATGTGTCCCCATCACAAAGTCCAGAGGATACATCTTCTTGGTTCCAAGCTGAGTCTGGCTTCACCCATTACGTCAAATCCGCTCACCCTGAAAGGAGGGAAAATTGAGTTCTCAGCTGTTAAAGTGCGTGTACATTTGGTGGACAGCCAGCCTGTGGTACATCCATTTGGGGGACACCTCAAAACACATATATTTCATGAGTGCCTACACGGGTATGGAATGTAGTAAATTGGGTTTCTATCCCGGGGAGTGACTCAGAAACAAAGACTCAAAGTGTCATCCTCGATGGTGGACACCGGGGGCTACAGCCGAGTTAGCGACCAGGCTGCACCCGCCTCTCGCACACGCTCCCCTCTGCACACTGTGGCCTCTGCTGGGAGGGGGCGGGCAGGGCTTCTCTGCGCCAGGCGGGGCAGAGCCCATGATGGTAGAAAAGTGAACCCGGGGGCAGGTCCGGGGCCCAGGAGCCAGCTGGAGAGAGGCACAGCCTGAGGCCACCTGCCTGGACGGCCCCGGGCTCAGGAGTGTGGGGCCCAGGCCTGGCTCGGCAACGCTCTGGGGTAACAGTGAGCCCGACGCCAAGGTCCACCCAGGGCTGCGAGGTCTTGGTCGTCTGGCCGGTCTGGGCTTCCCCGTTCCAAAGTCGCTCCCGGCCCCTCAGGCCGATGGGAGAGGGGGCCCTGGTGGTCAGAAGGGGCGTCAGGAGTTTGAAGGCTCAGGGGCTGCGGGTCCAAAAGACCAGTTGCCCACGGCCACGCTCATCGTCTGAGCTCCACCTGCTGGCCCCACTCAGCTGTGGCGACGCCCGCCTGCTCTCTAAGTTGTTCCCATGACTGACGTTCTCAGGGGCCTGTTGGCGTGGGAGCCACGTCCGGTGACTTGCGTGGGCTCTTGGCAGGGAGCCCCTCCCTGTGGTCCTGCCCTGGACCCGTCGGGCTCTGAGAAACTGACACTGCCAGGACAGGGGCCACGGTGGCCACTTGCCCTGAACGTCCCGGGCTGAGGCCTCGTCCTGGCAGCCGGGGCTGCAGTCACTGTGTGGTGCTGGGGCTGAGCTGCTGCGGCCGCCACCTCCCGTGGCCATGGCGGGGCCCTGGCGGAGGCTGCAGGGGAGCCAGCCTCTCCTCCTTTGGGGGAGCCAGTGAGAAGCGCCTCCTGTCCAGTGGTTGGCACTGGGGACCCTGGCGGTGAAGGAGCTGGGGCAGAGGGTGTGGCTGGCTGTTTCTGCCCCTCGAGTCCTCAGAATCCCCGCCTTCAGGTGACTCCTGTTTGCTGGCCTGTGGCCTGCGGTCCCAAGCAGCTGGGCTGAGGCTAGGCTGACTGCCCTATTTAGGGACAGGCACCAGCGGGCAGCTGTGTGGGAGGTGGGGGGGCAAGGGGGGAATGGGGTGGCCTGGCTCTGCCCAGAGAAAGGCTCTGGGGAGGCAGGGCTGCCTCAGGGCGCACTGGGTGTGCCTTGGGCTCAGCAGGTCTCCAGTTGTGCTTCACATACCGCCCCGCCTTCAGCAGCTTCCCTCGCAGGGTCTGACAGTCCTCCTGCAGGCACAGACCTGGAGGGCATCCTCCCTTTGCTACTGGCAGGTGCACCTGCCTGGCCCCCGGTGGTCAGGAGATGAAGGTGTTTCTGAGCAGGTACCTTGGCAGGTCATCGGGCACCTGGGAGTGTCCTACAGAGAAGAGAGGAAGGAAGGAGAGGACGGAGTGAGGGCAGGAGGGTTCTCGGAGAGCCCTCCCCTCCCAGGGCCGCCCCTCACAGGCCACATGGCCAGGACCAAAGTTTCCGCTCCTGCTCGGCCTGTTCACAGCCTAGCGTCACCCCAGCTCCCGCAGCGCCTTTGGTCAGGACGCCAGGCCTGGGTGCTGGGTCAGCAGAGGCATCTGAGTGGTCAAGGCTGCCTCCGTGGAGGGCCCCTCCCTTCAGTATCGGGTCCCCAGTGCCTGGGGCAGAGAAGGACAGTGAGAAATGGGGCTGCAACACCCCATGCCAAGGGGGGGAGACCACACCGAGGCCTAGCAGCAGAGGCAGCGGGGCCCACGGAGCCCAGGGACAGAGGTGGGGCTGCGCCTCACGGGCTGTGGTCTGATTGGGAGGCCCTGGCCGCAGGCCTGAGCGGAGGCCTCCACTCTACCCATCGCTCACAGGGCGGGCTCTGAGCAGCTGGGAGAACTTGGGGGACCAACTCACGAGGCTGCACCAAATGTTGGCACAAGGCCAACACATAACTCCTGGGCACACCTGCTGTGAGACACTGTGTCCTCAGATCCCTGATTTCAAAGCACCCTGGCCCGAGTCTGCCTAGGACCACTCCACACCTGTGGTCCGGGCCCTCACGGTCCCGGAGGGCACCCTTAGGATTTGAGAACCACGTTGGTTACCACCCGAACAACCCTCTGTTTAAGAAGTCCTCCTCTCCGCATGGTGACTTGACTGTACCAAGAGTTTACCTGGTATTTTGTGCTTTCTGCAATCTCTGAATTTTCTACCATGAACGTATACTCTTGTCAAAGCTAAACAGAATCCCAATTAAAAAAAAAAAAATGAGGGCAAAACCCCGAAAAGACCTGCAACTACCCCATCGTGGGACAGGCGATGGGCTCTCCAATCCCAGTGGCACAGGCGTGCGGTGGAGCTCCAGGAGCACGAGGACAGGCTGTTTGCACAGCATCGGGCTCCAGGCAGCCCCTGGGCTCTGGGCCCGGAGCCACACCCACTGTGGGGATTGCGGGCCCCTCCTCACTCTCCCAGGACCTGCCCCCCTGCCCCTCAGCCACTCAATGTCACACCCACCATGAAGTCTGAAGCACCCAAATCTTACCGCTTGACATCAGGCCTCCACTGCGTGGCGTCACCTGGAGGAGCAGAGCGGCGCACACAGCCAAGCCAGAGAGACCTCGGGTTTCCAACTGCGCCCACGGGAGACAGGCCGAGGGAGGACCAGGCCATGCCAGCCCAGGAGTTACAGCTGGTGCAAGAGGCCAAGTAGGGGACACATCAAGCCACTAAGTCAGGGCGATGGTGACTCCTGCTTTGGCGTGGCCTTGTTGTCATGGCGACTGAGGTTTCCATTAGGTTCAGGATTTTTCTTCTTCCAAGCGAACTGGTTTTCTTTGGGCTTTGTTGTTGTTGTTGTTGTTGTTGTTGTTGTTGTTGTTGTTATTGGAGTTTTTTTGTTCTTTTAAAAGAAACTTAAAAACTTTTCAGAAATAAAGGGTATATGATCAAGACAGGGATAAAGGGAAAGGATTATAAATCATCATGGTCGGAAAAAAGGGAGAGGCAAGTTAGGGAGGAGAGGGTGGATGCATTAAATGCAGCATTTCATGACGTTAGACCAAGCAGAGCTGGCCACAGGAGGCTTGTCTTTGACCGCAACATGCTTCTTTCTGTTCCAAAAGGCACTCTTGCGTTGTTCCATCGCTAAATTGTCATCCCGGATAACCAAGGGAGGAAGGATCAAAACACAGAAAACAGCAAGTAAATGAACTGAATAATGGACAAATGACGCTACATTCGCCAAATGTACTTGGGAAGTCAGAATCCAGTCCAGCCCGGGAGAGACGGCAACATTCCCCCCAGCACAACCAGCATCAGGGACCGGTGGACCCTTTCGGCTCGGACTCCAGTCAAGTGTTGGAGTGGCAGCTGGAGCCAGGGCTCCACGTAGCACGAGAGGAGCATTCTGTACTGCTCAAGGAGTGGATGTCTTAGACTGCTTTTCCATTTCCATGGGTTACATTATTAAGCAAGCGTGTTTATTGATGTAGGGGGCAGCTTTCCTTACTCATACGCTTTTTTGTCCAATGTGTTTTTATTGATTTTCAGAGAGGGGGAGGGAGAGGGAGATAGAAGCATCCATGATGAGAAAGATGGATCGGCTGTCTTCTGCACGCCCATACTAGTGTGCCCTGACCGGGAATCAGAAGGTGATCTCCTGGTTCATGGGACGATGCTCACCCAATTGAGCCACACCAGCTGCGCTTACTCATCCATTTTAATGACAGGCTCCCTGGCATCCTGTCTCACACACAACTAACTCCTGCTCCCCTCCAAACACTTAGTGGCATGCTTCTGGCCTGCTGCAGGCAGTGAAACAGTCCACCTGGAAACCTCAGTCATAATACTTCTTTTTAAATAGTCCTCACGGGAGGATTTTTTTCCATTGGTCTTTAGAGAGAGAGTGGATGGGAGGACGTAGGTGAAGGGAGGGAGAGAGCAAGAGAGGGAAACATCGATGGGAGAGAGATAAATCCACTGGTTGCCTCTCTCACAAACCCTAACCGAGGCCAGGATCAACCCTGCAACCGAGGTATGTGGGCTTGACTGGAAATCTAAGTTGGGCCCCTTGGGTCCTTTGATGCTCTAACCACTGAGACAAACGGGCAGGCTCACTAAGAATTCTGGTACCTCCCACAGCCTCTGATGGCAGGATGACTTTGCACATAATGAAAATACCTACCTCTATCTGATACCAAAACACCCTCAAACTCAAGCATTCTTCCACAGTAGATGGCGCCGCACCCTCTCCTCTTGGTTTAGCCCTCACAGCCTTTAAGTTCTAGTCTTATGAGAGCAGACAATTGGTCTAGTGACTTCCTCAACAAGTCAATCCATGAACAGAAGGGATTTCTCCAGTCCTGATGGAGGATTCAAGTGCACAGCTGCACCTCTGCTATTTCTTCCCCCGCAGCGCCACCTGCTGACACAGCTCACACCACAGAGAAGGGACCCACTCCTCAGTGCTGGGGCCCCAAGTTGGTTGAGCATCTTCAGGGACCACAGCAGCTTGAAGGGCAGGCAGTGCTCACAGCGGTTAAGAGCTCGGGCCCCGGAACCTGTCAGACGCGGGTTCGGGTCCCAGCTCCAACACCGATTCTCTGGGCCAGTGCTGACCCTGGTCAAGCATTCCTGAGCTCCCCTCCCAGCTCTGAACGGGGGACAGGAATGGAGCCGACCTCCCACGGCAGCTAGAACTCAAGGAGACGGACAAAGTGGGTCAACTACCAAAAGGCTGCTGAGCCCAGCAAGCCCCCTCGCACGGCTGCCGTTACTAACTGCAGCCCCTGACCTGCTCACTCAGGGATCCAAACCACAGTGGGGATCTGTCAAGCAGTTTTTTCTCAGAAGGTTTTGCTGACTCAATTGGGCTGATTATAGCTCATTCATCAACTTAGCCAATCACACAAGTGGACGTGATACATGTCCAAAAGTGTGAGGAGCCAGTAGGAAAACCCCAGGCCACAGAACCCTCTGGAGAAAACCCATGCTAACAAGGCAGTAAGCTTCATGATCATTTACCTGCACGTGAGAGTTTCCCCGACTTCACCTCCTGTGAGACCGGGAACGCAAGCAGCAGCCCCCAGACAGTGTGTCCGCGTGCGCACACTTCATTTCTGCATCTCGAGTGACACAGCAGGACTTGCAGTGGTGACTGCCACCTGGAATGGCTGCTGCACCCGTCACAGCCACAGGGCGCCTTGTCACGGCCCCGGGTCCTGTCAGGTCCTGTCACCCCAGCCCCTGGGAGCCCATGAGTCTCGGGCCTGGCCCCGTCTTCAGAAAGTCCTAGTGTCCTTCATCAAATTGTTAACTTTCTCAGGGGGCATGTTTGGCAGGTTTATCGGCAAATAATCAATAAAATGATATTTCAAAGTGAATGTGAAAACCAAACCACCTTTCAGTCAATGGCTTTGTTTAATTGGTTCTAAGAGAAACCCCCCCCACCCCCCCTCAACCTTCCATCTCTGAAATCAGGGTGCAGCTTGGAGCATCCCTCCCAGTCACTGTCGGCTGGTGGCGATTCTGACAAAACCCTCACTGCCACCACCGGATCACTTTCTTTCTATGAGCACAAAATCGGGCAGCTGACAGCTGACAGCCTCTTAGATCCCAGGAAACACAGGCAGCACATGCAGCTACAAATCCACTGTGGAGCCAAAGGCTCACTCCCATCACAGCCCTCAATGAGCAGGTCCAGCGCCCCCTGGTGGGAGGACTCAGAGCCAGGTCAGGTGGGAGAAGAGAACCACCCCTGCTTTTCAGAGCAACAGCAAGAGCAGAGCCCGAGCCTGGCTGAAGGCCTGGCAGATGTCCACGACGGGTCACATGGGGGCTCCCCCGACAGAAATGGCTAATCCGAGGCCTGGCAGAGACAAGGAGCCCCAAACACATCCTCTCCTGAGGGTGTCTCCACGGTAACTGTCTGGAGATCCGCTCTGGATATCTGAGGACCCACCACAGTGTACGTGATGGGGAGGCTCCTCATGCTGAAGGAACTAAATGGATCTGGATGAAACTGCCGCCACAGTGACGTGGGCTTACATGTTCTACTTGGGTGTTCACACACCTGAGGGGGCAGGCGGGGGCGTGCGGAGCCCCCTTCAGGCTCCAAGCACACGTGTGCGCACCCAGCTCACATCTCGTCGGTTCTGCCCTGACCTCGAGGAAGGCCTGAGATCCTCGCCTTCACTGCCCTCTTGCAGCCAGGCCAGCCCCTCCTACCTTTTGGTGGGGGCCCACTGCGGGCGTCTCCCTTCTCCTCCCAGTATGAGCACGATGGGGTGGCCTCCAGGGGCCCAGGACGGCCATCTGCAGGTGACTTGGCTTGTCCTCGTGAGCGGTCGCTCTGGCGTTGGAACAATTTGAGGAAGGCTCTGGCTCGACTCCAGCGCTTTTTCCTATTAGGAGTAGAGGGTTAGGACACTGCCAACCCCCACTGCCCCTCCAGCCGGTGAAGCGGCCCTTCCCTTGGGGTTCAGCACCAGGTTCCCCACGAATCTGCATCGCCAGCACCAGGACCATCGCATGTGGCCTCAGGGCGTGGGGCACCATTGGCAGTTCATTCGCACAGACCCAGGGACGGGAGAAGCGTTCCCTGTGGCAGAAACCCGCACTAGCCTCTCGGGAAACAGAACCTCACATGCAGCCTCCACTCTGCGTCACCGGGAGGCACCGGGAGAGGTGCTGTGCTCATCTAGGTGTGCTGGCAATTGTGCATCCCAGGGCCATGTCAGGGAGAGTCAGGGCCTCCACATTTCCCGCTGGAGCTCCCAATAGGTGAGACAGGGAGGCAGACTTAGCCCCTTCCGGGCACTGAGGAATCTGGGTGAGGGGGGAACAGGGTGGGCCCAGTGGGCCATGTGGATGAAAAAGAGTGGACACTGGCTGGTGTTCCCCAGGGGTTAGAGCAGTGGCCCAAGCACTGAAGGGTCAAGGGTTTGATTCTGGGTCAAGGGATTGTACCTGGGTTGCAGTTTTATCCCTGGGCCCACTGGGGTGGTGTGCTGGATGGCAACCAATCAATGTGTCTCTCATATTGATGTCTCCCTCATTGATGTCTCTCTCTCTTCCCCCCACACCCTTTGTTCCCCTCTACTCTCTCCAAAAATCAATGAAAAAAAAATCCTCAGGTGAGGATTGAGCAAAATTAAAATAGCCCTAGCCGGTTGGGCTCAGTGGGTATAGCATCACTCTATGGACTGAAGGGTTCTGGGCTCCATTCTGGTCAAGGGCACATACCCGGGTTACAGACTCAATTCCCGGTGGGGGGTGTGCTGGTAGCAGCCAATTAATGATTCTCTTTCATCACTGATGTTTCTCTCTCTCACCCTCAGCCTTCTTCTCTGAATTCAGTTAAAATATACTAATATATATACATATACATACATATATATATATATATATATATATATATATATATATAGTAAAATAAAAACAAATCAATGAAAACAGTGAACTTAAAGGGTCATACAGTGCAGCTAACCAGAAATGGAGGCATTCTAATGTCACAAGAAGAACCGCAGCTGGTTCTAATCCTGGCTCTGCCACAGAGGGACACTGTGCTGACTCAACTCGAGTACTTTCCTCATCGAGGCCTCATTGTCCCCGCCAACACAAGGGACAGGAAGAGGGTGGCAAATTATGTGGTTTTGTGATGTCAACAGAGAGCTCTTGCAGGATTCATGGTGATTTGCCCTCAAGGCTGGGCTGGGGCAGGACAATCTGAAGGCCCAGCTCCTGGGGCTCAGGCCCGGACGCAGGGGAAGGCCTGCTGGACGGAAGCCCGCAGCCTCGGGGACCGAGCCGCCCACCACCGAGGCTGCTGCTCTGCAGAAGGGAACGTGTTTGAGAACCACCCTGGCGTCCAGAGACTCCAGAGGAATGTAGGGAAGACCAAGAGGTTCCTGTGACTGAAGACCATGGGTGCTGGCCCAGGTGTCCGGCCCACGCTTCCTTCCCAAAACAGAAACATGGCTTTCTAGGTCCTGAAACCTGGAGACACAGCCTGATAGTCCTGCTTCAGTGGCTCTAATCCAGACGCTCTGCCCCTTCAACCGGACATGGCAGCTGGCATTCGCCACCCTCAGAGGATAACCCCGAGGAAGGCCGGAAAGAAACTCTCAGTTCTTTCAGAGCTGGGAGGGAGGTGCGCTCAGGGGACCTGCCCTAGAGGGGAAGGTGTGGGCCCCACACTCTGGGCACTGCTCAACATGGCATTCCCCACTCGTGAAAGAGCAGCTTCCTCTTCTGCGTTGAAGTTCCTGCTGCTGAAATCAACTCACTTCCTAGGAGCAGGACACTGAGCCTCCTTTGGAGCCCCAGTTCTGTCCTCTTCCACCTCTCCTGTAGGCATCGTCTGCCGGGTGTCGCTGGAAACAGAGGAGAAAGAAAGAACAGTCTGGTTTTATATAAAACGTGTCAATGGACTCATCGGCCCTGGCTGGGACCTGGCCCAGAAGGGCCGGCATTTTCCGGGGACTCAGACATCACGGTGCTCATGACTGTCAAGCTCGCCGAGGGGGGAAGATGGGGAGGGGAGCTTGTGGCGTGGGTCCGGGAACCCTAACACGTGAGGAGACCTGCTGTAGCACCAAGGAGCAGCCAGGTCCGTGTCATGTCAGCAGAGGGAGGACAACCGGGGCGCACCCACAACCCTCTCTCCAGCCCCTCAAGCGGAAATCAGACAGAGAACGGGCTCAATCTGCGACCTGGATGGCTTCCCTAGGTACCTCTCTTTGCCTCTGTCATCATTTTTAAACTGAGCTTAATTCCAAAAGCAGATTAAGAAGCGGCTGGCAGTGGGCCATGTCGTTGAAGCCAGCAAAATCCAACCACCGCTCCTTACAGAATTCTAGAGCCATTCCGGGGAGAGGAGAGCAGGGTGCACTGGGAAGATGGTCTGTTCCCTTGCCCTGGGGACACCAGTTCACCGGCGGTATCTCTGCCCAGAACGTGGAGGCCTGGGCGTGGAGCTGGAAGCCCGCAGCCCTGTGCGGACAGGTGTCGGTCACCCCTCCCCCTTACACGTTCTCAGTGCAGTGCTGGTCCCATGCGTCCAGGAGGCTCTGGTTCAACTCTTTCAAGGTGTCTATCTCCTTCCTCAGGCGACACTTCTCCTCTTGCCAGTCCTTCTCCGCAAGGGTGAGCGACTGAAACACAGATCAACAATGTCCTCAACACCACGGGCCCCTGTGACTCCACTGCTGGGAAACTGCTCCCAAAGGAGAAAAGGGCCACGTGCATGAACATGGCCATTTCGGCATGAGCTTCACCAGTCGCAAGGACCAACACAGCCAATGACATGGGGATGGCCGAGTGCACCGGCCAGTCGCGCAGCCCTGCCCACGTGTGGCCACTGAGCACAGAAAACACAGCCAGTCTGAGCAGAGAGGCGCCATCAGTGCAAAATGTACAAGAGGCTCTGAGGACTTGACAGCCATTTTCAAAAGGAATGTAAAGTATCTCATTAGGAAGCAGCCCAAAGGGTGTGGCTCAGGTGGTGGAGCGGCCCCCCATGCACCAGGAGTTCACAAAAGAGATGCCTGGTCAAGGAACACGCCCAGGATGAGGGATTGATCCTCAGTAGGGGGCGTGCAGGAGGCAGCCCATCAGAGGTTCTCTCTCCTCATTGAAGTTCCCATCCCTCTCTCCCTCTCCCTTCCTCTCTCTGACATCAGAAAAATAAATGCCGGGCTCAATAGGAATTCGGGGCTGAGGTTGCTCAACTCTCCACCCAGAACATCATCGGGCTGGAGTGGCGGGAAAGCCCAAGCTTTGGCTTCAAACAAACTGAGTTCAGACCCAACCTCAGAGGATGAGGATGGGCGCCAGCTCACAAAAGCATTGTTAGAATTCAGTGAGATGACACGGGGAGCACAGAGCAAAGAGCTCAGCCGCGAGGACAGAATGAAAACAGCACTTAGCTGCTTCCATGCACGCCCCCCACCCCCCCGGCCCTGCGAAAAGGAAAGGTCAGGCCCTAACCAGTTTAGCACAGTGGAGAGAGCATCGGACTGGGAACTAAAGGTCCCAGGTTCGAATCCGGTCAAGGACACATGCCCAAGTTGTGGGCTGGCGCCCCGCGGGGGTGGTGCAGGAGGCAGCGGAACCACGATTCTTTGTCCTCATAGATGTTTCCATCTCTCTCTCCCTCTCCCTTGTTCTCTCAAATCAAGAAAAATAGCTTTAAAAAATACAAAAGCAGAGGTTGGTGAGAGGTCTTTTCTAACACATCCCCTCCAGCCAAGGTGCTCGTCCCCGTTAAATGCCTCTGGCTTCCTCTCGGCCTCTGGGTGACATTCCCACACAGTCTTTGGGCACAGATGCCAATGAGGACCCACTCGGACCTGGCTGAGCCCCAGGCTGTCAGCCCCGGGTTCAGGCCCGGTGTCCTGAGGCCCACCAGCCCCCGGCCTCACCTCACACAGCATGCTCAGCTTGTAGAGCAAGATTTCCTTGGGCAGTTGCTCCGCCTTCAGGTCTTGGTACTCAGCCTCCCAGATCCGCATCTTCTGCTCCACCTCCTCTATGGAGGCCTGCAGCTCCTGCCTGTGGGAGCGTAGTTCCTCCTGCTCCGCCTGAAGCAGCTCAGTCCAGGAAGTAAGCCTGTGGGTGGAGAGCCACATGGCCCAGGGCTCAGGAGCACTCCCAGCCTCTGTCCCACATACACCTCAATCACACCCCCATCCTCTCTGGGCCTCAGGTTTTCCCCTGTGGAAATGAGGGCTGAGCACATTCAGAGGTTCTTAAACTGTGTCCGTTGGGGTTCTATGCGGCCACCCCGGCTGCCACACTCAGGGCTGGGACACAGGACAGGCAGGCTGGGACACAATTCAACAAAGCAGCCTGTGAAAAATCCTTCCCATGGAAGGCTTTGCATGTCTGCCTCCTTGGAAAAAGGGTTCTTCGACTGAAACACTCTTGATAAACTTGGAATCAGATCATCTTTGCTCTGAAACTCTGCCTTTGCCCAGCTCTTCTCCCCAATTCCAAGTCCCTTTCTGATCCCAACTCCTGACACAAATAAGAGATTCTGGAGCATTATGTAAAGCCACTGACATCATCATCATCATTATCATCGGCATAATTACCCGACTGGCTTTCCAGGAGTAAGGGTTCTACCTGAAATCTCAACGACCAGAGGCTCATGGACTCCATGTGAACACAGATGGGCCCTGTGAGGCCCACACAGTCTCCGTGATTTAATTTAAAGTAATTAGTTATTCAATATTTCTAAAAATGTTCCGTTTCACATCAACATTCAGCTACCGAGATTCTGGGAGGGTGGGGAGAACGCATCAAGCAAAGGCCCTGGCAGGGGCAGCTCAGCAGTGATAGCATCAGCCTGTGTCCGGAATGGTCACGGGTTGGATTCCCAGTGGCATGTCCCTGGGCTGTGGGATTGCTCCCCGGCATAGAGGGGTGTGTGCTGTAGGCATCCAATAGATGTGTCTCTCCCATCGCTTTTTCTGTCTCCCTCCCTCCGTCCCAGCCCTCCCTCCCTCTCTCTCAGAAGGGCAATGGAAAAAGTATCCTGGGATGAGGATTAAATAATAAGAAGAATAAAAAAGTAGAAACAAAAGGATGGCCTGGCAGCCCGGGTCCGCCCCGCAGCTGACCGCCTTCAGAGGGTGTGTATTCTCCACGAGGGCCTGCCCTGCTGCTGACACTCCCTCCCCACCTGCTGGACCTGCCTAGCCCCGCAGGCACCTGACTGTGTAGCCCCAAACATATTAAAACAAGGCTGTGCGAAGGAAGGCTTCACGTGGTCAGGCCACTGGGCTGAGACAAGACCTGGATTTGAGTCCTGACTGGGTCACTACACTCAGGACTGGCCCGAACAAGTTATTGAATCTCTCTGAGCCTCTTTCCTCATCTGTTTGAAGAGAAGGATAAAAACGCAGTCAATTCTCAGGATTCGCGGTATAATGTCCTATGGAGCCCCCGCGAGCACTGAGCAGTGTAGACTGCAACTGTCCCCACCAGTTCTCTGGCCACATTTCTGTCAACCAATCAAGACATAAGGACGCTTTGTGCCATATGCTCACTGGGACAGCCAACAGCACCAGACCTCGGGCCGGAACGACTCTCATGTGCCACTCGGATATTTTCCCTGAGGCCCAGCGCAGCGTGCACTTGGGACACTAGACAGCACTGCAGCACTCCATCTGGGGGCCGTTTCAAACAGCGAAATCGCCACCAAAAAGCAAGAGAAGAGGACTCCATGGCACTCCATGGACCACAGAAGGGACGCTCGTGTGCAGTGTGAGAGCTGAAACAGGCAGGAGTCAGAGGCCTTGTTCAACCGCAGCTGCAAATGTGCACATCAGGCGATTCCAGGATCTCGCCCTATGGACAGGCCCCTGACAGGCCATGGGGACCAAAGGGGGGTGACAAGTGCATCTCAGTGAGGAGGTGAGTTCGCCAACAGGGAACGCGGGAATGACGGGGAGCAAGCATATGTCCTTCTGGAATGGCTGGTGAGAGAGGATGAAGATGGCCGTGCCCGACACAGTCATCCCCATCATCCATGTGGGAGGGGCGGTCACACACACCTGGACGATGCTCCATCCCAGCCACCAGCTGGAGGCCCTTCCCTCCTGACCATCAGCTGTGACCGTGACAGGGCAGGTGAAAGGGCACCATTACCAGGGGACTCCCCTGAGCTGAGCGCAGCGGGAGCTGAGGGAGCTGGTGTGACTGAAGGCGGAGATGCTACTGCAGGGGCGGGCGGGTACCTGTCGTTCTCCTGCCGCAGCCTCTCCTCCTCTCCGTGGTTCTCTCTGGCGGCGGCCAGGGCCTTGGCCTCCTGCTCCTGCTTCAGGGCCTCCTGGGCTTCGGGCACCTGCTTGTCCTGCTGCCCCGGCTCCTCCAGCTCCCTCTCCTCGGCCCCCTGTTGGTTCTGGGGGCCCAGACTGGAAGGATCCTCCTGCCCAGAGGGAAAAGGTGAGGATGCCTCACTGGGTGCAGGCCCCGGGGAGCAACAGACCCCGTATCCCTGCACCCCCACATGCAGTGAGGGGCCAAGAGCAGGGCAAGTGCAGACCCCAGAAGAGCAGGGACCCTCGGGGCAGGCAGCACCAGCCGTGCTGAGTGCGGTTCCCCCAGCACTGAAGGAACTTCGCTGGCCGGGCCCACATGGTGTTACGGGAGCCCTGCGCCCTCTCCACACTCGGGACCTTTAGGGGCACAGGATGCCCACTCTCTGGATCAGCTCCTTGGCTGCCCTCTGTGACCACATGTAAAAGCCTATTTTTTTAAAAGGACATAGAGATCAACCAAAGGACTTCTATGCCAGCATATAGGCCTAACCAATGGACACGGACAACACGGGGCTGAGAGCATGAGTTCCCTCCCCCCACCAATAGGGGGCAATGTGGGGATATGGACACATATGTAATAACTTAATGGACTGTGGTGGCTGGTAAGCAAGGAGGCGTGGAGGAGTGCGCTTGCCTCTGGGGCTTGGACTCTTCGCGGGGATGTGGGTGTCCTCAGGAGCTCCAGGGCCCGGCTGAGATGGCAAAGGCCCAGGGCAAGCGGTGTCCTCAGAAGAGCCAGGGCCCGGCTGAGAAGGCAGCGGCCGAGGGCAAGCGGGCCCCAGCAGAAAAGCAGCACGAGGCGGACTCCGCAGTGGGGTGCTGGGTGTGAAGTGGAAGAATCGCGAGCCCCAGGCCGCCCCCGCACTGCTCGCTGCAGGACCTGCGGGTGGAGATGCTGGTGGTTATCTGTGCCTCGCTCCCCGTCACCGACCTGGCCAGCCTGGCCCAGGTCTGCACCAAATTCTGCCGCACCCTGCACCTGGACAACATCTGGAGACGGCGCTGCCGGGAGGAGGTTGGCGTTTGTGAGACCTTGCAGAATCTGGAGGCAGTAGGCAAGTCTTACCGAGAAGTCTATGCGAAGCTGTTCCACCCAGACAGACACATTTTGGGTTTGTGGGGGCGAGATATTGAGCTCTATAAAACACTGCTGTATGTAGCGGTGGACGTCTTAGGCATTACTGGTTGGACGTACAGGCCTGGTCTTAACACCCATGTGGACGTCCCAATGCAATTCAAGCCCGCGTTCCGAATCCGCCTGACGGAGCGGAAATCAGCCACGGTGGAGTGCATGGAAGGCCGCCACCGCAGGCCCCACAGCCGCCACCTGCAGCTTCGGAAGGACAGGCTCACCAGCCAGTGCCAGAAGAGAGACCACGGAAGGGATTCACCCACGCGGCTTAGGGAGGAATTCGGGACTGCGGGCGCTGATATGGAATGTCACAGTCAGTGCGGCATCACTGCCGGACCTACCGCCGCCTCTACCTCCTGCCCAGCCACCCGGAGGACCTCATCAGGCCAGGCCTCTTCCAAGGCAAATGCGATCGGATCGCTTGGGCCTCACGATTTTCATGCTCAGCTTCCACGGGAAGTGTGCCAGGCTCACGCACAGCACGGGAATCGCATTCCACATATTAGAGATCCACCTCACGCGCTGCATCCAGCTGCGAGATGGCGAGATCTTCCGCGACTTCCAGGAGCTCTCCCGCGTGGTCCGGGAGATGGAGGAGCAGGTGCTCCGGGAGCAGCAGCAGCAACAAGAAGATGGGACCGAGGAAAGCGAGGGCCATGGCTGGCAGAGCCCCGCCCAGCCCAGCGTCGGGGAGTCCGGGGCTGCAGCTGCAGAGGAGCAGCCTGTCCCGTTTGTTCTGCCTGTGGGCGTGAGCCCAGGGGACCAGAACTACCCCTGGACCTGCAGGATGTGTTTCTATGGCATGGAAACTGTTCCCGTATGTCCCTCACACTGGCGCTACCCTGGAGTCGTCATCCTGTTCGATGAGAACCACTTGGGGTTCATCGATCTGGAGGAGAAAGCCTTCATCCTGTTTGGCAGAGTCCAGAACACCTTCCAGAATGTGGAGGCAGCATCCCCGCAGGCCTTCCTGGGGATGCTCAAGAACATTCACCCCCGACCACGTTTACCACCCAGAGAGGATATCTGATGTTTAGAGAGAGTAGGGGAGAGAGGGAAAGAAAGAAAGAATCGATGTGAGAGAAACACATCAGTTGGTTGCCTCCTGCCCAAGCCCGGAACAGGGCCAGACTAGGTTGGGGCCAGCAATCGAGGTCGAAATAAACCTTAAACCAGTGGTTCTCAACCTTCCTAATGCTGCGACCCTTTAATACAGTGTCTCATGTTGCGGTGACCCCCAATTTCATTGTTACAAATTGAACATAATAAAAGCATAGTGATAAATCACACAAAAAAATAATAACTTAATCAATAAAAATATTTTAAAAATAAAAGAAAAAGAAAAAGTACATAGCACAGCAGTCAGGATACAGAATATCTGAACAACACTAGCAGCCAACTGACCCTGATATTTACGGAACAACCATCGAATGGGCACAGCCAGCAGCACCGCCCTCCTCCTCCCCTCAGTCCTGTCAACCACCACCAAGATGGCCAGTGTCCCAGGGAGGCAACACCTGCCCCCGCGGCCGGCAGCGGCTGAGAATTGCTGGTCTGAGCTGCAGCTGAGCGAGGGAATATGGTCACCCAGGAATCACTGATCAATGACCAGGACACGGCTGTGATCCCGGAGGCTCCCTCGGGCAGGCGGGGGCGCCAGGGGGACATGCGCTCTGGAGGGCCTACCTGCGTGGCCCTGGAGGGCCTCACGGTGTTGGCGATTTTAGACTGGGGTTCTCCCTCCAGCTCTTCCTTTTGGCTGTTGGCCTTGTCCTGGGTGAGTTGGGTCCCCAACTCTTCCAGCTGCAGAGCCAAAGACCCAGCCCGTGACACAGTCAGGTCACAGAGTGAACTTGGCTTGAGAGCAAACCCCAAACCTGTCACCCCACGGGACACCTGGCCACCGGCTTGCCCGTCTATTCCGGACACCGCCCACCGTTACCTCTTTCCGGAGCTGCTGGTTCTCCTCCTGCAGCGTCTTTACTGTGCCCCGGAGGGCATGGGTATTCTCCTCCAAATCAGTGATCCGCGTGCAGGCTGAAGAGCAAAGTGGAGTCAGAGCCCAGCTTCCAGGGCCTCCACTTCCCCTCTCTGACTCTGGCCCCGAGAGGACCATCACCCCAGACGGCCACCCCCCCACCCCGAGGCCAAGGTGTGAGGGCCGGGGATGGTCAGCTGGGTGTCATACACAAGGTGCTGCCGTTGTTGGTTGTGGCCCCTGTGCTGGCTCAGCTGGGGGCCGGTAGGGGAGCCATCCAGACCTTAAGAAGAAGGCAGGTGACCTTGGAGAGGCCAAAGCAGAAGTTCCAAACGTTGGAACTTCTGGAACCACTTTTTACCGAGTTCTAACCTGACTGTCTAGTCAAGGATTTCAGAGACTCACAGAGATGGCAAAGACATGGCATGGTCCGGGCCAGCCGTCAGAGTGGGGGGGGGGGGGGCGGGTCTGGGTGGCTCAGCTGGGGATTGGGAGGCACGGTAATTGACCAGTATGCCTGCGGGGGGGTAGCGGATCTGGGGCGCGTGTGTCGAGGACTTGCCACCCGTGGGTTAGGTCCTTCGGAAGGAGAGGTCATTGAGCAGTCTCTGCCCAGGGAGACAGAGTGCAGACTGCACCCATCTGCCGGAGGAGGACATGAATGGAGGAAATCAGCCCAGGCCTCTGTTATAATGCAGGTGAGTGAGCACTGGGGAAGCTCCTGCCATCCAGAGCTTTCAATCCCCCACGGACAGATCTAAGACAGCCTCTGGGGTCAGCGTGCTGTCATCTGGAAGCTCCCGGGACTGCCCACACGGGCGCTGAGAAATCTGAATCTACTTACTTGTAGTTCATGTCCTGACTTTGAGGCTGCCAGGCCCCTCATGTTCCCCTTGGGTAGAATGGCAATGAAACGGTCCCAAATGGCCCCTGAATCACACCCTACTGACTTGGGCTGAGGTTGGGCTGACCCAGGAGATTCAGAGCCAAGGGCTCAGCTCCCTGGGTGAGGGAGAAGCCACAGCCAGGCTGGCTCCCCGGTGCCAGGGGGTGCTGCCTACCTTCTATCAGCAGCTCCAGGTCCCAGCTCTGGTGGGCAGGCTGGTTCCTCCTCTGGACCTGTTCAGCCTCGAGGGCCATGATGTCCCCCAGCAGCTCCTCAAGGAACTGCTGGGGGATGTGTCCACGATCCTAGTGCAGGAAGAGGGGTGGGGTGAGGATGCGCACCATGGAACCCGCTGGCCTGCCCCACCCCAGTGCAGCTACCCTCATTCCCCAGGATGAAGGGCCTCCATGCACCTGCTCGCTTCCTAGAGCTCAGCTTCACAGAAGGGACTCCAACACAGGGTCCTTCTGGGAGACCTACAGCCACTAAAAGACATGCTGACCCCGTTGTAGGTGATGAAGACCCATGAGGCCTCTGTGGTGTCTGAGCAAAGTGACGCACAGCACAGGGCTGTAAAGCAGGTGACAGGAGGACGGGCGGCTCTCAGGCCCCTTAGCTGGTTTACCATGTCTTGGAAAGGCCGTAGGGACTCCCAAATCACAGCTCGGCCCACATCCTAGTTGCCAGCAGAAACCCTTATTGCCAGTCACCCACCTACATCCATCCTTACAGAAAGCAACACAGCAGTCAGGCCCTATCCGTTTTTTTTTTTTTGTTTTTTTTTAACAACCTATAGAATAAAAGCCTAATATGCTAAGTGTCCGGTCATCCATTCAACCAATGAAAGCATAATACACGAATGATATGCTAAGGCCACTCAACAGCTTGCTATGACGTGCACTGACCACTGGGGGGCAGACGCTGCAACTGGCAGGTTGGCTTGCTGCTGGGGTCTGGCTGATTGGGGCTGAACTAGACAGGCCTCACATGCCCTGGGGCCCTCCGAGGGTCCCTCCCCACTAGCCAACCTCCTGTGTCCCTCCCCGCCCTCATCATATACCAGTGGAGTCCCACTGCCTCGCCTATGCCCTCTCGCAATCTGGGACTCCTCAGGGGCTGTCAGAGAGCCAGTTTCAGCCCAATTCCCGTAGGCCAGGCCAAGGGATCCCAATTGGTAGAAGGGAAGCTGTGGACCTGCCCCCAGTGGACACGGTTCTGGTCAAAGCCTGGCAGCGGGAAAGGTTTGTTCACAGACTTGGGAGTCACCTGGACACTGTCTCTCTGCCCATCCCGGCCCTGCGCCAGGTGCCCTCTGTCCTTGCACAGTCACTCCTCACAAGAGCCCTGAGGGGGAGGCAGGGACAGTCCATTCTCACACAGGAAGAGGCTCTGCACTCACCGACTCTACGACCACCGACTCTTCTTACTCCAACTCTTCAAACGGACTCTTCACACACTGACAATTCGCACAGACTCCGCACCACCAACTCTGCACCACCAACTCCGCAAACACCGACTCCTCACCCTCCAACTCCACGCCCACCGACTCCACGCCCACCGACCTCACACCTAACATTCCACTGTCTCCATGGCTCCCCAACCAAACTGCTCTAGGCCAAGCATTCTAAACGGCTCTGCCAGAGGCTCATGCCCCATGCCAACTGCTTTAGGAATACGCAAAAATTAGGACACTCTCCCCATCAAGATTAAGATCTATCTGGCACATAAAATATAAAGAAACATAAAGGTTATGTTTATAGATCCTATACCATTATCAATGGAAATTAACCACTTCATTCTGATATGTCTGTCTATGTTTCAAAAAATTATTTTTTCCCATCAGCCACATTACAGAAATTTGATTCGTTCCTTTCAGGGAACTACACAATCATTTTATTTTGTGAAGTCTTACCTACAGAGCCCAGCTCGGAAATTCTCACCATCGACTGTCAATAGTTCATACGTAAGACCCCTCAAGTCCACCAGTCAATTGCCTAAAAAACAATTTGACAGACCACTCACTAATGTGTAGTTTATAAGAAAAATGAACAAAGTAAAGCTATATATTTGAGAAATATTTTATATACATATATATTTTTAAAAATATATATTTTATTGATTTTTTACAGAGAGGAAGGGAGAGGGATAGAGAGAATCATTGATGAGAGAGAAGCATGGATCAGCTGCATCCTGCACACTCCCCACTGGGGATGTGCCCACAACCAAGGTACATGCTCTTGACCAGAATCAAACCTGGGTCCCTTCAATCCCCAGGTCAGCCCTCTATCCAGTGAGCCAAACTGGCTAGGGCTATACTTTATATATTTTAAAAAAATATATCTTTATTGAGTTCCGAGGGGAAAGGAGAGATAGCGAGAGAGAAACATCAATGATGAGAGAGAAGCATTGATCAATTGCCTCCTGCACGCCCCATAATGGGGATCAAGCCCCCAACCAGGGCATATGCCCTGACTGGGTATCTAATGGTGACCTCCTGGTCGTAGTGATACACTCAATCACTGAGCCGTGCCGGCCGGACTGGAAAATATTTTAACAAAAGGACTTTGTACGTAGCTTTCAGTGCAAGGAGTACTAAATTAGCACATGCAAGAAAGACATTTAGAGAACAAATATACAGGCACCCTCAGAACAGAATTTAAACATTTAGGCTGCCAATCAATTATTTCTAAACTAGTAATGGTTTACTTGGGTTAATTAAAAAACTCATTCTTAATTTAAGACAAATTTAAATTGTTTAAAGTAGATGAAATCTTTGGACTTAGATTGGGGGTGGGGGGAGAGTACTGATTAGCATTTCGATTCATTATCCAGCTCCAATGACTGTTATAAAATTACTGAAAGTGAATCTGGACAAGCAATGGGTCCGGGCTGCTGGTCACTCCTTGAGCCAATGAGCAGAGACAGGGTTGAGATCATTTATTCCATGAATGCAGCAGAAGGAGAGAGCAGCAGGTAACCCACAAACGTCTGCTCTACCCCCTGTCCCCCTCCCCCAATAAGCCAGCTGCTTATCTTGGGTAGAAGGACAAAGATCACACGGGAAAGCAGACATTTCAGGCCTGGGAAATTAGGAAGTTATAGTGGTTACAGGTTACAGGCAACTCGGGCTGGGTGTTGGCAGATGCCGGGTGGCTCCGGGACCAGATTACAGGCAACGAGGTTGCTGATCTAGGCCTTTCTCAGAAAGGAGGGTGGCCTGCATTCCCTTGTTAGCTCCCATGTCCCAGGGCGGACAACTCTCCACCAGATCAGAACGTGCTTTCCCTCATTAGAACAGAACAATCATGCTTAACAGAGCACCATTAATATTCCTTGTAATCATAGCGAGTCCCCAGCAGTCTATTCCTGCCCCGAACAAAAGAACAAAACTGAAAAAAATCCTACCTAAAGTGGTTACTTTTTCATACCTATCTCAATCAATTCCTCGTACAGAAGCTATTCCATAAATCTAACCGCCTTCATTTGTGGGCAGCATGATGAGATTTCAATTCATGTCCAACGAAATGTGATCTAACCTGGAAACAAATTTATAGATGCAGTGACCTGAAGTGAGAACACAGCGAATAACATATACTTTAAGGAATCTTGAGATAATGAAAATTATTTATCATTATGCAAATCAAGATTTCAAGAACAGTTGAATTGATGAGCTTATGCCAAAGGGATATAAACTGGATGATAAAAATTCAAACTCTCTGCTCCCCGTTTTCAGGGCCAACATTTTAGAGAAACGATGCAAAAGTTATGAACCTAGTGCTATTTTTAAGGAAAATACATAAGAATGACACAGAAAACAGGATGAGGCCGACTGAAACCACAAAAGAGTGAGCACAAGCCTGGCACAGTGATGAGCACATTGCACACATTGCATCTCATTCACTCAACTCAAAGTCATCAAGGTGTTCCATGAACGCCCATGGACTGAGCTGTATTTTGGACCACGGATATGCACAAAGGTTAGGAGTCACAGAAAGTTTTCTTTCCTAAAAATTGGTCCACGACCTGGCAGGTGTGGATCAGTTTGCTGGAGCATCATTCTCTACACGGAAAGGCTGTGGGTTCAATTCCCGGTCAGGGCACATACCTAGGTTGGGCGTTCAGTCTCCAGTGGGAGTGTGTATGAGAAGCAACCAACTGATGCTTTTCTCTCACATCAATGATTCTCTCTCTCAAATCAATAAGCACATCCTTGCCATAGGATTTAAAGAAAAAGTGGGTTCCATTAGGTCGTAGAAAGTCATTCTCAAATTTTCAGTTATCAATTCTTAGCAACTTCTCCAATAGTTTCAAAGAATACCTTGAAGCTAACTAAACCAGGAATACCATTCTTTTCTTTATACAAGCAGGTTTACCGGCACCCGAGCCTTGTCGGCCTGGTCCAGTGGTTGAGTGTCAACCTATGAACCAGAACCAGGCAGTTATGGTTGGCTTCCAGGTTGGGGCCCATGTCCCAGTTGTGGCCTCCATCCCCAATGGGGGGTGTCCAGGGACAGCCAATCAATGGTTCTCATCATTGGCGTTTCTCTTTCGCGCTCCGTCTCCAGTTTTCTGTGAAGTCAAGAAAAGTATATATAAAATAAGAATTCTCCTCAGAAAAATGAATAAAGAAGTAATGGTAGAGGACGCCCTGACTGGAGAGGGCGGTGGGTCTCTGCTGTGGTCCCACGTAAACATACCTGGGGTGGTTACATAGGCAAGCCCCTCAACTGCTGGGCTAACGCCTCTGGTCCTGGTGGGCCCTCTTCCAAAGTGGTCAGAAGGTCTATGGTGATTCTGCTGCACAGCTGAGTCCAGCACCACCGGCTAAGTGTGGGGGATGCTGATCTCACAGGGACACACTGCACACGGGCCCCTCACAGGGTCTCACCGCAGAAACACAGCTGCCATTCGATCCCTCCCAACTCTTGCTGACCAGGCCGGGCACCCGACTCGCGGCTCCAACTACCTCCCAGCCTTCCACGGTGGGTCCACGTCCACAGGGCACTCACTTCCCCTCTTAGCAATTTCCTCAGTTTCTCCACAGGCTCAGGCTCACAGCCCGGAATCCTCTGTACGCCACTGCTCTTCAGAACCAGCATCGTTTCCAGCACACAGCGAACCTTAAAAACATAAAGAAAAGAAAGAGAGAGCCATCCATTTCAAACGGTCATCACTTCAACTTGGGAAGAAACAAACCAACTCTGCACGTGGCCACCACTGCTGATAAACCCGATGGTCGTAGGCAGACCATCCCCACTCCAGCCTCTGCAGCCTTTTAACATGACCCGGCACCGGACTCCCGCCAGACCTCCACCGGGGCCTGGACCACTACCCACAGAGCTCCCCTTCCCTCTCCTGCTCCCCTCCACCCCCCTCCTCCCACTCGTTCTCCCCCCTCCCTGCACTCCTCCCTCCTGGCCCTGGGCTCTGAGCCACCCATCCTCTCCACGACCTTGGCCATTCCTTCCCCACTCCTGGCCTGTACCCTCTTTAACTTTTCAACTGGAAAGAATGTCACACTGAGAGAAAAGTCGCAAGCACAATTCAGAGACCTCCCAGAGAGCCCTGTCTGAGATTTCTCCAAGTATTCACTTTTCAGTGAGAGCATTCACACAGCATCACACCCACCCATGCACAGTGTCCACTGCGTATGTTAAGGGCTGTGCGTCCTCAGAGGGCTCAGACCACAGCACATCCCAGTGAGCATTTCAGGTTTCAGGATGGTCCCGTCCTCCCTTCTGAGCCTGTGTCTCCTGCATGTAGTGCTGTCCACTAAAGGCCCAGCTGAGAACATGCGCTGACCCCACCTTCCCTCCCACCCATTCTCCACCTGGTCAGTTCCAACTCCCACACCCTCTCCCACACCCACGTCCACTACCACAGAGCTAATCCTCCCACCACCATCTCTGACCCCTGAAGGGGGTCTTCCTGCCTGACCACCTCCGTCTTCTACGTTGTAGCCAGGGTGACCGTTAGCACGAAACCTTCCCAGTCCATTTTCCCACTCAGAACCCTCCAGGTGCCTCCAGGGTCAACGCCCAAGTCCTTGCAACGGCCTCTGCCCTGCTCCCCTGTGGGCCCCACACGCACCCTCTCCCTGCTCCTCACACATCCCTCGGGGCTCCCCCGCCCTCCCCTATCTCTGATCTGCACAAAAGGAAAAGAGGCAGGAGCTCTGCTCAGCCCTGTGTTCTACAAGGGGAAACTGAGGCTTGGAAGACTCAGGTCACATTGCTGTCCACTGCTGAGCCAGAAGTCCAGGTCGCTGACACCTGGCCCCGAGCCACACGGCCTTCCTCAGTGAACATTTGTTGAACAGATGAGTGTGAATTAAATTGACTCTTAACTCACAAAAGACCCTGGTTTTAGTAAAGGAATAAGGTTTGCTCACACACTCACGATAAAAACATCTTCATCCCAGGAGCAGACGATAACAGATGGCTAGGGCATGGCACACAGCATTTCCCCACTTATTTCACCTGCTGCTCAGCATCTGCGCACTTAGGCACTTAGGAGGCAGGTCGAGGGACCCACCGTCCCTGGTCTGGTCCCGGAACGTGCTGCCTGCCCCGCTGGCTTTGCCCTGGTCTCTCTGATCATTGTCAGGGACATAGCATTGTGTTTTCTCAATGAAAATCCCCAAGATCATGGTGCTGGTAGTTTCAGTGTCTGCTGAGGGTCTGCTTTCTCGCTCATTGCCAACCTTCCCTTCACTGGGTCCTCACTTTGTGGAAGGGGCACTAATGCCAGTCAGGAATGCTCCACTCTCATGACCTAAGCACCACCTCCAAACACCATCACATACAGCATATGGTTTCCACATGGGAATTTTGGGGCGGAGCGGGGGGGGGGCAAGTATTCAGTCCTCTCAGCAAACTCCTTCTTGTATTGAAGTCTTCTGAGAAGAGGCATTTGAGCTAAACCCTGAGGGCTGGCATTCCAAATAAAGAAATGAGGATGTACCCAGATCCCAAGACCACAAAGTGCAAGGTGTGTTTGGGGACACTCAGGAGATGATGTTAGTGCAGACATAGGTTTCAGCCAATTTTATATTTCTGGATAAAGAATTTGAACTTGATTTCTTAGGCCATAAGATGTCTATTGAATGAATATATATATATATATATATATATATATATATATATATATATAGAGAGAGAGAGAGAGAGAGAGAGAGAGAGAGAGAGAGAGGGAGAGGAAACTATATATATATATATATATATATATATATATATAGTTTTCACCTGAGGATATATTTATTTATTTATTTATTTGTTTGTTTGTTTATTTAGAGAGAGACATTTATGTGAGAGAGAAACTTCAATCAATTGCCTCCTGCATGCCCCTCACCCAGGATCAAACTGCAACCTAGGTATGGGCCCTGATTGGAAATCAAACTCCCAACCTTTTTTGGTTACAAGAGGACACTCAACCAATTG
Source organism: Myotis nattereri (assembly GCF_964212035.1). Classification (NCBI taxonomy): domain Eukaryota; kingdom Metazoa; phylum Chordata; class Mammalia; order Chiroptera; family Vespertilionidae; genus Myotis; species Myotis nattereri. The sequence goes on from NC_138085.1 coordinate 18,742,140, forward strand.
AACAACGGGGTCAGAGCTCCATTGATATTTTTTAAAAATATATATTTCTTTATTGATTTCAGAGAGGAAGGGAGGAGAGAGAGATAGAAACATCAATGATGAGAGAGAATCACTGATCAGCTGCCTCCTGCACACCCCCTACTGGGGATGGAGCCTGCAACCCAGGCATATGCCCTTGGCCTGGATGGAACCTGGGACCCGTCAGTCTGCAGGCTGACGCTGTATCCACTGAGCCAAGCCGGCTAGGGCTCCATTGACATTTTTAACCTAGACATCCTATGCCGTGGGAGAGCAGAGCTCAGGAAAGTTTTCTAGTTTCCATCAGTGTGAGATTGTACAGCTAAGTCCACGGAGAGCGAAGGCCGGTAAAGCTGGGGTGCTTCATCCAGGTCTAGGGGTCACCTGGCGGTGTGTCTGTGAAGCTCAGAAATGGCACGCCATGTTTCTGTGAGGACCTCAGTGTCTTTCCTGCACTTTTCACAGGGTCTGGCCCTACAGGGTGAAGGAGCACCGGCAGAGAGGAAATCAGCGCGCCCCTCACCGCCCCAGTCCCACGGGGGAGCGAGCAGAACCGGCCTGGAAGTGCGGCAGCTCCGGGTGGAGGCAGCTCAGGCTCCTAGTGACAGGACCCAGCGCAGATGGAGAGGCCGGGATGGTCTGGTCACAGCTCAGACTCCAGCTGACCTGGTCCTGCTTCCGGGCTCCATGCGGCACCAGGGACCAGGCGGTACCAGCGGGTGGACCCAGCATCCTCCCCAGAGGCTATAAGAGCAGGACCAGGGGCTGAGGCGCCTCCCAAGAGACCCAGTGCTTCAAGGCCCCGCCCCCGGGCCCCGCGCGAAGCAGGATGGGAAATTCAGCAGAGTCTGTCCTTTGGTTTTAGAGCAGGAGCTTACGCCCAGGGTCCTCCGCTGCTGCTCGCTGGTTCTTGGAGCGGGGGACGGAGGGGGAGGAAACACTCAGCGGCGGCGGAGTCCCTGTGACCGACTCTGCTGTGGCCCTGGGGGCGCAGCCCGGCTCCCGCGCCTCGCGAGTCCCAAGTGACTCAGGCGAGGCCCAGCTGGCGGTGCTGCTGGTCGCTGCGTGTCCCTGACCCCGCACCAGACCGCCCCGGGGCGGCGTGGCCTGGGCTCCGCGCCTCCCCTCCCCGCGCCGCCCCTGGCCTCCTTCCCAGCTGAGTGCGCTGTCCCTGAGGCCACAGCTCTGGGCGGGCCCTCCCGGCGGCCAGCACTGCTGAGGCCCTGGCTCAGCCCGCTGGTCTCCCTACCCTGAGGCCCTGGAGGCAGCCCTTCCGCCCAGACCCAGCTCTGGTGCCTCCTGTGCCTTCGGGTCCCACCCCCCCCCTCCCCCAGCTGCCTGGGGTGCTCTTGGCAGGTCCCTGTTCCCAGGAAGCCAGGCCAAGGTCTCCCTGTGAGTGCATCACTTCCATGCGGTGCTGTTATAGGGCCCCGGGAAGCGCACACACAGTTGGGGCTGCAAAGAACTAAATATACTAATCAGCACAAAGTGGCCATTGTTCTGTGCAGGCGATCCTTTAATTACCGATTCTGTGGCTTCCTCTCAGAGTTAATATGTTGGTTAACCCGTTGACTAGAACATAGGAAGGCCGGCTGGATTTTGTGGGTGTTTGGTGTAAGTTTTATAAGGCACTGTGGGGTGCACAGTCCTCTGCCAGGGGCTGTACCCACGTGAACGCCGGGCAGTAGACAAAGAGGACATGAGAGACAGAGGCATATAGGAGAGTCTTTTTAAAAAAATATTTTCATTTTTTTTTTACGTAAAGGAAGGGAGAGGGATAGTTAGAAACATCATGAGAGAGAAACATAGATCAGCTGCCTCCTGCACAACCCCTACTGGGGATGTACCTGCAACCAAGGTACATGCCCTGGACTGTGACCCTTCAGTCCGCAGGCTGTTCTCTGTCCACTGAGCCAAACCGGTTAGGGCAGGAGAGTCTCTTTTGCAGGCCATGTAGCCATTGCTAACAAGGAGCCATCAGACAAAACAGTTCTTCAAAGTAGCTTCACACAGTGGCTGCGCCAAGCAGCCCTTGCTAATACAGTAGCAAACAGGAGCCATACCAAGCAGCCACCCACCAGCTGGTTAGTAAAACGTTTATACTAACTTAGACACAAAGGCTTCCTGCCGAATAGTGACATCAGTATTTGGGTGATAGTAAGGTACTCCTGCCCAGTGTGTACAGTACAATCTCTGTGTCCTTGCTTAGATTGGCCTTGAACATCCTAATTAGGATTCTCCTGCTCAGATTGGCCTTGAACATCCGGCGTACTCTGATTAGGCTCCCACAGGCACTATCTCAGTCATGGCCCAAGTTAAACTGTTCTCAAAACTGACTTATCAGAAGGAGGAAAAAGTGTCATGAATGTGACGTAACAGTTCTCTCAGGAATAACACTTAATTCACAGAAAACTTAACTGTAACCCTAGAGGAGCTGCATGGGAACGACAGGCTTAGATATTTCAGCCAAGAAAGCTGCTGGTGCCAAAAAGATCTCAGAGGAGAAACAAAGTCATATTAAACTGTTTGTGATGTGAAAGCCATTTCCAACACTGTTTTTAAAGGTTGTCTAGTGCTGACATGAATGTGTGTTTTGATTCCTGTATTTGAGGATTGCAGCTTGACCGCTATGCCACAAAACCGTTTTCCATATAAGAGTTGTCTGAGGCAGAAATGTCATCCACCTTCTACAGTGGCCGAATTTGACTGGCTGTCAGTTACTGTTCGTAGAAATGTTCTGGAAGTAAGGGGTGAGGGCTGTTTCCACCCACAGCTCGTCCACTTCTTTGTAGTAATAAGCTGAACTGTAGTAGATTATGTTCTTTCAAAGCCAGAACTGTTAAGTTTGCAAACAAGCATGACTGTTCCATTGCCAGTAATTTTGTTCATGCCTTGGTCTTTGGGATTTGCCCCAGAAATTGGCAGTGCTTGCAATTACATGTTTAGGTGGATTGAGGCTCAGAATTAATGATGACATTTACTAGTTTCTTAAAGCACCAAGTGGTTCAACTTTTGATGAATTAGAAATGATATGTGGTTTTTGTTTGTTTCATTTCAATATGCCAGTGATCTGTTAGGTGTGCTTTTTAAATGTTGTTCCAGCATTTGAACGGAAATGCCCTTAAATGTTGAGAGCCATTTACTACGAAGTAAAACTTGTCTAAATCATTAAATGTGAAATGTGGAGAAATTAGTGAGTAGTAGTAGGAAATGTAGGATCAATATTGTCAGACATAAGTGCTTATCTCTCAGCCCAGTGATTTCCTACAGTTGATTTTGTCAGCAACTAACATGTAGCTGTAATGTTAATTATATACTGATAGTGTAAGGTAACTATGAAATGGTAACTAATTACCTGAAAGAATCAGATCTGGAATGCCCGTTGATGTTATGATTACTTGTACACCTACAGCGTGATAGGATTGTATGACACTCATCTAAGGATTAATGGCTCTTCTGTAAACTTCTGATAATTTTCTTCTCGTTTTGATTCCAACAGCTGGCCAGAATGTGTTTGAATTCATACAGAAATAATATTGATATCTGAAAGCCATGCTGAACTTCTCTGAAGAAAGGGCAACAATGATTGCAGCTGGGGATTTGCAGGAATTTGTTCCTTTCCGTCGAGACCACTGCAGACACCACCCTAATGCTTTGAACCTTCAGCTTCGGCAGCTGCAGCCAGCCTCTGAGTTGTGGTCCTCTGATGGTGCTGCTGGCTTGGTGGGATCCCTGCAGGAGGTTACAATCCACGAAAAACAGAAGGTTTTATCAAGATTCTCAGTTTGCTTTTGAAATGTAGAGAGATTCGATCTACTTGTAATTTAAGGCTACCCAGATGCAACTGAGAAATGAGTATGATGCTACTTCTAGGGTATTGGTTAAGATTTGGTAACTTTTATGAAAGCTAAAAATAATGACCTTAATTGTATTACAGTGTCATGGCTGTTTAGACATATAACTCAGGGATTTATAATGAGAGTCACTATGATTATGGTCCATTTAAATCTCTTTTTCTTCACTTAGTATGTGGGACCAGATTTCATATTATTTGATGGTTAGATAGTGGAGTTAGCAATGTTCCCTGCTGCCAAAAACTTACAAGTTTCTAGAGGAGAAAAGAAATGCCACATAAGTAGATACAGTACTAGTTTTTAAATAGGGGCATGAGAAGTAAGTGCATGTTAAACATCAGTCTTTCTCATCTTAATTCCATTTCTGTATCCCTTTTGGGATACCAAAATTTCCAGGAGCGGAAGTCTGTAGTTAGGAATCCAAACCTTTCTCTTTTCTGTTCATTTTGACGGTTGGCACAAGGGCAGGAAGGTGAATGTATATGCAGTTGTGAAGCAGGGAAGTCTGCATGGTGGGTAAGCTCCCCCAGTGTCCCATGTGCACTTCACTGCCCCCTCTGCTTCACCCCCCATATGCTTCATATGTTTTAGTCTCCCAGGATTGTTGGTTTAGTTTTTGGATATATAGGTAAGGTCTAGTTTTTGTTTATTTATGTTTTTGGCAGCATAAAATGGTAACGTAATAATAAAATACTTAATATAGAGAATTCTTGAGGTAAATTCCCATTTTTGAAATCCTGTAAGATACAGTATGATACATACACCCACACCCCCTCCTCTGTTAATCAGTGGCACCAAACCTAAGAGTTGGGCTTGGACTGAGCCTTACTCCACAGACAGAGCAGGAGACTTGTATCTGGATTGCTGTTCAATTTTAATTAATAAATATTGCTCCATAATGTTGCAAAAGAAATAAAAACCGCGTAAACATGTCTTACGTATGTAAATTTTTAAGGAAAGCTGGCAGTTAAGGAGAGGCAGAAGTGAAATTGGAGAAATGGATTATGACGAGGAACTCTCTGTGGCTGGAAATATGGTGATCTGGAGCAAAGGAAGTAAAAGCCAGGCATTGGCTCTTTTCAAGGCCTTTACAGTTGATAGTCCTGTTCAACAGGTGAGTTGATTTGAATTTTAGTATTTGATTGATTATTGAGTAATTTTTTTTAAAAAACAAAGCTTTTATCCTAAATTTAACAGAAATAATAAAAACAATATATAATGATCTCAGTACCTAGATATATGTTTTAACATGTAGTGAAGATAATGGTAGGGAAATAAACATTTCATTTATTTTCTATATCATCATTTTTTTGCACTGTTCCTTGTCAATTTCATGGTAATGTTTAAACACTTGAGTAATTTAATTATTTATTGCCAAGAAAATTTATAAGACTTAAATTTAAGGGTATAAGAATATATTAGCACATGATTATATTTGGTTGCAAAGTGTTGAATAAATAAAAATCAAGTTCATAGTAAAAATACTCAGAGAGTAAGGGAAAGGAAAAAAAAAATCTACTTTGCTGTCATTGCACATGCTTGGGTTGCTGGCTTGATCCCCAGTAGAGGGCATGCAGGAGGCAGCCAATCAACGTTTCTCATCATTGATGTTTCTATCTATCTCTTCCTTTCTGAAGTCAATGAAAATGTACTTATATATGTATTTATATTTCATAAATTTATATATAAATTTATATGTATATCTATTTATATGTAAACTACATATATTTCTAACTGATTATAAAAAAAGAATAGAAACAAATAAAAATTAGTAATTAAAGGGACAGAATTAAGCATTTGCCCTGCCTTTTTAGGAAGCCTTGCAGTTCATCTCCAGTTAATAAAGGAAAACCCTTATTTAAAGAAGAATACCAGCTAATAAATATAGAAGGAATGGTAGAATTTGAAAATCGCTATTCTGTGTAACCTCTTACTCCAGTGTAACCTCTGATTCAGACAAGGATTGTAAATGGGATAGTAATGCCATTGCGTGAAAGGTGTTAGCATGGCACCAAGGTGTCACCCAAAGTGAAGAAACAAATGCATCTCTACTTTGAAGCTGCATGTTGTTCTCCACCTCCACAACCTGGTGGGTTTACCATCGCTGATAGGGGACAGAGGACTCTTTTATACCTACAGCTGTAATGTGGCATGGAGACATGATGTCATCTACTCAGTTTTCTTCCCCCAAATATTTGATATGAATATGTAGACCTAACTTCCAGTTATAGGAAGTATGGGGCCTAGAGGATCAGTTTGTAAAATGAGATGAGGAATGGGTGGAGGTATAGATGAAACAAGAACCACCAGAAATTGAGAATTATTGAAGCTGGCTGTTGGAGATTTATTATGTTACTCTGTTTACTTTGTATATATTTGAAATTTTCTATCATAAAGACTTAAAGAAAAAACCACTATGAGATACAATTAGACAAATCCAGAATATGGGATAGTCTACATTCTGGTCTCCTTAAAGAGTTAGTCATGGAGAGAAACCAAGATGGCAGCATAGGTAAACACTGGAGTTTGCTGCCTCGAACAACCACTTCAAAAATACAACTAAAAGACGGAACGGACACCATCCAGAACCACAGGAAGGTTGGCTGAGTGGAAATTGTACAACTAGAAGGGAGAAGGAAAGAGAAAAGCATACCGAGACTCAGAGGAGACGCAGTATGGCAGTAAAATACTATGGTGGGGAGGTGCATGCGGAGCGAGCTGGCGGCTGAGGGCGTGGTTGTCGTTTTCAATCAGGAGGGAGTCTCAGGCTCTGAGCTCCAGTTCCAGGCAAGTCTCTAGGGACCCAGACTCATACGGGAGAAGCGGGACTGTCTGGCATAGGTCAGAACCCGAGGCCAGCTTTCTCTCCGAGGGGCTTGCAGCAATTACCAGGACATTGAGAAGCAGAGCCTCTGAGGGCTGGACTGAGAGCAGCCATAACTGCTAGCCCCGCCCTGTTGATCCCGTGGGACCCGCCCCGCCTAATCCCTGCAGGGAGGCTTTTGCTGGATAGCCCCAGGCAAAGGCTAGATTAGCACCTCCCTAGAGATCCAGGAGCCAGGAAACCCAGAGGTCAGAGTGGAACCATCCAGTTTGCAGCTCCATGGAACCATAAAGGACACACTCAGGGGGCAGACTCAGTGAGCACCAAAGCCCCATTGAAGCAAGTCTTGCCCCAGAGGAGTGTGTCCAGCACAGAAGTTCTCCCACTGCAGACACAGCTGATTCTCACAGCCAATTGGCCTGGAGGTCAATTCCTCCCAGTGATAACTACAACAATCAAGGCTTAACTACAACAAGACTGTGCACAAAGACCACAAGGGGGTGCACCAGGAGTGTCCTCCTCAGGTAATTGGGGAGGCTGAACCACTGGGCCCTAGTGGACACTCAGCACAGAAAACCACTTTATCAACACAGGGAAGCATAAAAATGTGGAGACAAAGAAGAAGGACACAAATGACAGAAATGGAGGAAAGCAAACTACTGGATGTAGAGTTCAAAACCACACTTTTAAGGTTTTTCAAGAATTTTCTAGAAACTGCCGATAAACTTAATGAGATCTATAAGAAATCTAATGAGACCCTCGAGGTTGTGGTAAAGGACCAACTAGAAATTAAGCATACACTGACTGAAATAAAGAATATTATACAGACTCCCAACAGCAGACTAGAGGATTGCAAGAGTCAAGTCCACGATTTGAAATACGAAGAAGCAAAAAACATCCAATCAGAAAAGCAAAATGAAAAAAGAATCCAAAAATACTAAGATAGAGCTGACTCTCATAGCCAGTTAGCCTGGAGGTCAAATCACCCCCACTATTGCCGACAACAATCAAGGCTTAACTACAACAAGACTTTGCACAAAGACCACTAGTGGGTGCACCAAGAAAAGATAAAAAAATGCAGAGACAAAGAAACAGAACGCAAATGTCAGAAATGGAAGATATAGAGCTCAAAACCACACTTTTAAGGTCTCTCAAGAACTGCCTAGAACAGGGGTGGGCAAACTTTTTGACTCGAGGGCCACAATGGGTTTTTAAACTGGACCGGAGGGCCGGAACAAAAGCATGGATGGAGTGTTTGTGTGAACTAATATAAATTCAAAGTAAACATCATTACATAAAAGGGTACGGTCTTTTTTTTTTTTTTAGTTTTATTCATTTCAAGCGGGCCGGATCCGGCCCGCGGGGCGTAGTTTGCCCACGGCTGGTCTAGAAGCTGCCGATAAACTTAGTAAGGCCCTCGAAAAGCCTGGTGAGACCACCGATAAATGTAGTGAGATCCTCAAGAAATCTAATGAGTCCCTCGATATTGTGATAAAGAACCAACTAGAAATTAAGCATACATTGACTGAAATGAAGAATATTGTACACACACCCTACAGCAGACCAGAGGAGCGCAAGAATCAAGTCAAAGATTCGAAATGCGAAGAAGCAAAAAACACCCAACTGGAAAAGCAAAATGAAAAAAGAATACGAAAATAGTGTAAGGGGCCTCTGGGACAGCTTCAAGTGTACCAACATCCGAATTATAGGGGTGCCAGAAGATGAGAGAGAACAAGATATTGAAAACCTATTTGAAGAAATAATGACAGAAAACTTCCCCCACCTGGTGAAAGAAATAGACTTACAGGTCCAGGAAGCACAGAGAACCCCAAACAAAAGGAATCCAAAGAGGACCACATGAAGACACATCATAATTAAATAGCCAAGAGCAAAAGACAAAGAGAAAATCCTAAAAGCAGCAAGAGAAAGAAACTCAAGTTAGCTACAAGGGAATACCCATACGACTGTCAGCTGATTTCTCAACAGAAACTTTTCAGGCCAGAAGGGAATGGCAAGAAATGTTCAAAGTGATGAATACCAAGAACCTACAACCAAGATTACTTTATCCAGCAAAGCTATCATTCAGAACTGAAGGTCAGATAAAGAGCTTCACAGATAAGGAAAAGCTAAAGGAGTTCATCACCACCAAACCAGTATTATATGAAATGCTGAAAGGTATCCTTTAAGAAGAGGAAGAAGAAGAAAACGGTAAAGATACAAATTATGAACAACAAACATGCATCTATCAACAAGTGAATCTAAGAATCAAGTGAACAAATAATCTGGTGATCATAATAGAATCAGGGACATAGAAAGGGAATGGACTGACTATTCTTCGGGGGAAAGGGGTGTGGGAGATGCGGGAAGAGACTGGACAAAAATCGTGCACCTATGGATGAGGACAGTGGGTGCAGAGTGAGGGCGGAGGGTGGGGTGGGAACTGGGAGGAGGGGAGTTATGGGGGGAAAAAAGAGGAACAAATGTAATAATCTGAACAATAAAGATTTAATTAAAAAAATAAATAAATAAAATAAAAAATAAACAAAAATACGAAGATAGAGTAAGGAGCCTCTGGGACAGCTTCAAGCGTACCAACATCCGAATTATAGGAGTGCCAGAAGAAGAGAGAGAGCAAGATATTGAAAACCTATTTGAAGAAATAATGACAGAAAACTTCCTCTACCTGGTGAAAGAAATAGACTTACAAGTCCAGGAAGCGCAGAGAACCCCAAACAAAAGGAATCCAAAGAGGACCACACCAAGACACATCATAATTAAAATGCCAAGAGCAAAAGACAAAGAGAAAATCTTAAAAGCGGCAAGAGAAAGACAGTTACCTACAAGGGAGTGCCCATAGGACTGTCAGCTAATTTCTCAACAGAAACTTTGCAGGCCAGAAGGGAGTGGCAAGAAATATTCAAAGTGATGAGTGCCAAGATCCTACAACAAAGATTACTTTATCCAGCAAAGCTATCATTCAGAATTGAAGGTCAGATAAAGAGCTTCACAGATAAGGAAAAGCTAAAGGAGTTCATCACCACCAAACCAGTATTATATGAAATGCTGAAAGGTATCCTTTAAGAAGAGGAGGAAGAAGAAAAAGGTAAAGATACAAATTTTGAACACCAAATACACATCTATCAACAAGTGAATCTGAAAATCAAGTGAATAATCTGATGAACAGAATGAACTGGTGATTATAATAGAATCAGGGGCATAGAAAGGGAGTGGACTGGCTATTCTTGGGGGGCAAAGGGGTGAGGGGGATGTGGGAAGAGACTGGACAAAAATCGTGCACCTATGGATGAGGACAGTGGATGGGGAGTGAGGGAGGAGGGTGGGGTGGGAACTGGATGGAGGGGAGTTATGGGGGGAAAACAGAGGAACAAATGCAATAATCTGAACAATAAAGATTTATTTAATAAAAAAAAGAACAGTAGTAGAAAGCAAAAAAAAAAAAAAGAGTCATGGAGGGGGAAAAAGGTGGGGCCTATTCTAGGTTAAAAGAGACTAAAGGACATCACCAAATGCAATATATTTTGCACCATTTTGAATGAACTTTGATTGAGTCCTGGTTCTAGAAAATTGTCTTAAAAAAACATTTTTGGGGAAAATTTGAAAAAGTTGCAAATGGACTGAATATTAGGTGATGTTAGAAAAATTTTTTCTTAGGCCAGATGATGGTTTTGTGGTGTCTAGGAGAGAACATTTATTTTGGGGAAATGCATGATGAAGTCATGATGTGGGGGATTTTCAGGTAGTCATCATCCCCCAGTCAAATCCCTCACATGCACATAAGCAGATATGGCATAATGGTAACCACTGTTAGATTTATTTGTTTATTTTTAAAACATTTTTTATTGATTTTAGGGAGGAAGGGAGAGGGAGAGAGAGAGAGAGAAACATCAGTAACATCAATGGTAAGAAGAGAATCATTGATTGGCTGCCTCCTGCATGCCCACTATTGGGGATTGAGCCCACAACCTGGGTATGTGCCCTTGACTGGAATCAAACCCAGGACCAGTCCGCAGGCCGATGCTCTATCCACTGAGGCAAACCGGCTAGGCCTTAACAACTGTTAGATTTAGATGAAACAGGTGTTCACTGTATTATTTCAACTTTTCTTACTGAGTATTTTTAGAATAAAAAGTTTTGGGGCGGGGGAGAATATATTTATAGCAGTTGAATTAATTATTGGGCTATTGACAAGAGATTTCAAGACTTTTTGACTAATGTTAAATTCCTTAGTGGTAAGCACTGCAATCTTGGTACCTGGACATTGCCTTTTTGTGTTTTCCCCCATTAACTGTTTCCTGAAGAACATTGTACCCTTCTAACAATATACTGGGAAAGATAAACTGAATTATTCCTAAACTTGAGGGCATGTGTAAAAGCATTTCTGTCCAGGAGTATTGAAGCCAGTGACCATTTTTTTAAAAATATATTTTTATTGATTTCAGAGAGGAAGGGAGAGGGATAGAAAGATAGAAACATCAATGATGAGAGAGAATCATTGATCGGCTGCCTCCTGCACGCCCCCTACTGGGGATTGATCCCGGAACCTGGGCATGTGCCCTTGACTGGAATTGAACCTGGGAACCTTCAGTCTACAGGCAAATGCTCTATCCACTGAGCCAAACCAGCAAGGGCCCCAGTGACCATTTTGATGATATTTCCGCCCCCCCCCCCCCGTAACCATATGGTTAGTATAGTTGTGAAAGTGGCATGATGATATCCAACAAGGGTTTGTTTGTTTGTTTTTAATATGTATTTTTATTTTCCAGAGAGGAAGGGAGAGGGAGAGAGAGATAGAAACATCAATGATGAGAGAGAATCATTGATTGGCTGCCTCCTGGGGATCGAGGCTGCAACTCAAACATATGCCCTGACCTGGAATCAAACTGTGACCTCCTGGTTCATTGGTCGATGCACCACAGAGCCATGCTGGCCGGGATCAAACTCATTCTTTGCTTCTATGTTTCCATCTTAAATTCTCCAAAGGATGATTGCATGTTTACTAGATTCCATGGATGTGCAGTGAGATGAATTGTCTCTTTTGTCTCCGTTATCTTAAGACTGCTTGTAAATAGAACAATAAGATTTTTAATTTCAGTCCTTTTGGTCTGGAAAACATATTGTTCTTTAGTCTTCTTACTATATGCGGGAAGATATTTTATATTTTGGTTAGGAATCAATACCAGGTGTATGTGACTCAGATTTAGTTGAACAAATAAACAGATAACTAAAATGCTGTATGCAGATAAATTAAAATGCCACATAATACCTGTGTGTCCACAGTGTGGTGAGAGTCAGGGGACTGGCTCTGAAGGAAGGATTTCTCAAAGAAGTTGCTGATTGAACTGGAAGTTGGTAAAAGAAGGGCATTCTAGGCAGAGCGAATCAGCCAAACTATTTATGGAAAAACATGATGTTTTTAAGTTCAGAACGGATGTACACAAGGTTTGGTTGTGGAGAGATGCTTGCAGGTGCTGAGTGGATCCAAACTGAAGGGCCTTGTTTGTACCTGGGAACTTGAAATTTAAACTGTACACAGAAGGAGCCTGTCAAGGATGTTAAAATGGAAAGTACATCTTCAGTTCTGTATTTTGAGAAGATAGGACTTTGGTGGCAATATGTAGGATGTGTAGGATTGGCTGGAGAGTAGAGAGGCTGTTGTCAAGGATACTATTCTATGATAGTTCAGGGGAAAAAGATTGGCTCTGAAGAGAGAAGACAGAAATGAGAGACAGAGCTGAGGGAATGTGCAAGTCCTGAGACATCAGGAGTAAGGGAGAGTATGAAAATACTATTGGGGTGGGGATGGGAGTGGCCCGGAAGAGATTAATGCGGGGAAAGGAGGACCTATGTAATACTTTCAACAATGTAGATTTAAAAAATAAAAATAAAATAAAGTACTCTCTGCTTTTAGGGACTGGGAGGATGGGATTTCATAAAAGGAAGCTGAGTCAATAATAGGTACAGCGTAGATTTGGGACATTTCAGGTGGGAGTGCAGCTCTAATGCCGGTTTTTGCTAAATTCAACAACCACAGATCAGACAATTCAATTTAAAACTGGACAGAGGGCTTGAACGGACATTTCTCTAAAGATATGTACATGGCCAATGAGCACATGAAACAGTGCTCAGCATGTTTAATCATTAGGCAAATGCAAATCAAAACCACAGTGAGATACCATGTCATACCTAGTGAGATGACTGATTTATTAAACAATGAAAAAAATAAGCGAGGATGTTGAAACTGGAACCCTGTGATTACTGGTGGAAAAGTAAAAAATGCCACTATGGGAAACCATTTGCTGTTTCTCAAAATATTAAACCTAGGCAGGGTGGAGGGGATGAATGGGGGATAGAAAGGGACATCTATAATAATTTCAACAATAAATTTCAAGATCAATTGGCGAGGGGCTGGGGAGTTAAACCTAGAATCACCATATGATCCAACAATTCCCCTTTTGATTATATATACACAAAAGACAGAAGCATCGATCAGATGCTCAAACCTCAGAGGGAAGGTAGGGGAGGGTGGGAGTAAGGGATCGAGGTCAACCAAAGGACTTGTATACATGCATATAAGCATAACCAATGGACACAGGCCCAGGGAATTGAGGTCATGAACGGGAGTGGGGTGGGGGGCAATGGGGGGATAAGGACATATGTAATTCCTTAATAAAAAATGTTGAAATAAAAAGAAAAGATTTGAAAGCGGGGACTCAGTCGAACACCAGTGTTCATAGCAGCATTATTCACAATAGTTGAAATTGGAAACAACCCCAGTGTGTATGGAGAGATGACTGGATATACAATACGTGGTATATGCCTACAATGAAATATTTAGCCTTTAAAATGAAGGAAATTCTGAGATGTGCTACAACATGGATGAACCTTGAGGATGTTATACCCAACATAACATAAATACTGTATAATTCCACCTTCATGGGGTACTTTGCTTCGAATAGGTAAATTCATAAGGACAGAAAATATAATAGAAGCTGAGGGAGGGAGAAAGGGGGAGTTGTTGAATTGGCAGTTTCTGTTTGGGATAATGGAAAAGTTCTGGAAATGGATAGCATTGAGGTTACACAACTTTATGAATGAATGTATTTAATGGTACTGAATTTGTACACCACGAAATGGTTAAAATGGTAAATTTTACGTTATGTCTATTTAACCACAATTAAAAAACCCATAAAATACCATGAAATAATTTCAAGTAAGTGATTGTTAGGCATGCTAGTGAAAGTTGAATGGCATTTCCTAGTTTATGTTTTGCAAGATGAAAGGGAAAGTTTAGTTTTTCTAAAGATATTTTTCTGACTGTCTAAGAATGATAAGATCATTAAGAAACCTGTAGGTTATGAATAGCTCTTCTGGTAATCTTTAGTTTTATAAAGGACATAAGGTCAATACAGGTTGAGCCACGGTTTGAGGTCACTTTTGTGGCAAGGCTTCTAGCTAGTAGATTTTTAAATTTTTGTCTACTCTTTTCTTAAAATTTATTTACACACATACTTTATCTTATAATATTTATCATTAATTTGTTTAATTTTATTTTACCTTTTTTAGTTCCCATGGTGCATGTGTTGAGCTGGTGAGAAGATAGTATATAGCTATATGTCATAATTATTTATTTATTTATTTTTAAAATCTTTCCTTTTGAAAGTATTATAGATGTCCCCCCTTTTTTATTGTCCCCTTCTAGCTCACCACAATTCTTATTTAGATATGATTTGTTAATAGGCTATTATTTAGATGCAATTCTTAGATAAGCATTTTGTTTTAATTTTAGGCATTTATCATATCACAGGGTAAGTCTGAAAAAGCCTACAATAATTTCTTTTTGGAATTTTATTGAACTTTTTGATTCCAAATGTATACCTCTTTTTTGTTGTTGTTCAAAACAAAATGAATAATGGTGGTTTTGTCTAAGCATTTTTATATTATTCATTAAAGGAAGAGTCCACATCTCTTTCCATAGAAGGTGCTGTGGAGACTGTGGAAATGACAACAAAGAGCCTCAAATCTCATGGAGAAAGTGCTTTGGAGACTGGAAATGACAACAGAGGATTTAGAAGATCACTAAAGTCATTTAGGTGTTTTGATATTCCTTTCATTTTCCAGCATTGTGATTACTTAATTTTTAAAATGTTTTAATTGATTTCAGGGACAGGAATGGAGAGGGAGAGAGATAGAAATATCCTTGATGAGAGAGAATCATCAGTTGGCTGCCTCCTGCACTCCCTCCTGGGTATAAAACCAGAAACCTGGGCATGTGCCCTGGTCAGGAATTGAACCATGACCTCTTGGTTCATGGATTGATGCTCAACCACTGAGCCACACCTGCTGGGCCAGCATTGTGATTTTTTTTTTTTCATATTCTTAGATCAACTTAATGTGAAAATGGAACTTGAATTGCTTTAATTGAATTTTTTTATTGTTTAAAGCAGCGGTTCTCAACCTGTGGGTCGTGAGCCCTTTAGGGGTCGAATGACCCTTTCACAGGGGTCGCCTAATACCATGGGAAAAGACATATATAATTACATATTGTTTTTGTGATTAATCACTATGCTTTAATTATGTTCCATTTGTAACAGTGAAATTGGGGGTCAACATAACATGAGGAACTATATTAAAGGGTCGCGGCATTAGGAAGGTTGAGTTTAACACTGGTTTAAAGTATTACATATGTCTCCTTCTCCCCTCATCGACCCCTCCTTGATCACTCCCACCCCCCTAATTACAAGGAGGCATGATTTAAAAAATCAATATCTGTTTCTTCTTCTCGGGATTGGGAGTATTTACTGAATTCAGACCACCACCAGAAGGTTGAGTCTCACCTTTTGAACAGATCTTTATGTCTGAATCCTTTGGAAAGTTTCTCAGATGAAGGATGAAGACTTGTCACAGAATCTTAGTCTGGATTCTTCTACACTTCTCTCACATGCCTGCAATCTTTTTCCTTCTTCAGTGGGTCTCTGAGGAGCCTAAATGGAATACTCTGATGGGAGAAGGAATTCATTCACTTGTTGACGCCCCTTGTTCAGTTGGCAAGGTAAATACTGTGTGTAGAGTGAAAACTTCCAGGAGTGCTCAGGTGACTCAGACGTTGGCCTTAGGAACCCAGAGCATTTTTTGCAAAACACAGAATTGTTTGAAGATACTGGCTATGTAAGGGCTTGTGAGTCATCTTTGTCCTAAGATCAGCAGGAAGCCGGGAAACATGGTAAACCCTGGGGGTGACCCAGTGCATTTCATGTTGACAGGCTGACTGCCTGCACTGTGGTGGAAGCTCTATAACAATACCTGCTATGCTGTAACAATACCTACATTCTAGTAGTGCTTACAGTTCAGAGAATTGCAGTTTAGCTACATAAACTGTCAACAAGGCCAGGGAATCCTGACCCCCATTAGTGATGAGAAAACCTGTCAGAGTGTGTTTCCAAGACCATGACGCTGGGTTCGCTGTGGGCTCTCTGCTGCACCTGTGCTGTCGCCTTCTGTGTCTCTCAGGTTCCTGATGGATCTGCGTTTAAATGGTGCTGACACTGCACTCTCACAGCCTGGCCAGCACTCTGTCTAACACTGAATGCTAAAGGCCACACACTTGGGTATTGTGACCCTTGATACTAAAATGGAATGGAATAAAAATACCAACATCTGAGTTAATATTACAGCACATTTTCTAATTTTTGTGATCTTCCTTGAGATAAAGAAGTTGTATTCTGAGACATGGCACTTTTAATTTTTTTTTTTTATTTCTCTTAGGACAAATCATTACTATCATGAAAACTGTTTTATAATGAAATGATTTCCAACCCTAATCATGGGCTCTGGTATTTTTCACATATTTTATTTAGTTTTAAAACTTCACAGTGAATTAACTGGTATTTCCCCATTTTCTGGAAGAAAATATTGAGGCTCTAGAGATGGGTTTGTTCAAGATCAACAGCCAATAGGTAATGGAAGAGAACCGAGATCACAGTGTTTTTACAGTAGTTTCACCTGCACAACATCTGTCTAGCAAAAGTAGTTGAGGTTGCACTTACAATACTGGACACAGGAAAGTCCAGAAATAGAATAAAGGGGCTCTGGATTTGATTATCTTTTTTCTCATAAGTATGTTTTTAAATGGGAAAGTTCTATTGATGAATGCTAACTGTTGGGGGTAAATATTGGAATACCTTCCTAGTTATTTGTATTTTATATGTTCTTGTTGTTGTAGGGACTTAAAAATGGAGTTTTACTTAGGTCATTACTGCAAGGATTACACAGTGCTTTTCAGAACAACTGAAGAAGTATGCACACTTGATCAAGGTAAGCATCTGTGTCATTAAAGGTTTTGTGAACAGTATGGTGAAATTTGCTTGTATTTCGGTTATGTTTGGACTCTATGTTATAAACTCGCTTCTAAACAACATCAAGGACAGCCCAGCTGATGGGGTGTCAGGTCCTGTCACTTGTCTTGTACTCTCGTCCTTGAGGTCCCTTCCTTCCTCTCAGCCTCTCTCTCGCTTTCTCTGTGTGTGTGCGTCTCTGTCTGTGCCACTGACCTGTTGTTCTGTCTGGAAGCTGAGTCCACCCCCTTTTCCTTACCACTTTAGCAAGTCTTGGTTTTGGTATGTTCTCCACTTTGTTCTGAGAGTGTTTTGATCTGAGAAAAGATACGGCATATCGTGCTACTTTATTGTAACTTCTAGACATAAGCTGTCAAGTGCCATGAGTGGGATAGATTTCCACCTTGACATTCCTGATACAACGATTCTAGTGTGAAGCCATCAAGGTTAGCAGCAAGAGTACTAAGCCACATTGACTTCGGGGCATCCTGATCCCATGTGTGCTCTGTGACCTGTCAACCTCTAGTATCGCCAGGTCCCTAAGCATTCTCTACGGGCAGACCGAAGGATCTTTTGAAAATGTCAATATGATCATGTCTCTTCTGAAAACTGCCAGTGGTCTCCTATGGCCTTTAGAAATGAGTCCCAAATCCTTAGCGTGTCCGTCCAGGCCGACCATGATCCGACCTTAGCTCCTATTGCAGTCTTGTCTCTCCCTCACCCCTTTTCTGTGGTCACACTTTGAGATCCTCATTGGCATCACACCCTGCCAGCCCAGCTTAGAGCTGTGCCATGCCCTGTATCCCGACATCTCCCTCTGGAGTCGGTGGAAGGCTGGTGTACTTTCCGGCATCTCCCATCTTTCCCCTGTCCTGCTCTCTGCTCCCATTGTTTTTTGTTTTTGTTTTCGTGTTTGGTGTTGTTGTTGTTTTGCAGTACCATGAAATGCTACAACCTTGTCCACCCTCAGGAGTTTTAAGGATCTCATTCAGTGTGGCAGCTGAGAATTATAAGCAGCAGAATAGTGATGAAGCTAACAGTAGGGACTTGTCTTTCTCACAAAAGAACAAGTCCACAGGTAGGTGGATCCAATATTGAATTCAGCTGCTCAGTGATGTCAGGGTAGGCTCCCAGCATCACCGTGAGGAAAAAAATCCTCTCCTCGCTGTTGTGCTTTATATCAGGGAGGAACATAGTGTCTCAGAAATCAACTATGAGACTCTTGCGTGAACCCTTGGGCAGAACGGGCCAAATTGCAAGGGACATGGGGCAGTTTAGTGTCAAAGTGCTCCCGAAGGAGGTGCCTCAGCCCAGGAGGAGGTGGTGAGGGGAAGGGCAGTGGGGACGTGTCGGATGGAGAACTTCCTGTTTCTACTGTGATCACTAAGGGCCCCGTACATTTCTTCTGTGTGGACTTGTGGAGGACAGGTGTCCCGAGACTCAGGGATGACTGTTTCACAACAGTTGCCTAGTGTTTTGAAGTACCCTGTCTCATAGGGTCCATATTATCCACATAGAACTGGTTAAACATATATGTTTTTATTGATCTCAGAGAGAGGAAGGGAAGGGGAACAGAGAGAGCCGGGGGTGGGGGTGGGGGTGGGGGTGGTGAGGAGGCTGGGGAAGGGGAGAGAGAAACATCAATGATGAGAGAGCATCATCAGTCCCATAGCTCCTAGCGCGCAACCCCGGTACAGGCGGTGACTGGGAATGAATCGGGGATCTCTTGGTTCCGGGGTCCACGATCAAGCACTGAGCCACGCCAGTGGGGCAGCCACATATCAATTTAAAATGAAACTTTTTTTTAATTCAAATTTAGTAAAACTTAAAATTCACTGAGACATTTAGGTTTCTCCTGTTGGATACCTGAGGAGTGTTGGCTTGGTGTATTGACCAGCTAGCTGGTTTTCCTTGAAAGCAAATATGAAATGAAAGAAAGGAAATGTGTCTCCCCTCAGAGCAAGAGTACTGCTCACATGAGAACGATGAGCTTTGGATGATTGGGCCACAGCACTGAATGGATCCCTCTTGCACAGCATGCCTCCTTTTGAAATACTCACCAGTGGCATTCCTTTGTCCTTTTATGCTTAGAATTTTCTGACATGGTGGTTTTCATTTTAATTATAGATTGTTCCCGTGGTGGTGGTGTCAGTGAACTATGGCCCCTCGGGTAGAACCAGGGCTGTGTACCTTGTTTCCGTACCGTCCTGTTCCAGTGGAACCATTTCCTCTCCCTAAGCTGAGTTTGACTGGTGAGTTAAATTCTGGGCTCATGGAGGAAGGGAAATGATTCAGGAAGTGTTTAGTGGAGGGAGTTGTTTTGAGTTACTCCTGTTGCAACCAAAGCAATGCTCTTGCTATCCCTAGTGATTTTAAGTATGGTTGAGAGCTAGTCTACTGGTTGTTTCTGGCCAAATAGCAAATGCAGCTAAACGGCGAGGGAAGTAGAATGCCCCCCAATAAGTAATTTTTCCTTTCCTGAGACCATTTCAAGATACAAATTGGCACTTGGGAAAGTTTAGAAAGATATGATTGAGTCTGGCCAGTGCTGCACGGTGGTCGAGCATCCGCCTGTGAAGCAGGCAGGAGTGCACAGTTGGTTTGATTCCGGGTCAGGGCACAAGCCTGGTTGCAGCCTGGATCACCAATAGGGGTCGTGAAGGAGGAAACCGATCCATGCTTCTCTCTCATGGTTTACATTCCTGTCTCGCCCTTTCTCCCTCCCTGAAATCAATCAAAGTGTATTTTTTTAAAATATATACTGAGTCTAGCCCCGGCTGATGGGGCTCATTGGATGGGCATCTCCCCTTGCACTGAAAGGTTTCCGGATCAGTTCCCAGGGAGGGCACGTGGCAGGGTTTTGCGGTCAGTTCCATGTCAGGGTGGGCAGGAGGCGGCTGGTGCACCTCTCATCTGTGTTCTCTGCCTCTCCCTTCCTCTCTCTACTGTCTATGTCTATATATTGGAGGTATGATCCTTGTGTCAACCAGAACCTATACATGAAGCAAAATGAGAAGAAACTGTCACTTCTGGTAGTTTCACTGCTGACAGTTCGCCAGTGTGAACATTCTGGTGTATATATTTCCAGATTTTATTTCCCCATTTTATCAGTGTATACGTAGTTATCAGAGGAAATTAAATGTTTCAAAACTTATTTTAAAACTGTATTATACAGTGAGCACCTTCCATGTCAGCATATATGTGTACGTCTGTGTGTGTGTGTGTGTATGGAATTATGTATATGTACGTGAGAAGACATGGTCTACACGTGTTTTTAATAAACAACCTTATTTATTCAAAAGGAGTATTTAACTTAATGGGAAATAGTCTACATAAATAGGTAGGTACTTTAGAAATTATCCTTATTTACTATTATAAATGTACAGTTGGGATGTATTCCTCTGAATTATTGAAGATAATCGCCTAGAACTCTTCTGACAGCACGAGAGAAGGCTTCCAGCGCAGCCAGTAGCTGGCTCCATAATGGCTTCAGGTACTGCCTCGAGCCAGGCCTGGCCAGGGCAGGGCCTCTCGTTGGACCAGGCTCTGGCCCCTGAGCAGGCCCTTCCTCTGCCTCCGGAGAGCTCTGGAGCACTGGGCGTGGACGTGGAGCAGGAGAAAGAGACACATTGACTCACACTCCTGGCTTTCCTGTGACTTAGTGCAGACAGGAAAGATGCCACCACCTTTAAGGGAACTCCAGCCCATGAGCCTGCCCTCCCCCGATGATCTGCCCAGATGATCATTCTGCCTCACCTTGTTGAGTTGCTTCGGTGGGCTCAAGGTGCTGCAGCGCCAACCATAGATTTTGGGTGTGGCCCACCAGGTTTGGGCAGGGGAATTGATGGGCACCAAGGCCTGCTCTACCTCGAAGAAGGCGGAGGGAAGGGGCTGCCCCAAACCCTGGACATGGTCCAGCCAGGTCCCCACCATCGCAGCAAAGGCCCTGGGGAGAGGCAGGTGGGCACCAGATTCTGAGTCCTGCTCTTTCCTTCCAGTCTGCCCTCCCATGGTACACTTGTTTAGATCTGAGCTTCTGTGCAGGTCTCCCATGACCACCCATGGGAGAGCACCATGGTAACCCCGGCCCTTGTGTGGCTGTCATGGTTGTAGCAGTTGTGGGATCCAGCAGGTTCAACACGGAGTCTGTGTGAGACTCTTCTTCCCACTGGCAGCTCACCTAAAGGTCCAGTGCACTGCCCACCCCCACCCTCCAGGCCCTGGGCATCTGGGCTGAGGACTGAGACAGGCTTGTGAGCACCCTGCTCACCACAGTCCTGTTCTGAGCCTGGCCACCGTGGTCAGGGGAGATGGATATGGAGAGGGGCAGGCAGAGCGGGTGGGTTTGTGGCGGGGGAGGGGACTGTGAGGGACCAATCAGCACAGCGTCCCCTCTGGGTCTACAAGGCCCGGGACCCCACCCACTGTCGTCTTTGACTCCTATCCTCTTGGAATAGAAGACTCCAGAGCCCAGGCCTTTCTTGGGAATCAGATGATGTATAAGATTAGGGTTCTGCCAGGCACTCTCCATCCCCCACCCACCACAGTCCCCACGATGCTGACTCTGAGGGCCCTCCTTCTGGACCCGGAGACCACTCACTTTATGACTTGGTCCTGCGGTGTGTCAGCCCGGTCATTCTAAACAGGTGTGCATCCAGATGGAAAAATCACTCTGATCGCATCAGCCCTGATGGATGGTGGACACGAGCTGCGAATGATGGTGAGCGTGACTGCTGGACCCAGTGCCCAGAACTGAGGCCCAGGGATTGTGTCTGCTTCATTCCTTGAGTCAGGCTAAGTGTCTCCAAAAGTGCGTGCACATTGTCGAGTAAAGAAACTCCAACCAGGAGCATGCCATACATCTGAGTGGGCCTGGGCTCCTGCTCTCCCCAGAAATCCCCAGTGTGGTTACACCAAGGACCAGGACCGGCTAGGTGAAATCTCACACTGCTTAACAGGTTGCTTTGCATGTGCTTTTCCAACCTCTGATGCCACAGGCCGCTGATGGTTGTGTCAGAGTTCTTTCCGTGGGACAGAGTGAAAGAATTGCCAACAACAACTGCTGCACATCCAGCTACCCTGTCTGCAGAGCCAGGGAGTAGGTGAGACCTGCCATGGCTTGTCCCCACAGCAGTGCTATGAGGTTCCCCCCCCCAGCAACCCACTTTTCAGAGGAGCATCCTGAGACTCGGGAAGATGTGGTGACATTTTCATGCCTCACAGCTAGCAGTGGGCAGAGTCACGAGTGTATGCTCACCTAGATAGAAGCTCGTCCAGGAACCGTTGGGCTCTGCAGAAGGCCAGCGTGGAGACGTGGGGGTGATTCCCCCTGGGAAAGCTGGTACCGTGGCCATGGCAAGATGAGGGACAGGACACAGTTCACACGACATCTCTCTCTGATATTGCTACAAATATGTGAGGAGCGTGTCTTTACCGTCCCATGTAGCTGGACGGGGGCGGGGGGTCCTCATTTCTTTGTCTTGGGGCAGTGGGACACTAGGGAGAGTCCTGGGAGGGTATCTGTGGAGTCCTCAGATTTGAGTGTGGGTTCTGGGCACTGCCAGGTTGTGTTGGGGTTTTGGGTGTAGAGACCCTCGAGGCCAGCTCTCACCTCAGACAGGCACTGGTCTGTGTCGTCAGCCTGGTGCACCTGCACCCTGACCCCGTAGGTGGTGTAGTCGGGTCCATGGGCCAGCACCTCAATGATGTCCTCCTTGGAGCTCTGCAAAGACAGAGTGGGTACTGAGCCAGGAGGCATCAGGAACCTTCCACCCAATCTGTGGTCCTGTGTCATGGCAGACCTAGCCTATGAGGACAGTGAGGATGTTTCTGGCAGCCCTGCTGAGCTTGCAACAATTGATTTGTGTCAAGGTGTAGCCACAGTGAAAGCCTGAATGACTGAGGAAAACTCTGTCCTTTTTGGGATGATATGGAGTTGGGTCAGGCCACAGCTCCTGAGCTGGCCATACTGCAATGGTTTGTTGTCCTCTGTGAGGTGATAGGTTGCAGAGAAAAGTATTCAAGGCCTTTATCCCTTCCTACACCCCTAACCCCCACCCCCGCTTCCCCCTCCCCTTTTTTTTCCAATACACAGCACTATCAAGTGGGATGATGTGTATAGCTTGGAGAAGGTCTGCAAGGACAGTCGGGCTGGGGCTGGTCCACAGGATACTTTGGGCAGGGATTTCATCAGTTGAAAGGAGCATGAGGCAAAGAGAGCAACAGATGCTTTCTCTCTGATCCCAAGAAGCACAGGAAGAAAGACTGCTTTTCTCCCCTACCAGGGAGCTTGTCGGGAGGATTGAAGGTGCAGATCACTTTGGGAGCGGGCCTGTGAGAACTTGAGGCCCCAGATTTGTGTCTGACTTCTGGTCCCACCCCAGTCACCTCAGGGTCCTAGGTGTGGGCCAGCTCTCACCTCAGTTTGGCACTGGATGGTTTTCTTGTCCTGACGCACTTGTCCTTTGTACCCGTTGAGGGCATAAGTGAACCTGTCAGCCAGCTCCTCGACGCTGCCCTTGTTGGAGCTCTGCAAAGACAGAGCCCGCTACCGGGCCAGGAGGCATGAGGGGCCCGGGCATTACCAGTGGGGAAGATGCCCACCACCCATTCTGCTCCCCAGATCAGGCAGAGAGGGGCATCTGCAAAGACCTCCAGGCAGGGAGTGAAGTTGATGACCCCTTGAGCACCCCTGCGATTTAACAAGTGGGTAGCAGAGCTCTGACCCCAGCACTCAGCTTCCCTTCCTGTGAGCCATGACCTGGGCAGTGAACATGACACACCCTCCAACACCCTCCAGGCTTCTGACACTTACCAACCTGCTCCTTAGCCCAGGTTGAGCATCCCTCATCCACCACTTTCTTCACCTCACCATCCCGGACACACACACACACACACACAAACACACACACACACACACACACACACACCTGGGATGAGGGGTAAGAGGTGTGGGCTCCCCAGGTATGACCCCCAGTTGGCGCACAAGTGTGAGCTGAAAGGGCCTGCCCTTGGTTACCTGTGTGTGCCTCGTGCCAGAGGGCGAGGGGTATCAGTGGTGGCGCTTGCGCCTGTTTCCCCAGCAACAGAAACATCTCTTGCCCTGGGCTTTCTTCTTCCCAGAGCTTCGGAAGAACGGGAAGCAACAGAGAGACATCCTGGTCTCCTGACCTCCTCCACTCAAGTGAGCTGGAAAGGAAGTTGTCTCTAGAAGAGGCATGGGCAAACTTTTTGACTTGAAGGCCACAATGGGTTCTTGGCAGGCTGTAAGATAAGCATGGATAGAGTGTTTGTGTGAACTAATGTAAATTCAAAGTAAACATCATTAAATAATAGGGTGCGGTCTTTTTTTTTTTTTTTAGTTTTATTATTTCCAAAGGGCGAAATCCAGCCCGCGGGCCATAGTTTTCGCATGGCTGTCCCAGGTGCTGGGACTTGGAGTGTCCCATGGGGTAGTGGCTGTTGTGGTCGGGAAGGGCTCATTCCAAGGGTGAACTTGGGCTTGTCAGGTATTTAAAACGCTTGGAAGATTGGGGCTTCCCTGGGCCTTGCTCTGTGGGGGCAGCCAAGGAGTCACTTTCCCAAAGGGTGGGACTTGTCCAGCCCCTGGTTCCTGGGAGAAACCAGGAGAGTGGAGAGGCTCCATCAAGTCGCCACCTGGGACCAAGAGCCCCAGTGAGAGACCAGTAGCCCCAGTGTGGGCGCCTTCCCTGTGCGGGGCTGGTCCCCTGTCATTGTGGGGCAGGTTGCATGTGCTCCCTGGACGTGGAGGAGTGGTGGCTGCTGAGCTGACAGGAGGCAGCTGGGGACAGAGTTCCCGCCATACCCCAGCAGGGCCCCCTGTCTATTAAGCCAGGAAGTGAGGGGTCCTGCTTCTCTGGGGCTTGTGTCTCAAGCCAGGGGACAAGACGCATCTGTAGTCCCCAGAAAGTTAACTACCTGGTCAAATAGGGTGTGTGTGTGTGGGGGGGGGGGGGGTGAGCAGGGGAGGTTGGAGAATCGAGCTGAGGGAAGGGAATGGGCATGGGCAGAGCTTATTCCAGGCCTATGAATATGTGTCTAGGAGGGTAGTCACCACGTGAGCCCATATACAACTTGGTGTTTATTTAGCAGTGTCTTCAGTGCAAGGATGATGATTAAATTGTGGGTGGTTGGTTGGGTGGGTGGTTGGGTGGGTGGGTGGGAGGTTGGTTGGTTTGGTCTCAGAAGAAATAAGAGGTAGAGACAATCGTCAGTCTTTACTTAGAGCCCAGCAGTGGCCTGACTGGGTCTTGGCTGGTAGGGCCTGTCCTTCTCAGGCTGAGTTTGGAAGTGTTCTGAGAGAGATGGCAGCACTTCTCCCACCTGTGAGCTGAGGCTGGTTTCCTTGCTGCCTAGCAGCTGGCTGTCCGAGGGGCTTAGTGGTAGGAATGATTCACACACAGCTCCCTTCCTCACTGGGGAGAATAGGTGACATGTGGCTCTCAGTCCTTGCACTAAACTAATGTCAGGTTGGGGCAGACCCTACATGGAAGTATTTCAGCTTCACAAACCATTTGAGTGAGTTAAATAACAACTCTTATGTTTTTTTAATTTTTAAGGCAGAAAATACAGCCACATTTTAATTTGATGTTTACAAGAGTTGATTTTCACACCCCCAAAATTGGCTTCAGCTGAAGTTTTCCATACCTGGGAAGTTACTTGTTGAATTTTAATAAAAGTGACATATGGTGCTCAACACATCTGTATTTTCTGAGCCTTTTCACACCAATACAAAGAATATGCAATTGATGTTTTAAAAAGATAGTGCTAAATTTACTAATTTGGGTTATAGTACAGTTACTAAGAAATGTTTAATAGTATCTACCAAAATGTTATAGGATAAGGTTTATAGAGGTTGTATATTTTTAAAATGAGTAGTATTATAAAACTGTGTTTACATTTTTGTGAAGTTTTGTACCACAAAGTTTAAAACAAGGAAAAGTTTATTATTGCTGAGATATTTAGGAACATTGTAGAAATCTGAACCTACAATTATTTTTTGAAGCGTTTGTAGAAACCTTATTTAAGAGGTCTAATTTTACCCTCATCCTATAGATGCAGCTAGGAGACCCCGAAAGGGTAAGTGAAATCCCCAAGACCACAAGCTATTAATAGCAGAGATCAAATGAGAACCCAGGGCAAGTGCTCATTCTATTTTTCCTGTCAGCCTCTGTAGACCCAGTTGAGGTTAGAACCATAGAGCTGTGACTTAGGAGATCTGAATCCTTTAAAAATCTTTTCTGTATACATATGTTTCTCTTAGGAGTCTTGATAGTATTATTTAATTACTAGAGTCCCAGTGCATGAATTGGTGCACATTGAAAGGAAATTAATTAGAAGAAATATTGTAAGATCACTATTTGCCCTTTCTCAATAATAGAAGTGTATACCAAATTCACGATCAACAATGACAGATGGAAACACTTGCAACTGGCGCCAGAGAGATAGATAGATAGATAGATGTAGATATAGATATAGATATAGATATCGATATAGATATATAGTTATAGATATAGATATATAGATATTTGCTTACTTAGACCTGCTTTCTGATTAGGTAAACTTTTTCCAGCTTGGTGAAGTGCCCCAGTTTCTTTTTCAGGATATTGACAGCAAAACAGCATAAATACCAAAATGAAAGCAGATTATTATTGTGGATCATGCAGAGATAACAAAGGGAGAAATATTTAACTATAACCCCGTTTGACTATATTCCGTGCAGTGAGAAAACCTGAAGTCATGTTCAGGCTCTACCATTTCTTGCTTCTTTTCAGTTGGGTCAATTTTTAAAACATTCTAAATCTCCATTTTCTGGCTAATGAAATGAAAACAGGATTCTACCGAGTCTCCTCTCTACCTATTCCGGGACTTCAGTGAGGATCAAATGAGATGAGGCACATGAAAACACTTCCAAGACATTTGGTGAAAGTGTAAAATGTTTGCACCTGGCTATAAAGCAAGTGGGTGAAGAAACTCCAAGGAGGCTAGTCGCTAGGGAGAGGAAGCCTGGCATTACTATGTGACATCATTACCTGGTGCCCACAGCCACCATTTCTGTGCTGGGCTGGCCTGTGGGCTTTGTGCCATGGGTTCGTGGCGGGGCCTGTGTCCCACTTGGGAAAAGCGGAGTGTTGCTTGTGGACTCTGGGTGCGCAGTGCCCTTCCTCTGTAAAGGGCCAGTTCAGGTCACAGCAGCTCCAGTATTGAACGCCTGCCCCTGGTGGTCAGTGCTCTTCATAGCGAGTGGTCAGGTGGTGGAATCCTTAGCACATTAGCCTTTTATATATATGGATTTGCAATAAGAACGGCAAAAACCGTTTTTAAAAAAGTTACTGTGGCTCATGTCTGAAGTTTATCAAATCTGAAACTTTACTGTAGATATCAGCCTTCCAATGAGGAATTCTTCAAATACAGCCTGAGCTGTGGACCCTGAGGCATCCTGCCTAAGAGCCTCTCTTCAGGGTTGCTGACCCGCCCCATCCCCTACTGCGCCTCTAACCCCTGCCCATTATTTTTCCAAGCAGACCCAGCATCTCCAAAGCCCAGTGTTCTCATTCAGGAGCTGTTGGAGTGCAAGAATGCATTTTAAAGGATATTTCACAACCCAAAGCACTTTTTAAGCTTCTCAAAGATAAGTGGATGGTCACTGAACATGGATGCAAAATGCGTTTTACACCAAAAAAAGTTACTTAAATGTGTTTTAGAAGATTTTTTTCATTATCAAAATAATATAGGATCATTAGAATTTTAAAAAGAATAGTATAAAGTAAAGGAAATCACTTCTTTCCACTATCCAAGGTTAACCACTGTCAACATTTCAAAGTATTTCCTTTTGTCTTTCGTACATTTATATATCTAGATACCTTTTTGAGGTGATACAATTAATTCATTTATATTAATATATGTTGTATTGACTTCAGAGAGGAAAGGAGAGGGAGAGAGAGAGGTAGTAGTAATATGAATGATGAGAACGAATCATTCATCACCTGCATCCTACATGCCCCCTACTAAGGATGGAGCCCCACGTACTCTGACAGGGACTCCATGTATGACCTCCTGGTTCATAGATCAAGGCTCAACCAGTGAGCACGCCTCCAGGGCAAGATGATACTATTTGTTATGTGTGTATCCTGATGTGTTTTCTCTTAGTTATGGTGTTTTCATTCCACTGCATCTATAACCACTTTTTTCCCGTTTATGAAGGCACTGTTTATTTTTCCCAGCTTTATTGAGAAATAATCAATATACACCACTGTATAAGTTTAAGGCAGACAAAAGGATGGTTTGATTTGCCTACATTGTGAAATGACCACCACAGTGGGTTCAGCTAACATGTACTGTAGATGTGACAAACCAAAATTGAAATCTCTAATGTAATTTGGGTTATTTTTTCTTCAAAGTCAAATCTACAATTGTTACTATTGCAAAAAAGAGCTTGTACTTGGAACTAAAGTGCAGGGTGTGGTGGGTCTGCAGGCTGGGGCTCTACTGCCCTGGCCCCTTGCACTTGAGCCCTGTGCCTATTCACATGCAGATCCTTTCTCCTTCCAGACTTCACATGAGGCTGGTGATGGATGTGCTGCCCCTGCTGGACGGGTTCCACAGTCTGTCTTCCCACCACGGAGTGTCAGAGGTGAGAGCCCCCTGTGTAAGGCTGTGGAGCATATGAAGTTCAGAGTCACTTTTGTCTCAGCAGCTCTGGGGGTGACCTCAGCATCAGCATGCGCAGAGCCTATGCTGGCCTCCAGGGTGTGCTCTGTGCAGGTCCATCTCACCCACAGCTCCTCTCTCCCTGGATTTCAGCCACCTTCCTTGTCCTTCTGCTAGAAGCTCTGGTTCTCTCAGAACCTTGCACTCCTCTCCACCCATGAGCTGTGTGGAAGCTTCATATAACAGGATGGTTTTCAGGGAAAACTGGCAAGAGAAAAAGAAGAAAAATAATCAGGAGTCGCCACAATACTTTGGAGTCCAGGGCCTGGCCAGGAGACAAGGGGGAAGGGTCCAGGGCAGCCGCCACTCTGGCTCCAACAGGCCCCTGGTCCAGTCCTCTCTGAGTCATTCCCGACCTGTGCACAGAGCGGTGCTAGGACTCACTGCCTTCAAGACAAATCAGCTCACCATCGTGCTGGTCTCTGGTCAGGTTCTCAATTCTCTCCCCACTCAGCCCACTGCTGCTCTCTCTGGAGTCCGCAGATACTATTCTCTCTGAGACCATGGTTGACATCATTGGGTGGACAGCTGGCCATTGGTCTGCTCCGTCTCGATGGCTCCAGAATGATGTGTTTCCTTCTTTTGAGAAGAAGAAAAAAGAGCAAGAATATGGGTCTGGACAGCAAGTAGCCTTTCTGTAGAAATGCATGGACAGTGAGTTTTTCACTCTTAGTGCTTTGAAGTGCTATGTGGATTGGCACGAGGTACTTTTATTTTATTATTCTTTCTGGATGTTCTCCCTGAAGGTGACTGAGTTGGCTGGCTGCACAGGTAAAGGAACAAGAGGGTGAGTGTGCTGCCCTGTGTGCCAAGTAGCAAGGAGTTTGTGCTGTTCTGCATTTCTGAGCCTCTCTCACCATGTGAATCAGCTCTGGCCAGAGGCAAGGATAGCCATGAGTGGCTGCCCCCAGGCCATCCTGACACCACTCGTCTGTCGGACCTCTACACCAGTGAGCTGTGCTCATTGCCAGCTAAGTCCACAAGCCAGGGGAGCCCTGGAGCCCTGAGTCACTGCGTGCAGAGCATGAGCATTGGTGGCTCCCTGGCCCACATCATGGACCAAAAAGAGCAAGATTTTATGGGGTACAGACACTGAAAAGGCCTTCATGACAGCCCTGCATTATTACCCTAATGATACAGGTTTGGATGGACAATTACAAACTCCCTACTTGACCACAGAGTAAAATATCAAACCTTTAATGCGTGACACTCCGTCTCTCATCTACGTTTCACCCCTTAAAATAGGGATGTGTTGATTTCCTCCACCAGCATTACTTCTTCCATCTCGCATTCAAGTTGACAGGAAAATTGGAGCCATCTATGGAAGGAGAGAGCATATGAAGACAGGGTATTATTTTTAGATCATTTTGAGCACCACTCTGTCGAGTACAAAGAGAAAAATTATTTATCTTTCCTGACTCTTAACAGGGCATAGGGATATTTTCCACAGTTGAGATCTGTAGGTGATTAAAAGGCACCTGCTTCCAAGGACAATGCTGCCTTCCTTCATCCTTGTCCTTGGGTTGCGTCACTCCTGGGCCCTGTGCCCAGGTCCCAACCAAGACACCGAAAAGTGAATCTGCTCTGTCGACGAGACCCTGGCCCAGCGTTCCTGGAATGGCACAAAAGGCCCATCCTTGTCACTTGGTGGATGTGGTTTAATGAAGCAGAGGGTCACTGTGGGAGATTTGCACTACCTGCGTTGTGTTTTGTGAGATGGTTAAAAGGTTTGAAGCTCCTTTAAGAAACCAGGTGGCACAGTGAAGGAGCTGTTCCCCCCAGTGATCACATTAGAGGTGGCTCAGACACAGCAGCTGTATTAAAAGCTGTGGAAGCTTCATGATGGGATGAGAACTTAACTGTGTAGGTCACTGGTCTGGATGGTGGCCCTCAATCCCACTGACCACCAGTTCCTGTGGGCAATTCCTTATCCTCAGCCCTGACCCCAACTGGACCTGCTGGACCAGATTCCCTGGGGCAAGACCGCCAAATCTGGTTGTCGCCCCTTTTAGTTTTGAACCTGTTAAAAATATAATTGTAGATTCCATTATTTATAAGAGATAACGCAGAGGTGGCCCATGGAATCTGACCTGGTTTCCCTCAATAATATCTTATAAAAATCTCACAACCAGGATATTGACAGTGACCCAACCGCCCATGTAGGGCCGATAGAAAACAGCTCTAACTGATTCTCCCACACCCAGGACAAAGCCTTCTATTTTTTTTTTTTGGTATATTATTATCACAGTAATATATACACAATGAAATTTACCATTTTAACCATTTTTCAGAGCACAGTCCAGTGGTGGTAAGTGGTCCTTAACACAACTTAACAAACATATTGTTGTGCTGCCCTTACCACCATCGGCTCCATCACTGTTCTCATCTTCTACAACTGAAGCTCTGTCCCCACTAAACAGCAACTCTGCATCCACTCCCCCATTACTGGTACCCTCCATCTTACCTCTATGACTCTGATGGCTCTAGGGACCTCATGTGAGTGGGATCACACACTATTTGTCCTTTTGTGACTGGCTTATTTCATTGAGCATCATGTCTTCAGGGTCCATCCAGGTTGTAGCATGTGCCACAATGGCCTCTTTTTCTAAATTGAATATATTGGGGTGAGATTGGTAATGAAATCATGTAGCTTTCAGGTATACAGTTCTGTAATACATCACCTGTATGTTGAAGTATGTATCTCACCTCCCTCCCCTCTTACCCCAGGTCAGGTCTCCTTCCATCACAATTTATCCTTTCTAAGCCCTCTTCTACACACACCCCTCTCTCCGTGATAATCACCAAACTGCTGTCTGTGTTTCTAAGTCTTTTCTTTGCTTAATCCCTTCACCTTTTCCCCCTAGTCCCTCAACCTCGTCCCCTCTGACAGTATTCAGTCAGTTTTCTGCACCTATGAGTCTGTTTCTATTTTGATTGTAGTTTGTTTTGTTCATTAGATTCCACATTTAAGTGAAACCATAAGGAACCTGTATTTCTCTGACTGGCTTACTTCACTTCACTTAGCATAATACTCACCGGCTCTGTCCATGCTGTTGTAAAAGGTAAGACTTCCTTCATTTCCTTTTTGCGTGTGTGGGTGAGTCGTATTCTGTTGTGTTAATGTACCACAGCCTTTTCTCCACTTATCTGCTGCTGGGCACTTGGGCTGCTGTGAAATCTTCGCTATTGTAAGTAATGCTGCAGTGAACATAGCATTGCATATATCCTTTCCGATCAGTGTTTCAGGTTTCTGCAGATATATTCTCAGAAGTGGAAATGTTAGGTCATAAAGCAGTTCTATTTTTAATTTTTGAGGTAAGTTCATACTACTTTCCACAGTGGTTGCACCAATCTGCATTCCCACCAAGAGTACACGAGAGTTCTCTTTTCTCCACATATTCACCAGCAGTTGATGTTTATTGATTTATTGATGATAGCCATTCTGACAGATGTGAGGTGATACCTCACTGTGATTTTAATTTCCATTTCTGTAATGATTAGTGATGTTCAGCATCTTTTCATTTGTGTAATAATCATCTGCAGATCCTCGCTGGAGAAGTGTCTGTTTAGGTTCTTTGCTCATTTTTAAATTGGATTGTTTAATTTTGTTATGATGCTGTGTTTTTTAAGTTCTTCATAAATTTTGGATATTAAACCCTTATCAGATGTATCATTGGCAAATATGTTCTCCCCTTCAGTGGGTTGTCTTTTCATTTTGTTGGTGGTTTCCTTTGCTGTGCAACAACTTTTTAGATGGATGTAGTCCCATTTGTTTTTTCTTTTGCTTCTGTTGCCCAAATAGATATATCAGAATAAAAAATATTTCTATGAAAATTTATTGCCTTTACTTTCTTCTAGAATTTTTACGGTTTCAAATCTCACTTTCAAGTCTTTAATCCAGTCTGCGTTTACTCTTCAATATGGTGTAAGAAGGTAGTCTGCATTCATTGATTTTTCTACTTATGTGTCCAATTTTCCCAATAGCATTTATTGAGTGGACTATCTTTACCACATGTATATTCTTGTGTCCTTTGTCTAATATTAATTGACCATAAATGTATGGGTTTATTTCTGGACTTTTTGTTCTGTTCCACAGATCTTTATGTCTGTTTTATGCCAGTACCATACTATATTTATTACTATGGCCTCGTAGTACAGTTTGTTATCAGGTAGCATGATTCCTCCCACTTTGTTCTTCTTTCTCAAGATTACTCTGGCTATTGGTTTGGTTTTATTTTGTTTGTTTTATTTGTGTGTGTGTGTGTGTGTGTGTGTGTGTGTGTGTGTGTGTTGGGTTTCTTGGTGGTGTTTTTTTTTTTTTTTTTGTACTTCCATATAAATTTTTTGTGATATTTGCTGTAGCTCTCTGAATTACGTCATTGGACATTTGAACGTTGTTAATTCTTCCTGTCTTTGAACACCATATGTACTTTTATTAATTTGTATCTTCTTCAACTTCTTCCTGTCTTTCTTCCTTTCTTTCACTTTCTTCCTGTCTTTCACTTTCTTTCCTTCTTTTCTTCTTTCTTCCTTTCTTTCACTTTCTTTCCTTCTTTTCTTCTTTCTTTCTTTCTTTCTTTCTTTCTTTCTTTCTTTCTTTCTTCCTTCCTTCCTTCCTTCCTTCCTTCCTTCCTTCCTTCCTTCCTTCCTTCCTTCCTTCCTTCTTCTTCATGATCTTTATTATGTTCAGGTGAATTCCCTCTATTCACCTCAACAGGTGGCATGGGTGAAGCTGCAACCCAGGTACATGCCTTTGACTGGGAATCGAACGCATGATCCTTTATTGTAGTCAAATAAATATAAGATTTAGAGTTTTAACCACATTTAAGTATACATCAAGTATATTGACATGCAATTCTCACCACCATGTATCCCCAAATTTGTATTTATTTATTCATTTTTGCTTTTCATGGCTTTTATCTCTGTTAATAAATTTATTGGGGCAGGGTGGTTTTAGGTGTGTACAATTCAGTAATAGATCACTTGTAGGTCAGTTTTTTCTAATTGACTTCTAGTTTTATACAGTCATGATCAGAAAAGATTCTTGATATGATTTCAATCTTCTTAAATTTACTGAGACTGTTTTTGTGCCCTAACATGTGGCCTATCTAGATAATGTTGCACGTCCACTTAAAAAGAATGTGTATTCTACTGCTTCAGGGTGAAATGCTCTGAAGATACCAATTAAATCCATTTGATCTATTGTGTTATTTCTGTCCACACTTTTTTTTTTTTAAAAGACTAGGTGTGAGGCCGCCCTGTGCAAGGGTGAGGCAGTGCCCAAGTCTTCCCCACCCCCCCGTCTTCTCCCTCCCCCCCCAGCCCCCGCCCATCTCCCTCCCCCCCAGCCTCTGCCCATCTCCCTCTGCCCCCACCCACAGGGGCCCCAGCCCAGGAGGAGGTCAGGGCTCAAGTCTCCCCCCCGCCTTCTCCCTCCCCCCCCAGCCCCCGCCCATCTCCCTCCCCCCCCAGCCCCCGCCCATCTCCCTCCACCCCCACCCGCAGGGGCTCCAGCCCAGGGGAGCCAGGTGAGCATGTCACACACTAGGGCGAAGGGAACGCTTCACTGATTTCAGTGTCACCCTTGCGCAGGGGCCACCCTAATCTCCTCTGTATCATTCCAGCTTTACTATATGTGCTGCTGCTGCTGCTGCTGCTGCTGCTGCAGAGTCCAGCACCAGGCCACTCTTTGCTTCTTGATTTTCTGTGCGGAAGATCCAGCCATTGATGCCAGTGGGATGTTCAAATCCCCTACTACGTCTGTATTATTGTTGAACTCTCCATTTATGTACATCAGGATTTGATTTACACATTTACTTGCTCTTATGTTGAAGAAATACATGTTTGCAAGGGTTATATCCTCTTGTTGGATTGCTCTCTTTATCATTCTGTGGTGTCCATTCTTATCGCTCAATACAGCCTTTGTTTTAAAGTCTATTTTGTCAGCTATAGGTTTACCTCCCCGGCTTATTTTTCATTTGTATTTGCATGAAATACCTTTTGCCATCCCCTTGCTTTTTGTCTGTATATCTTTCATTCTGAGGTAGGTCTCTTGTTGACTGCATATATATGGTTCTTGATTTCTTATCGATTCAGCTACCATGTCTTTTAATTGCAGCAGTCAAGCCACTTACATTTAAAGTGATTGTTTGTAGATATGTTTTATTCTTTTAACTCTGTTTCCCTTTTATTCCTTCTTGATAGTTCTTATACTAATGGTTTGGTGGTAACACACTTCTTTTGCTGTTTCTTGTCTGGGAAGCTCTTTATTTCTCCATCAATTTTAAATGACAGCCTTGCTGGGTAAAGTAGTCTTGGTTGAAGGTCCTAGCTTGTCATTATTTTGAATATTTTGTGCCAATCCCTACTGGCCTGGTATGTTTTTGTAGAGAAATAAGTTGACAGTCTTATGGGAGCTCCCTTGTAGATAACTGACCGTCTTTCTTTTGTTGCTTTTAAGATGTCCTGTCTTTAATCTTTGTCATTTTCATGATGATGTGTCCTGGTGTCAAGCCTTTTTGGGTTCATCTTGTTTGGGACTCTGTGCTTCCTGGACTTGTGTGTCTCTTCCTTCACCAGGTTAGGGAAGTGTTCGGTCATTATTTCTTTTAATATGGTGTAGTCCCTTAACCTTTCTTTTGTCCTTGTACTCCTATAATGTGGATGTTGTTAATGTTTCATGTTGTCCCAAAAGTCCCCTAAACAGTCCTCATTTTTAAAAGTTCTTTTTTTCTTTTTGCTGCTTTTGTCTTCTGTGACCCTGTCTTCCAAATCACTCATTTGATTCTCTCCTTAATCAAATTATTTATTTTCTCTAGTGTATTCTTCATTTCAAAGATTTTACTCTTTATTTCTGACTGGATCTTTTATATGGCTTAAATGTTCTTTTTCATGCCTACTATCAGTTTTCAAGTTCCCACTGATTTCATCCATTCTTCACCTAACTTCAATTAACTATCTGGAATATTGCTTGCCTCACTTTGTTTAGCATTTTTTCTGGATGTGTCCCCTGTTCTTAAATTTGGGGCATGTTTCTTTGCATTTTGGCTGCCTCTGTGTGTTTGTTTCTTTGTGTTAGAATCCAGGTCTTGGTAGTGTGGCTTCGTGTAGTAGGAGTCCTGTGGAACCCAGTGGCAATTTCTTCTTGATCATCTGAGTTGAGTGCTCCAGGGATGTCCCGTGTGTGTTATGTGAACCTTCCTGTGGCAGTTGATTCTTGATGGCTGTTGGCCCATTCATGTACTGATTCGATGCTCAGGCTAGTTGGCTGTGACCACAGTGTACCCTGCCTACAGTGTAGTGTATGAGCTGCTGACAGGTGTTGACCACGTGGAGCACAATTCATCTCAGCGGGGTCTGGTGCCTGCCTAGATCTCTCTTTGGATATGCCGCTTCTGAGGCTAATTGTATCCTTCTCTGATGTGCTCTGAAGCTGGCTATCGGCTTGTTGGTCCTGGGGCTTCCTGGGAGGGACTCTGGTGCTGAACAATGTCAGAAGCTTGATTTGACTCTCCCAGGGCAATCTATTTGCATCTACAAAGCAATTCACAATTTGTGACAGCCTCTGCTGAGGCCCAGTGAGCACAGGAAGGTCCAAGCAGGGCACCAAAGCTGGCTTTGACTAGCACTGAGCCTGGGGACAGGTCAGCAAAAGTCCCAGAGCACACCATGTTCTGCCTCCCTGTCTGCCTCCATCTGCCGGGTGCCTGTTTCTCTCAGTTAATGAAAGAGTCTCTGGAAGCACTCAAGTTGCATGAGGTAGGTTCTCAGGGAGTCCCCAGGTAGAGGTGAGTGGTGTTCACCAGATGGATGCAGGTTCAAGCTCAGTGTCAGTGTTGGGTCTGAGGCCACTCAGCAAATGTCCCAGGGTATACCACGTCCAGCTGCCACCCGCTGGGTCCTCACACATCTTTGAGCAGTGTACAGAAGACACAGACCTGGCATTGTTTGTAGGAGGAGAATGAAAAATCAAAAGAGGCTGCTTCCCAGGATTGAAGATGTCTGGAATCTGTAGTCTGAGATCAGCCGTGTGAGCTTAAGGGCTTTGCAGAGGGTCTGTGGATTCTCAAAAGCCAGAGAGCTGCTTCCTGTTGTAGATGACTCATGGATCCCCTGGGATGCCACAGGGGAGTGAGAGCATGGTGGGATCATGCAGGTGCAATCCAGCCATCACGTAGTGAAAAGTAGAGTCCCCTCATGGGTGGCTGATTTCAGCAGATTCATCCCTCCATTTCTGTCCTAAGAGAACTGGAGCTCTCTCCAGACTTCCGACCACATGCATGCTCACTGGCTTCCCGGGCAGCACTGTCCCTGCCTTCTTTCCTCAAGGCTGGGCGAGCCAGGCTGGCTGGAGTGTAGGGAAGGGAGGATAGAGGTCCGTTTGGAGGGTTGAAATGCTGTGAGAACTTTTAAGGTTTAAATTGATTTTCTCTGTGTCTGCTCCCACACTACAACTAAGCAGCCAAAGTGATGCTTAGCTCACTCTCAAGGAAGCACAGTTCTGCCCTGCACCAGTGCCACACATCACCAGAGCCATGAAGGGAGCTACTGGAGGAAGAAGACAGGGCATTCCTCTCCCAGCAGTGTAACACCCTCACAGGCATGATTCTGTCTGGAGAGCTGACCCCTGCTGGAGCGCTTAAGGCTTTTAGGCACAGAGTGTAATGATCTGATTTATATTTTTTAAAGATCACTCTGATTTGCATTTGCATTTTTATTAAAAATTACTTCTTTAATTTTTTTTTTCAATTAGGGATGACATTCAATATTAGCTTCAAGTGTACAAAATAGTGGTTAGACATTTATATAACATATAAAAGCATCTCCTGATAAGTCTAGCATGGGATATCTTTGAAAAGGGTATTAATCCTATTCACGAGGGCTCCACCCTCATAACCTAATCAACCTCAAAAGACCCACCTTTTATTTATTTTTAATCAACCTTATTTGGGTGACATTCATTAATAAAATTGCATAGGTCAGGTGTGCAATTCTCTAATGCAGCATTTGTATATCGCATTGTGTGCTCACTGGCTTCAGGTCAAGTCTCCTTCCATCACCATTTATCCTCCCTATGCCCTCTTCTCCCTCCCCTACCTGTCACCCACCAACCTTAGCCCCTACTCCCCACACGCCACCCCCACCCGCCACCCCACACCCCACACCCCCAGCCCCGACCTGCCTCACCACGTCCCCAACGCACAGCCCCCATCTGCCACCCCCAACTCCCCTCCCGCCAGCTCTCATCCCCCAACACTACCCCTCACCCCCACCTCCCACTCTTACCCCCAACCCTACTCCCCACCGGCCCCCCCATCATGCACCCCACACCCCACACCTCCCATCCTCCACCCCCAACTTCCCAGCCCCCACCCCCCACCCCCCTTCCCCTGCTTGTGATTTGACATTTGAAATGATATTTGAGATGTGTCTTGAGAGCACAGGTAGGATTTAGACAGATGAAGAAGGTGAGAATATGCTTCAGGTACAGGGAGTGGACATTCGGCCTGGAGGCAGGAGAGATGAACACTGGACAGACCAGAGCATATGCCCCTCAGATGCCTGTGAGTGAGGGGTCAGGGCAGGGAAACAGAAGACCCTGCATGGAGGGAAAGGGTAGAGGGATAAGCGGACCAACCACAGAGTGGTCAGAGCAGGAGAGACAGCAGCCCCTCCATGGGAAGGCAGGGCAGCAGGGTCAGGGCACCGGGGGAGGGGCCGATGGACAGGTATGAGAGGGAATGCTGCCAAGGGGCAGGGCTGGGGGCAAGGGCTCCACCATGGGGAACAAGGAACTCTCCATAGAGGGGTCTGTTTCCCCTGTTACCTATCTCTACTCCCATGTCCCCCGTTCCCTGGCCCCTCCATGGATGGTGCCCTAACCCCCCTATCTTGCTCAGACTATGTGGGGTCCTTTGCCCTCCCTGCCCTGCTACCTCCCTGGAGGATGCCCTCTCCCCCCTGCCCTGCCATCTATTTCAGGACCTGTGCTAAAATCCTTGCTGTCTCAAAGTAGGCCTCCCTATCCCCCCAGCCTCTCCTCTCCATGGAGGCTTCCCTATTCCCTCTCATGCATGCCCTGTCCCTCCATGTAGGATTCTGTCCTCTCCCTGCCCTTCTCCCTCAAACTGGGGCTCCCTTTCTCCACTGCTTGCCCCCTCAAAGTGAGGTTCTCTGTCCCCCTGCCGTGCCCCCTCCATGAAGGAAACCTTCCTCCCTGACCCTCTCCCTCAAAGTGGGGTTCTCTACACCCCTGCCATGCCCCATCCATGGAGGGTACCTTCTCCTCCCTGCCCCTCCCCCTAAAGTTGGGATCCCTGTCCCCCTGCCCTGCTCCCTCAATGGATAGTTCTGTCTCCTCTGTGCCCTGCTCTCTCAAAGTGAGGTCCCCTTTCCTCCTGCCCTACCCTCTGCATGGGGATTACCTGTCCAACTGCGCTGCCCCCTCCCCATAGAGGTTTCCTGGTCTCCCCTCTCCTCCCTGCCCTGCCCCCTATAATTGGGGTTCCCTTCCTTCCTGTCCTCCCCACTGCATGGAGGGTTTCCTGTACCCACTATTCCATCCCTGCAAGTGCAGTTCCTTGTCCCCCAGCTCTAACTCCTTTCTGAAGGTTTCCCTGGCCCCCTGCCCTGCCCCCTCCATGAAGGTTTCCCTGTCTCCTGCCCTCCACCCTCTATGGAGAGTCCCCTCTCCTACCTGCCCTGTCCCCTCCATGGAGTGTGCCCTCGCCCCCCTGCCCTGTCCCATCCATGGAGGGTTTCCTGTTCCTCTGCTCTGCCCCCTCCAAGGAGGGTCCCCTCTCCTCCCTGTCTGGCCCATCCCTGTTGGGTTACCTGGCAAGCCCCCCCCCCTCGAGTCCTGCCCCCTCCATGGATGGTTCCCTGCCCCACCTGTTCTGTACCCTCCATGGAGGTTTCCCTGTCACCACTGCCCTGCCCCCTCCCTGGAGGGTCCCCTCTCCTCCGTGCCCAGTCTACTCCAAGGAGTATGCCCTCTCCCCCCAGC
Source organism: Myotis nattereri (assembly GCF_964212035.1). Classification (NCBI taxonomy): domain Eukaryota; kingdom Metazoa; phylum Chordata; class Mammalia; order Chiroptera; family Vespertilionidae; genus Myotis; species Myotis nattereri. The sequence continues at coordinate 18,781,923 of NC_138085.1, forward strand.
CCTGTCCCATCCACGGAGGGTTCCCTTATCCTCTGCTCTGCCCTCTCCATGGAGGGTCCCTTCTCCTCCCTGCCTTGTCCTCTCCAAGGAGAGTCCCCTCTCCTCTCTGCCCAGTCCACTCCATGAAAGTCCCCACTTTCCCTGCCCTCCCTCCTCCATGGAGAGTCCCCTCTCCTCTCTGACCTGCCAATCCTTGGAGGGTCCCATGTTGCCAGTCCCCACTGCCCTGCCCCATCAATGGAGAGTTCCCTGCTCCCCAAACCCCCTGCACTTCCCCCTCCATATAGAGCACCCATTACCACTATCCTTCCCTTCCTTGGAGGGTCCCTTCTCCTTCCTGCCCTGTTACCTCCACGGAGGGGTCCCCCCTCCTCCCTGTTTGGCCCATGACTGTAGGTTTCCCTTTCCCCGTCTCTGCCCTCTCCTCCCTGCCCTGTACCCTCCATGGAGGGATCCTTCTCCTCCCTGACCCATGCCCTCCGTGGAGGGTCCCTACTCCTCCCTACCTGTTCCCTCCGTGGAGGGTTCCCAAAACCCTACTGTCCCCCTGCATGGAGAGTACCTTCTCCTCCGTGACCCGTCCCCTCCATGGAGGTTCCCATCTCCTCCCTGTCTTATCCCCTCCATGGAGGGTCCTCTCTCCTCCCTGTCTGTCCCCTTCATGGAGAGTTCCCATCACCCTACAGTCCCCCCTGCATGGAGGGTCCCAATTCCTCCCTGCCCTTCTCCATCATGGAGGGTCCCCTCTCCTCCCTGCCCTTCCCCTCCATGGAGGTATCCTTCTCCTCCCTGACCCATCCCCTCTATTGAGGGTCCCCACCCCTCCTTGCCTGTTCCCTCCATGGAGGGACCCCTCTACTGCCTACGTGTCCCTGAAAGGAGGGTCCCCTCTTCTCCTGGCCCATCACCTCCATGGAGTTTCCCCTCGCACCCATGCCTGTCCCCTCCATGGAAGTTTCCCTGCCCCCACTGCCCTGCACCCTCCATGGAAGGTCCCATCTTTTCCCTACCCTTGCCGCCTCCATGGAGGGTCCCATCTCCTCCCTGCTCTCTCCCCTCCATGGAGGGTCCGCTCTCCTCCCTACCTGTCCCCTCCATGGAAGGTTCCCCACTGCCCTGCACCCTCCATGGAGGGTCCCATTTCGTCCCTGCCCTTTACCCTCCATGGAGGATCCCCACTCCTCCCTGCCTGACACCTCCATGGAGGTTCCCCCTCCTCCCTGCCTGTCCCCTCAATGGAGGGTTCCCATTCCCCATGGCCCTGCACCCTCCATGGAGGGTCACCTTTCGTCCCTGCCCTGTACCCTCCATGGAGGATTTCCTTTGCTCCTGGACCTGTCCCCTCCATGGAGGGTCCCCTCTCCTCCCTGCCTGTCCCTCCATGGAGGATTCCTAGTCCCCACTGCTCTGCATCCTCCATGGAAGGTCGCTTCTTCTCCCTACCCTGTCCCCTCCATGGAGGGTCCCCTCTCCTCCCTACCCTCACCCTTCCATGGAGGGTCTTATCTCCTCCCTGCCTGATCCCTCCATGGAGGGTCCCCTCTCCTCCCTTCCTTTCCCCTCCATGGAGGGTCCCCTCTCCTCCCTGCCCTCTCCCCTCCATTGAGGGTCTCCTCTCCTCCCTGCCTGTCCCCTCCATGGAGGGTCCCCTTTCCTCCATGCCTTCTCCCCTCCATGGAGGGTCCCTTCTCCTCCCTTCCTTTCCCCTCCATGGAGGATCCTCTCTCCACCCTGCCCTGCCCCCTCCATGGAGGTTTCACTGCCTCCCCTACCCTGCCCCCTCCATGGAAGGACCCCTTCCCCCTGCCCTGCCCCATCCATGCAGGGTCTTCTGTTTCCCTGCCTGGTCCCATCACTCACAGGCTCTGCGAGGCATGTGCTCTGGTCCCCAGTGTTCATCTGTCCTGCCTCCAGGCCATGTCCACTGTCTGCACCTGAAGCACATCTCACCGTCTTCATCTGCCCAAATCCTCCCGGGCTCTCAGGACACATGTCAAATATCATTTCAAATGTCAAATCACCGAGTGATCTTTAAAAAATATAAATCAGATCCCCCTATTCTCGTGCCTAAAAGCCTTCCTGCTGTGACAGCAATTTCAACCCACACTAGGGCCCTCTATGTCCCCCCGCCCCCCGCCCCACACTCTCTGCTGTTCCCATCCAGCCTGGCTGTCCTTGCCCTGGGGCACTGCCTCTCCTTTTGGGGTGGCTTCCCCAGGTCTCCATGGGGCCAGCTCTGTCTCAACAGCCATGTCTCAGTTTAAACATATTGGGGAGCCCTTTCCTGAGCCTGCTAGGGAGTCACTCTGCTCTGAAGCCCCCATGTAGCCCTATGGTATATCACCTGGCAGTAGGTCACAATACTAACAGAGGTCAGAATGCTAAGACAGGTCATAGAGGTAACCTAGCCACCATGCCAGGTCAGCCATGTGGGCCAACCTCTCAAGTTTTCTGGTGGTGGTGTTGTTAAAAATCAGTGAATAAACATTTATTGACCCCAACATACCAAAGGCCCTCTACAGAAACCACAGGAGGTGTGGCTCTCCTGGGTCCTGGCCCTCAGTAACCAGGTGTTCTTCAAAGTGAAAACTGGGTGGGAGGGTGTGTCAGAGAAGCCAGGGAGGGACCCCACTTGTGTTGCTGGCTTTGAGGCTGGAGGAAGGGATCAAAGGCCAAGATTTTTGGGAGCCCCAGGAATCTGGGAGTGGCTTTGGCAGGGACACAGAAGGGAACTGTGCCATAAGGAATGGATTCTGTCACCTCCCCATGTGCAGGCCCCCGAGGCCTCCTGGGAGGAGGGCAACCCAATGAACCACCTCAGGTTTCTGACCCACAGCACCTGGGACCCCACACTTTGTCCTGTGAACCACTGCGTTTAAGGTGATAGGTCAGGGCACCAATAGAAATCTTTTGCGTCCCTGTGGCTCCCTAGTCATATAAGCTAAGTCTATTTTCTTCATGGCTCTTCCTATCTTCTGAAATAAAGTGTGGCCTTGGTTCTTGTTCACCTGTCTGTCTCTCAGGCCCTCTCAGCACCTGAAAGGTGACCTGTGAAGGCCCCGCCCCCAAGACCCAGGTAGACAGCACACACTTGCTGAATGATTTCCTGAGCAAAGAGCTCTTTTAGATTTCATAAATTTTTTATTTGTAATAAACCTGATTCATTAACATGTACATACATATGATATCTTCATCCTCTTTAGGACATCCCACATAGATTCATGAATTTTTAAAATATCTTAATTTTTTGGTCAAAACCCGCGTCTCAATTTCTTGTTCAGAAATGCAGTAGCTGCTTTGTGACCTGCCTCGGGGAGGAGAGGGTTCTGACTGCAGACCAGGTTCACGCCAGGATGTTGCTCCTGTTCCTGGTCCTTCACAGGCCAGTCCTTTGGCCTCTGGTGGCCAGTTGACCCATGATGCGCCCTTACACCTCATCTCCTATTCACCAGCCTGGTGTTGCTTCCTGTGTTGGTCACAAGGTGCAATATACAGATCCTGTAACATAGAACCCACACCTGAAACCTATATGTTTTTGTTGACCAATGTCACCCCAATGGATTTAATATATAAAAATATTAAAAAAAAAAAAAAAAACAACACACACTTTAGTTATTTTGCAGATTGAAACTGGTTCAGGGAGATGAAGTGACTGGTCTGAGGTTCCCCAATATTCCCACTGCCCATGATTCTGAATGCCCAGCACTTTCTTGTCTTTCTCCCATTAGACTTCAAAGGTCCTGCCTTTTAAAAATCCAAAGGAGCTGCAAAAACAGTAGGAAGCTTCAAACCTCCTTTGGAAAGCAAACTTTAAGTCAGCAGAGTGGAACATCTTCTCTATGAGTGTTTCTTTGCTTCTTTGTTCATTCATTTGCCAAATGTATGTTTTACAGACATTTCTAGAACTGACCTTTTCAGTACTGGATCTCCCTCTCAGAAGGTGCCTAGGCCTGTGCTAGGACCAAAGAGTTCCCAGTGCTGAATGGGAATTCAGCAATGACTTTTGAAGGTTTCTTTTTAAGAAATATATACAAATTCTGAATTACTTTTATCACTAGATACTAGGAAGGGTTCTCCCCTCACAAGAGCCTTTATGCTATTTTCACAAGACCCCTGCTCAGTATCTGGTGAAAGAAGCTCAGCTTACTTTACAGAAACACAACAGCTGAAACCACAGCACGATTTTTATAATAAGGAATTTCCTGCCAAAACCGGTTTGGCTCAGTGGATAGAGCGTTGGCCTGCGGACTGAAAGGTCGCAGGTTCCATTCCGGTGAAGGGCATGTACCTGGGTTGCAGGCACATCCCCAGTAGGAGATGTGCTGGAGGCAGCTGATCGGTGTTTCTCTCTCATCGATGTTTCTAACTCTCTATCTCTCTCCCTTCCTCTCTGTAAAAAAATCAATAAAATATATTTAAAAAAAAAAAGAGAAAGAAATTTCCTTTGCACATTGTAGCGAGGAAGAAAAACCTTTAAGAAGAAATGTCAGATAGAGTTACAGTTTTGTATGAATAAAGATAAGTACGGATCAAAGTTGCAAATATATTCAGTATGTTTAATGTGCAGAAAAAATATAGCTTATTTATTTATTTCTAAACGGATTTTCTCTTGAGTCCCCCACCAGGGGATAGAGGGGATAAGAGCAAAAGAAAATATTTAGCTCAATTAAATATCTGAGTTCAGCCTCATGAACTGAATCCTGTCTTTAAATGAACCCAGTGCCTTTCCCATTGGTGTTATATGGGATGGGAGGCGGAGCTATTTTGTTTTTCTGGCAACAGGGGCAGAGTCTTTGTATCTCCTATTGTAGCTCAGGGAGTAGCTAGTCTGGGTCCATGTGTGGGGTCCTACTCCAAGTTTCCCTCTGGAGTTCTACTCACCCAGAGAGTGAGGACATGCAGCATCCCTGCTGGGGGCTCCCAGTCTGCCCAGATAATCCCAGGGGAGCAGTCCTCAGCCCTCCAATTCTAACCCCAGTGTCTGTGTGTCCCCCTCTCCCCTCTGAGAGTCCTGGCTGCAGAGGAGGGGACAGGAGGCATCTGCAGTTCCCTGTCCTCAATCTCTTCATTTGTTCCCACAGTTACCAGAGCTCAGAAGGCTTTGCTACTCCTTCCTATCCATACAGACCTTACCTGATGGAAAATTTGAGAACACTGGAAAACAGGGCACATGAAGACTTTTCAAGAGTATGTAAGTGTTTACAAAGTATTTGAGAAAATTAATTTCTAAATTCTGTTCCTTCTAGGTGCTCTTTTCAAATTTGATCTGCCTGAGGAGTCATCTGTGATTATTTTTTTTTCCATCTCACCTTTCACAGTTTCTCCTCTCATTTTAGTAAAGAAAACCATGCCTTCCCCACCTCCTCCCAGAAATCTTACCATTGCCCCTGGGGGTGACACTCTCCAGCCCTCTGAACTATGAGTGCATGCCAGCTAATGGCACTGCACGAAGCAAACTCTATCTGAGAAGGAATTCTTAGGGTGATCTGAAGGCCACAGGAAAAACAAAAGCAGAGACTTCAGAGGTAGTTGGAGCCTCGGTCTCCTCCACCTACACAAATGTTAAACACAGCCTGACACCTGGCCAGACAGTGTAAAATCTCACAGTGCTCAAAATGGTTGATAAAAGGGAAAAATGGATAATTTTCTGTTAAATAAACATCTGCATAATAAGAACTAAAAAAAACCTAGTTGTCTTCCATAATTCAGGCACTTTACATGTATTGTTCTAATCCCACAATGGTCCCCATGTGCCTCCCATTTTAGAAAGCAGAGAACTGAAGTCAGAGAACTGAAGACAGGAGGCCAGAATTGGTGGGGCTCCAAATCCAGCCAAGTCGGCTCCCCCAGAGCAAGCTGCCTCCTGTGTCCAGGGTTTCTTGTCCTCCTGATGGAAAGTCTGACCTTCCGTTCCTAAGACACATGCTGGTGTCTTCATGAATTTCAACCAATTTCCAAAAGCACCAGTGGGAAAAGAATTTTTACGGTTAAGGACAGCAATAGGGACACAGAAGAGACTCTCATTCAGAACAATTCGAGCATAGACAATGTTTACAGATCTGCTTCCGAATAAATGAATGAATGTCACACTGGGCTCAAGGTTTAGACAGGTGCAGCTACAGAGAGAATCCAGAGACCACTCATCTGCTCTGTAGACATGGGAGCATGCTATGAATGACACTTGCCATGACACCTGTCTTGTTGACAAGAATTATGCAGACGGCTTCAGCGGATATACAAAACTTTATTAAATAAAAAAAAATCTTTAGCCAGTACCACTTTGGCTCAGTGGATAGAGTGTCAGCCTGCAGACTCAAGGGTCCCAGGTTCGATTCCGGTCAAGGGCATGTACCTTGGTTGTGGGCACATCCCCAGTGGGGGGCGTGCAGGAGGCCGCTGGTCGATGTTTCTCTCTCATGGATGTTTCTAACTCTCTATCCCTCTCCCTTCCTCTCTGTAGAAAATCAATGAAACCTATTTTAAAAGAAATTCTTTAGAAAAAAATCTTTAGTTGTTGTTTTTTAAAGTGAATTACTGAATCTTCTGAAACTTATTTTGGCTTTTGAAAAAGTTCAAAAAATTCCACATTCTTTTTATAGTTTCTTCCTTCGTTGATTTTTTTTCTCTCCAATACTGGAAAAAGATAAAAAATAAAGGCATGTTGAAAGAAGAACATAAACTTCTCCATAATTTCACATCCCACAGTTAGATAATAGTATGATCTTTTCCCTTTGTTTCTTTGTGTGTTTTTTTTTTCCTTTTTATATAGGTATGTATATGTATGCACAGTATAAAGTTGCCAAATTTGGAATTATATATCGAAATGTGTATGCACATATATTTATAAAAATATATGTACACATACTTTTTGCTTCCTCTTGTTCTTAAAATTATACCATAAACCGTCCCGCATATTCTAAGAGAGTCCTATCTTAATGGCTTTGTAATATTCCAGCATATGTTTAAATCACAATTCAGATAACCAAAATTCTATCACTGGTCATTTAAGTTTTTCCCACTTGTTCAGTGTTACGAATAATAAAAAGAATCAGCACTTTCTAAAACTTTTTCTGTTTTTTGAATTAAAGAAAACTAATTTTAAAATCACTAAAATCCTTTGAGAATAGAAATGTTTTATTTTGCACTTTGCAGTAGAGTAGCCAGTAGCCGCATATGGCTATTGAGCTCTTGAGAGGTGGTTAGTGCAACTTAGGAGCGTGATTTCACCTTTGACTTCATTTTAAATTAGCCTCATGTGGGTAATGTCTACCTTATTGGTCAAAGCAGAACTTGAGAGCGCCGAACCCTAACCACTAGGCCTCCAGGGACTGTGGTACATATAATGAACAACATAAACTGATGAACAAAAACAGATCCAGAGACAGAGAAACATCTATCAGACCACCAACCTCAGAGGGAAGGTAGGGGAGGGTGGGGGTAAGAGGGAGAGATCAACCAAAGGACTTATTTGCATGCATATCGGCCTAACCACTGGACACAGACAACAGGGTTTGAGGGCATGAGTGGGGAGGGTAATGTGGGGATAAGGACACATATGCAATAACTTAACCAATAAAGAAATTTTATAAAAACAAACAAACAACAAAGCAGAACTTGAAACTTGGGAGCTCAGTGCACTGCTTTGAGAATTTGCTTGTATGCAGGAATACCCCCATCTTGTGGTCTTTTAGAATATTGCTTCTGAAATATTGGGAACTAAGGTGTATTAGCAAGTGTGAGCAAGTATTTTTTCTTATAACTTCAGAACGTTCATAAACCATAAGAGTCACCTGGTAGATTATATAAATTATCTGGAAGTTTTAAGACTGGCATGGCTAAAAGACAGTCCGCACACAGGGCAAATGAATTGCAGTGGACAGTAAATATTTAGAAAAACACTAAGAATAGAGTCACTCTTTTGATTGGGACATACGGAGGATTTTAAACAGAGGGACCTTGTTATCTCCCAAGTCCAACAGTATTACTATGTACAGATAAAGCTTCGTATGGTTATTCCTAGAATTAGTACAATTGGGACATGATCACTTTTAGGCATCAAGGATATCTTTTTCCAAGAATGGCGAAATGTGAAGAGTTCCTGGAAGTTATTACATCCTTGAAATAGCCTTGAAACATATTGTATTGGAGATTTATCCCTAAAGCACACCCCTTTTGGGGTATGTTAACCAAATATCCAGGATGCTACTTTAGCCTTTCTTTTTTTTTTTGAACTTTGAAAGATCAGATTTAATGCTGGGGTCCAACCCCAGCAGGTCCAGGGGTCCCCAAAGGTGTGTACGGAGTTGGCGAAGAAGGAATGACACATAGGCAGCGTTCAGGTGATCATCATAGCCAGGTTCTGTAGCTAGGTTCTCTTGCCATGTTCTCTCGCTAGGTTCTCCAGCCAGGTTCTCCAGGTTCTCCAGCCAGGTTCAGTCGCCAGGTTCTGTCCAGGTTCTCTAGCCATGTTCTCTTGCTAGGTTCTTCAGCCAGGTTCTGTAGCCAGCATCTGCAGCCAAGTTCTGTCTAGGATCTCCAGCCAATTCCTGTAGCCGGGTTCTGTCCAGGATCTTTTGCCATGTTCTCTCACTAGGTTCTGTCTCTAGGTTCTGTCTACTTTAGTCTTTAGGGCTCATGCTAAGCTTAGCAGAAGAAATGGGAAAAGGGCAATAAAATGAGGTCCAATGGACTTTGTGAAACAAGGCAGAATGGCCAAACCTCAAATCCCCTGCAACAAATGAGGTAAATTATCAAGCATTGGAAAGCGAATCCCATAGCTAGTTACTGGAATTTATTTAGCCATATGTAAGTAATGAGCAGCAACTATCTTGTCATCTGTAATTATTGGGAACAATCAAGTTTTTATAAGGAAGCTCAGTTTTTGTTTGGTTTCAACGTCTCACACTGGCCTTGGAATAGTTCCCTGTTGCATTAGAACAACTAATACATCTATTGTGTTTCAATAAAAGCTATTGGCTGTTATTTATTTTTCTTTTAGGATAAGTTAGTCATAAATGACTATGGTGGGCGCGCTGGGGCTGTGGTCTCTTCTCCACATCCCGCAGGGAGGGGGAGACTTGAACCGGTTCGAGCAAGTTAGGAGGCTCTTTGGAGTTTAAAGAATAATGAAAGACAGACATAAACTAGATTAAAAGCTTGGGCTGGGTGTGGTGTCTGCCCTTTGACTCCAGGGACAGACAGAGAGAGTCTGCCCTCTGGAGGGACAGGCACAGAGAGAGCCAGCTCTGAAAGCTGTTTATTATATACTCCAATTACAGGAAGTTACATCACATCTGGGTGGGCCTGAGACATCATGAGATCCATCCCCTTAACACTGGGCCAGAGAGTCAGACTGAGTGACATCCAATCTTTTGACTGGTCCCGCCCTCAGGGCATGGCTCTGACCTTGCCCTGAGTCCCAGCTGATGTCTATTAAGCCAAGTGTATTCTAAGGGCCCTTAACAAATTAGTGATTCTCTGATAAGTCATCAGAACCCAATGATTAACATCAATTTTATTTTATTTTTTTTAGTGGTATGTGCAGATTTGGTCTGCATTTACACCATTCACATTTCTCTTGTCAACAAATAAAAATAAATACTTCCATAGCCATGTTGCCTTCCTTTTTTATGAAAAGTAATATTTATGGTACAGAAAACATTTAATAGATGTAGAATAAACAGTGTACAATAAACAGTGATCATCTCTTGCCCTCTTTCTTTATATTTTCATTTTTTAAGAAATAAGGAAACACTCGGGCTGGGTAGCTCAGTTGGTTGGAGCATCGTCCCATACACCAAAAAGTTTCAGGTTTGATTCCCAGTCAGGGCACATACCTAGGTTTCTGGTTCAATCCCCAGTCATGGTACATACAGAAGGTAGCATTCAATGATTCTCTCTCACATAGATGTTTCTCTCTCTCCCTCTGACCCTCTTTCTCTTTCTCTCACTCTTAAATCAATAAAATTATCAGGTGAGGATTAAAAGAAAAAGAAAAAACACAACACAATAATAAAGAAATAATACAATACAGTAATAGTCTATATCATGTTCAGTCCAGTTTCTCTTTATATTTACATTATAAATTATCTAATCATTTTTCTAATTTAGGTCTTTAATCATTTGTTACCTATACTAGAGGCCCGATACATGAAATTCATGCACGAGTAGGCCTTCCTTCCCCCAGCTGCCAGCACCAGCTTCCCTCTGGGACCCGGGACCGGGCTGCTCCGCAACCCTCCCCCCCCAACCCCCTGGCCACCCTTTGCAGCCCTGGCTTTGTCTGGAAGGTCTTCCAGAAAGATGTTTGCTCTAATTAGCTCTTATTATTATGAATATATATCAATCAACCTTATGCAGTATTAGTTCATCTTTCTGGATTTATATACAGGTATATTTTATGTAACATTCTGGAACTTTTGTTTATATTATCATAAATTTTAAAATCTATCTACTTTGAGACAAATAGTTCTTTATTGATTTTAACTGCCCTGTAATATTTATTCATATGAGTATTTCAGAACTACGTATGTATTCCTTTTCTAGTGAACATTTACCATATTTTGTTGATTTTATTTATTATTATTTTTAAAAAATATATATATTTTTACTTCAGAGAGGACGGGAGATAGAGAGAGAGAAACATCAATAATGAGAGAGAATCATTGATCGACTGCCTCCTGCACACCTCACACTGGGGATTGAGCCTGCAACCCAGGCATATGACTGGGTTTCAGAGCTGACCTTGACTTCCTAGTTCATTGGTTGATGCTCAACCACTGAGCAACACTAGCTAGGCATATGTTGTTGATTTGCAAATGTGCAATAGGCCACATTTAAAATCATTTGAAATCCAAATACAGTGCTAATAATAACACACATGGCCTTCATCTACTCTGTGTAGGACAAGGGTCCGCAAACTTCCTGTGTAAAGGGTTTGATAGCAAATGGTTTGGGCTCTGTAGACAATCCCATCTTGGTCATAACTACTCAACTCTGCCATTGTAACATGCAAGGAGCCAAAGACAATGTGTTAATGAATGTACATGTCTGCCTTCCAGTGAAACAGTAATTGTGGACACCAAACATTAATTATGGACACCAAAATGTTAATTTCATATTATGTTTATGTATCAAAAATATTCTTTTCATTGTTTCCTAACCTTTAAAAAGTGAAAAAAATAATTCTTATCTCATGCGATATATATAAACAGGCAATAGTCCAGATTTCACCCACTGAGTATAACATCCTGACACCTGGTATGCAGATAATATAATGACATTTCCTCCTTTATAACATCTATAAAAATTATTTCCTTCTTTAATATAAAACAATGAATAAAATAAGTCAAAAATTAAAAGCTCAGATATTCTACATGATGATGAGCAAACCAGTGACCTAATGAAAAATTCTGGCTCTCGACAGTGACTTGGTCAGAATGCAGAAGTGTCCTGTGTTGAAGTTATTCTGCAGGGACAGACTGTCAGGAAGCAATGCTGGGTGGATGAACTAACCCACACTACTGAGCACAGCAGGATGGCAGCAAGGAGCCCAGGGTGGCCTCCTGGTACTGCTCAGAGGCGCCAGCAGGTGGCGCAGCAGCAGCAAACTCCCCTGGCAGGCCAGCCTGGCAGATCTGGCCACAGGCTCCCACTTGGGTGAGGGGGACACGCCTGGGGACCGCGAGTCACAGGACCCACTGGGCTTCCTGGCTCGCACTGCTGCCTCGTCCGGGTCCGCCAGGGTCCTGAGGGCGGAGGAGCCATTGGAGGCCGAGCCCAGCTGGTGTGGATGCTGCCCCTGCCACCAGACCAAGTGCATCTGCCTGGAGTCCAGGCCACCATCCTGCAGGCTCTCCTCTCCCGCATGTGGGCTGGATCCACTTGCTCATCTGAGGGAGGAGCTGGAGCGGAAGCTGGTGAGGGGCAGCGCTGGACCAGACCACCTTCCTCAATGTCACCAAGGTGAGTGCCCTCCTGCTCACCTGCGCAGCGACTCCGGCCTAAAAGCCTAGTGCCCCCCACCCCCGACCCCACGCAACTTAGTGTGGGTTCCAGCCTATCTGGCACCTCCCAGGTGCTGGGACTTGGAGTGTCCCACGTGGTAGTGGCTGTTGTGGGTGGGAGGGCTCATTCCAAGGGTGAACTTGGGCTTATCAGATATTTAAAACACTTGAAAGATTGGGGTTACCCTGGGCCTTGCTCTGTGGGGGCAGCCAAGGTGTCACTTTCCGGAAGGGTGCGACTTGGAGAGCCCCTGGACCCCGGGAGAAAGCAGGAGAGTTGAGAGGCTCCATCAAATCGCCGCCTGGGACCAAGAGCCCCAGTGAGTGACCAATAGCCCCACGGGGGCTCCTTCCCTGTGCGGGGCTGGTCTCCTGTCATTCTGGGGCATGTGCTCCCTGGACCTGGAGGAGTGGTGGCTGCTGAGCTGACAGGAGGCAGCTTGGGACAGAGTTCCAGCCAGACCCCAGCAGGGCCCCCTGTCTATTAAGCCAGGCAGTGAGGGGTCCTGCTTCTCCAGGGCTTGTGTCTCAAGCCCGGGGACAAGACAGATCTGTAGTCCCCAGAAAGTTAACTACCTGGTCAAATAGGGTGTGTGTGTGTGTGTGTGTGAGTGTGTGTGTGTGTGTGTGTGTGTAGGGGGCGGAGGGTATGAGCGGGGGAGGGTGGAGAGGCGATCTGAGGGAAGGGAATGGGCATGGGCAGAGCTTATTCCAGGCCTGGGAATATGTGTCTTGGAGGGTAGTCACCACGTGAGCCCATATACAACTTGGGTGTTTATTTAGCAGTGGCTTCAGTGCAAGGATGATAATTAAATTGTGGTTGCTTGGTTGGGTGGGTGGGTGGGTGGGTGGGTGGGAGTTTGGTTGGTTTGGTCTCAGAAGAAATAAGAGGTAGAGACAATCGTCAGTCTTTACTTAGAGCCCAGCAGTGGCCTGACTGGGTCTTGGCTGGTAGGGCCTGTCCTTCTCAGGCTGAGTTTGGAAGTGTTCTGAGAGAGATGGCAGCACTTCTCCCACCTCTGAGCTGAGGCTGGCATCCTTGCTGCCTAGCGGCTGGCTGTCCGAGGGGCTTAGTGGCAGGAATGATTCACACACAGCTCCCTTCCTCACTGGAGAGAATAGGTGACATGTGGCTCTCAGTCCGTGCACTAAACTAATGTCAGGTTGGGGCAGACCCTACATGGAAGTATTTCAGCTTCACAAACCATTTGAGTGAGTTAAATAACAACTCTTATGTTTTTTAATTTTTAAGGCAGAAAATACAGCCATATTTTAATTTGATGTTTACAAAGGTTGATTTTTACCCCCCCCCCCCCAAAATTGGCTTCAGCTGAAGTTTTCCATACCTGGGAAGTTACTTGTTGAATTTTAATAAAAGTGACATATGGTGCTCAACACATCTGTATTTTCTGAGCCTTTTCACACCAGTACAAAGAATATGCAATTGATGTTTTAAAAAGATAATGCTAAATTTACTAATTTGGGTTATAGTACAGTTACTAAGAAATGTTTAATAGCATCTACCAAAATGTTATAGCATAAGGTTTATAGAGATTGTATATTTTTGAAATGAGCAGTATTATAAAACTGTGTTTACATTTTTGTGAAGTTTTGTACCACAAAGTTTAAAACAAGGAAAAGTTTGTTATTGCTGAGATATTTAGGAACATTGTAGAAGTCTGAACCTACAATTATTTTTTGAAGCATTTGTAGAAACCTTATTTAAGAGGTCTAATTTTACCCTCATCCTATAGATGCAGCTAGGAGACCCAGAAAGGGTAAGTGAAATCCCCAAGACCACAAGCTATTAATAGCAGAGATCAAATGAGAACCCAGGGCAAGTGCTCATTCTATTTTTCCTGTCAGCCTCTGTAGACCCAGTTGAGGTTAGAACCATAGAGCTGTGACTTAGGAGATCTGAATCCTTTAAAAATCTTTTCTGTATACATATGTTTCTCTTAGGAGTCTTGATAGTATTATTTAATTACTAGAGTCCCAGTGCATGAATTGGTGCACATTGAAAGGAAATTAATTAGAGGAAATATTGTAAGATCACTCTTTGCCCTTTCTCAATAATAGAAGTGTATACCAAATTCACGATCAACAATGACAGATGGAAACACATGCACCTGGCGCCAGTGAGATAGATAGGTAGATATAGATATAGATATATGGATATAGATATAGATATAGATATAGATGATATAGATATAGATATAGATATAGATAATTGCTTACTTAGTCCTGCTTTCTGATTAGGTAAACTTTTTCCAGCTTGGTGAAGTGCCCCAATTTCGTTTTCAGGATATTGACAGCAAAACAGCATAAATACCAATATGAAAGCAGATTATTATTGTGGATCATGCGGAGATAACAAAGGGAGAAATATTTAACTACAGCCCCGTTTGACTATATTCCGTGCAGTGAGAAAACCTGAAGTCATGTTCAGGCTCTACCATTTCTTGCTTCTTTTCATTTGGGTCAATTTTTAAAACATTCTAAATCTTCATTTTCTGGCTAATGAAATGAAAACAGGATTCTACCGAGTCTCCTCTCTACCTATTCCGGGACTTCAGTGAGGATCAAATGAGATGAGGCACATGAAAACACTTCAAAGACATTTGGTGAAAGTGTAAAATGTTTGCACCTGGCTATAAAGCAAGTGGGTGAAGAAACTCCAAGGAGGCTAGTCGCTAGGGAGAGGAAGCCTGGCATTACTATGTGACATCATTACCTGGTGCCCACAGCCACCATTTCTGTGCTGGGCTGGCCTGTGGGCTTTGTGCCATGGGTTCGTGGCGGGGCCCGTGTCCCACTTGGGAAAAGCGGAGTGTTGCTTGTGGACTCTGGCTGCGCAGTGCCCTTCCTCTGTAAAGGGCCAGTTCAGGTCACAGCAGCTACAGTATTGAACGCCTGCCCCTGGTGGTCAGTGCTCTTCATAGCGAGTGGTCAGGTGGTGGAATCCTTAGCACATTAGCCTTTTATATATATGGATTTGCAATAAGGACGGCAAAAACCATTTTTAAAAAGTTACTGTGGCTCATGTCTGAACTTTATCAAATCTGAAACTTTACTGTAGATATCAGCCTTCCAATGAGGAAGTCTTCAAATACAGCCTGAGCTGTGGACCCTGAGGCATCCTGCCTAAGAGCCTCTCTTCAGGGTTGCTGACCCGCCCCATCCCCTACCATGCCTCTAACCCCTGCCCATTAATTTTTCCAAGCAGACCCAGCATCTCCAAAGCCCAGTGTTCTCATTCAGGAGCTGTTGGAGTGCAAGAATGCATTCTAAAGCATATTTCACAACCCAAAGCACTTTTTAAGCTTCTCAAAGATAAGTGGATGGTCACTGAACATGCATGCAAAATGCGTTTTACACCAAAAAAAGTTACTTAAATGTGTTTTAGAAGATTTTTTTCATTATCAAAATAATATAGGATCATTAGAATTTTAAAAAGAATAGTATAAAGTAAAGGAAATCACTTCTTTCCACTATCCAAGGTTAACCACTGTCAACATTTCAAAGTATTTCCTTTTGTCTTTCGTACATTTATATATCTAGATACCTTTTTGAGGTGATACTATTAATTCATTTATATTAATATATGTTGTATTGACTTCAGAGAGGAAAGGAGAGCGAGGGAGAGAGGTAGTAGTAATATGAATGATGAGAAGGAATCATTCATCACCTGCATCCTACATGCCCCCTACTAAGGATGGAGCCCCACGTACCCTGACAGGGACTCCATGTATGACCTCCTGGTTCATAGATCAAGGCTCAACCAGTGAGCACGCCTCCAGGGCAAGATGATACTATTTGTTATGTGTGTATCCTGATTTGTTTTCTCTTAGTTATGGTGTTTTCATTCCACTGCATCTATAACCACTCTTTTCCCGTTTATGAAGGCACTGTTTATTTTTCCCAGCTTTATTGAGAAATAATCAATATACACCACTGTATAAGTTTAAGGCAGACAAAAGGATGGTTTGATTTGCCTACATTGTGAAATGACTACCACAGTGGGTTCAGCTAACGTGTACTGAAGATGTGACAAACCAAAATTGAAATCTCTAATGTAATTTGGGTTATTTTTTCTTCAAAGTCAAATCTACAATTGTTACTATTGCAAAAAAGAGCTTGTACTTGGAACTAAAGTGCAGGGTGTGGTGGGTCTGCAGGCTGGGGCTCTACTGCCCTGGCCCATTGCACTTGAGCCCTGTGCCTATTCTCATGCAGATCCTTTCTCCTTCCAGACTTCACATGAGGCTGGTGATGGATGTGCTGCCCCTGCTGGATGGGTTCCACAGTCTGTCTTCCCACCACGGAGTGTCAGAGGTGAGAGCCCCCTGTGTAAGGCTGTGGAGCATATGAAGTTCAGAGTCACTTGTGTCTCAGCAGCTCTGGGGGTGACCTCAGCATCAGCATGCGCAGAGCCTATGCTGGCCTCCAGGGTGTGCTCTGTGCGGGTCCAGCTCACCCACAGCTCCTCTCTCCCTGGATTTCAGCCACCTTCCTGGTCCTTCTGCTAGAAGCTCTGGTTCTCTCAGAACCTTACACTCCTCTCCACCCATGAGCTGTGTGGCAGCTTCATATAACAGGATGGTTTTCAGGGAAAACTGGCAAGAGAAAAAGAAGAAAAATAATCAGGAGTCACCGCAATACTTTGGAGTCCAGGGCCCGGCCAGGAGAGAAGGGGGAAGGGTCCAGGGCAGCCGCCACTCTGGCTCCAACAGGCCCCTGGTCCAGTCCTCTCTGAGTCATTCGCGTCCTCTGCACAGAGCAGTGCTAAGACTCACTGCCTTCATGACAAATCAGCTCACCACCGTGCTGGTCACTGGTCAGGTTCTCAATTCTCTCCCCACTCAGCCCACTGCTGCTCTCTCTGGAGTCCGCAGATACTATTCTCTCTGAGACCATGGTTGACATCATTGGGTGGACAGCTGGCCATTGGTCTGCTCCATCTCGATGGCTCCAGAATGATGTGTTTTCTTCTTTTGAGAAGAAGAAAAAAGAGCAAGAATATGGGTCTGGACAGCAAGTAGCCTTTCTGTAGAAATGCATGGACAGTGAGTTTTTTACTCTTAGTACTTTGAAGTGCTATGTGGATTGGCATGAGGTACTTTTATTTTATTACTCTTTCTGGATGTTCTTCCTGAAGGTGACTGAGTTGGCTGGCTGCACAGGTAAAGGAACAAGAGGGTGAGTGTGCTGCCCTGTGTGCCAAGTAGCAAGGAGTTTGTGCTGTTCTGCATTTCTGAGCCTCTCTCACCATGTGAATCAGCTCTGGCCAGAGGCAAGGATAGCCATGAGTGGCTGCTCCCAGGCCATCCTGACACCATTCGTCTGTCCGACCTCTACACCATTGAGCTCTGCTCATTCCCAGCTAAGTCCACCAGCCAGGGGAGCCCTGGAGCCCTGAGTCACTGCGTGCAGAGTATGAGCATTGGTGGCTCACTGGCCCACATCATGGACCAAAAAGAGCAAGATTTTATGGGGTACAGACACTGAAAAGGGCTTCATGACAGCCCTACATTATTACCCTAATGGTACAGGTTTGGATGGACAATGACAAACTCCCTACTTGACCACAGAGTAAAGTACCAAACCTTTAATGAGTGACACTCCGTCTCTCATCTACGTTTCACCCCTTTAAATAGGGATGTGTTGATTTCATCCACCAGCATTACTTCTTCCATCTGGCACTCAAGTTGACAGGAAAATTGGAGCCATCTATGGAAGGAGAGAGCATATGAAGACAGGGTATTATTTTTAGTTCATTTTGAGCACCACTCTGTCGAGTACAAAGAGAAAAATTATTTATCTTTCCTGACCTTTAACAGGGCATAGGTATCTTTTCTACAGTTGAGATCTGTAGATGATTAAAAGGCACCTGCTTCCAAGGACAATGCTGCCTTCCTTCATCCTTGTCCTTGGGTTGCGTCACTCCTGGGCCCTGTGCCCAGGTCCCAACCAAGACAACGAAAAGTGAATCTGCTCTGCCGACGAGACCCTGGCCCAGCGTTCCTGGAATGGCACAAAAGGCCCATCCTTGTCACTTGGTGGATGTGGTTTAATGAAGCAGAGGGTCACTGTGGGAGGATTGCACTACCTGCATTGTGTTTTGTGAGATGGTTAAAAGGTTTGAAGCTCCTTTAAGAAACCAGGTGGCAGAGTGAAGGAGCTGTTCACCCGAGTGATCGCATTAGAGGTGGCTCAGACACAGCAGCTGTATTAAAAGCTGTGGAAGCTTCATGATGGTATGAGAACTTAGCTGTGTAGGTGACTGGTCTGGATGGTGGCCCTCAATCCCACTGACCACCAGTTCCTGTGGGCAATTCCTTATCCTCAGCCCTGACCCCAACTGGACCTGCTGGACCAGATTCCCTGGGGCAAGACCACCAAATCTGGTTGTCGCCCCTTTTAGTTTTGAACCTTTTAAAAATATAATTGTAGATTCCATTATTTATAAGAGATAACGCAGAGGTAGCCCATGGCATCTGACCTGGTTTCCCTCAATAATATCTTATAAAAATCTCACAACCAGGATATTCACAGTGACCCAACTGCCCATGTAGGGCCGATAGAAAACAGCTCTACCTGATTCTCCCACACCCAGGACAGAGCCTTCTATTGTTTTTTTTGGTATATTATTATCACAGTAATATATACACAATGAAATTTACCATTTTAACTATTTTTCAGAGCACAGTCCAGTGGTGTTAAGTGGTCCTTAACAAAACTTAACAATCATATTGTTGTGCTGCCCTTACCACCATCGGCTCCATCACTGTTCTCATCTTCTCCAACTGAAGCTCTGTCCCCACTAAACAACAACTCTGCATCCACTCCCCCATTACTGGTACCCTCCATCTTACCTGTATGAGTTTGACGGCTCTAGGGACCTCATGTGAGTGGGATCAGACACTATTTGTCCTTTTGTGACTGGCTTATTTCATTGAGCATCATGTCTTCAGGGTCCATCCAGGTTGTAGCATGTGCCACAATGGCCTCTTTTTCTAAATTGAATATATTGGGGTGAGATTGGTAATGAAATCATGTAGCTTTCAGGTATACAGTTCTGTAATACATCACCTGTATGTTGATGTATGTATCTCACCTCCCTCCCCTCTTACCCCAGGTCAGGTCTCCTTCCATCACAATTTATCCTTTCTAAGCCCTCTTCTACACACACCCCTCTCTCTGTGATAATCACCAAACTGTTGTCTGTGTCTATAAGTCTTTTCTTTGCTTAATCCCTTCACCTTTTCCCCCTAGTCCCCCAACCTCCTCCCCTCTGACAGTATTCAGTCAGTTTTCTGCACCTATGAGTCTGTTTCTATTTTGATTGTAGTTTGTTTTGTTCATTAGATTCCACATATAAGTGAAACCATAAGGAACTTGTATTTCTCTGACTGGCTTACTTCACTTCACTTAGCATAATACCAGCTCCATCCATGCTGTTGTAAAAGGTAAGATTTCCTTCATTTCGTTTTTGCGTGTGTGGGTGAGTCGCATTCCGTTGTGTTAATGTACCACAGCCTTTTCTCCACTTATCTGCTGCTGGGCACTTGGGCTGCTGTGAAATCTTCGCTATTGTAAGTAATGCTGCAGTGAACATAGCATTGCATATATCCTTTCCGATCAGTGTTTCAGGTTTCTGCAGATATATTCTCAGAAGTGGAAATGTTAGCTCATAAAGCAGGTCTGTTTTTAATTTTTGAGGTAACTTCATACTACTTTCCACAGTGGTTGCACCAATCTGCATTCCCACCAAGAGTACACGAGAGTTCTCTTTTCTCCACATATTCACCAGCACTTGATGTTTATTGATTTATTGATGATAGCCATTCTGACAGATGTGAGGTGATACCTCACTGTGATTTTAATTTCCATTTCTGTAATGATTAGTGATGCTCAGCATCTTTTCATTTGTGTAATAATCATCTGCAGATCCTCGCTGGAGAAGTGTCTGTTTAGGTTCTTTGCTCATTTTTAAATTGGATTGTTTAATTTTGTTATGATGTTGAGTTTTTTAAGTTCTTCATGAATTTTGGGTATTAAACCCTTTTCAGATGTATCATTGGCAAATATGTTCTCTCCTTCAGTGGATTGTCTTTTCATTTTGTTGGTGGTTTCCTTTGCTGTGCAACAACTTTTTAGATTGATGTAGTCCCATTTGTTTAGTTTTTCTTTTGCTTCTGTTGCCCAAATGGATATATCAGAATAAAAAAATATTTCTATGAAAATTTATTGCCGTTATTTTCTTCTAGAATTTTTACGGTTTCAAATCTCACTTTCAAGTCCTTATCCATTCTGCGTTTATTCTTCAATATGGTGTAAGATGGTCGTCTGCATTCATTGATTTTTCTACTTATGTGTCCAATTTTCCCAATAGCATTTATTGAGTGGACTATCTTTACCACATTATATATTCTTGTGTCCTTTGTCAAATATTAATTGGCCATAAATGTATGGGTTTATTTCTGGACTTTTTTTTCCTGTTCCATTGATCTTTTTTTATGTCATGTGTATTTTTTATTATTGCTTAAATTTTACAAAAGGTATTACATATGTGTCCTTTTTTTTCCCCCGCCCCTGACATTCCCCAGGCCTCCCCTACCCCCCAGTGTCTTATGTCCATTGGTTATGCTTATATGCATGCATACAAGTCCTTCGGTTGATCTCTTACCTCCCTCCCTCCTGCCCCCCAACCCTCCCTGCCCTTCCCGCTGCAGTTTGACAATCAATTTCAGGCAGCTCTGCCTCTGTATCTATTATTGTTCATAAGTTTATAATGGTCTTTATTATCCCTGAATGAGTGAGATCATGTGGTATTTTTCCTTCATTGACTGGCTTATTTCACTTAGCATAATGCTCTCCAGTTCCATCCATGCCGTTGCAAATGGTACGAGTTCCTTCTTTTTTACAGCAGCATAGTATTCCATCGTGTAGATGTACCACAGTTTTCTAATCCATTCATCTACTGATGGGCACTTAGGCCAACAGCCCGCATTCTGAAGCACACCTGAGCCCGGAGGTGGGAGGGGGGACGGGAGCAGGACCAGGTGGGGGCGTGGAGCCCTGTGGAAGGGGCAGCCTGGTAGGGAGACCTACCAGACACAGTCCTGCGGGACCTGGGAAGGAAGACCCAGAGACCCAGCAGCTGTGTCCAGCCACACAGCCACTAGATGGAAAAGATCAAACTCTGAGGACCAGGAGCTGGAAGGGGAAACCTCGGGGGGGAAGAGCAGGTTATGGGGGGCGGCTTCAATTGTGGCTGCAGGTGAGTTCGGCCCGACAGGTCAGAGTGTCGTAAACATGTGTCACTGCTGAAGGCAAACACTAAATGCTGGGCCTCAAGAAGAGGCGCAGATGGGTAGGAGGGAACCATGACTTCACAGAACCCAGTGCCCATAGACAGGGGCTATTCCTAATTTAATGAATTTAACCTGTAAACTACCTAGTGGAGCCTTTTCACTAAACATCAACCTGGAGAGCAAGCCATGACCATGACATTATGTTCAAATAGAACTTAAAAAAGAGGAAATAGCCAAGCCGGCATGACTCTCCGGTGGTGCGCCGACCTAGGAAGCAGGAAGTCGCGGTTCAATTCCTGGTCAGGGCACATGCCCAGTTAAATCCCCAAGGCGGGGCATGCAGGAGGCAGATGGTCAATGATTCTCTCTCATCATTGATGTTTCTATCTCTCCCTCTCCCTTCTTCTCCTAAATCAATAGAAATAGATTTTAAAAAAGAGAAATTAGAATTCTGCAGATATAAAAATTATGCATAGAATTGAATGGTTGAATGTTTTCAGCACACTAATGGAATTACTGAACTACATCAAATTTTCTCAAAGTCTGAATTTATTTGAAGTCTTTAAAATAAAGTATAGCAATATCTTGACCCATACAGCTCCTAGGGCAATGAAAACTAAGGAGAAAAGAACCAAATGGGACTACATCAAAAGATAAAGCATCAACCAAAAGAACAAGAAAGCCCACTGCATGGGAGAACACATTTGCCAAAGTTATCTCCAACAAGGGTTTATTCTTCAAAATTTACAGAGGACTCCTACAGCTTAACAAAAGGAAGATAAATAATCCAATCAAAAAATGGGCAAAGGACCTAACTAGATACTTTTGGAAAGAGTACATACAGAAGGCCAAGAGACATATGATAACATAGTCAAAGTCTCTAATCGTCCAAGAGACGGCTTCACAGGGGAGTTTTACCAAACATTCAAAAAAGAACTAAAACCTACTAGTATACTCCTCAGACTGTTTCAGAAAATCCACCAACAATGAACTCACACAGAGAGAAACTAATAAAACAATCCCATTTACCCCTGCACCAAAAAAATTAAGATACCTAGGAATAAGCTTAACTCACGAGGTAAATCACCTGTACTCGGAAAACTACAGGATGTTGAAAAAAGAGATAGAGGAAGACAAAAATAAATGGAAGGATATACCGTGTTCATGGATTGGTAGAATCAACATCATTAAAATGTCCATACCACTGGTAGCAATCTATAGGTTCAATGAAAATCCCATTGAGATACAAACGGAATATTTCACAGACCTACAACAAACTATTCAAAAATTCATATGGAATTTTAAAAGACCCCGAATAGCCACAGCAATCCTGTGACAGAACAACAAAGTTGGAGGGCTCACAATGCCAGATATCAAGCCATATTACGAAGCCTCAGTTCTCAAAACTGCCTGGTACTGGCACAAGAACAGATGTGTAGACTAATGAAATCAAACAGAGAATCCAGAAATCAACCCAGGCCATTAAGCTCAATTCATATTTCACAAAGGAGACAAGAGTATACAATGGAGTCAAGACAGTCTCTTCAATAAATGGTGTTGGGAAAATTGGATGGATACAAGCAAAAAAACTGAAACTAGACCACCAACTTTCACCAAACACAAAAATAAACTCAAAATGGATAAAGGAATTTAACAGAAGGCGGGAAACCATAAAAATCTTAGAAGAATCATAGGCAGCAAAATATCAGACATACGTCATAGCAATAATCATCTGATAGATGCAAATCAAAATGACAAGGACATACCATCTCACACCTGTCAGAATGGTAATCATCAACAAATCAACAAACACAAGTGCTGGCGAGGATGGGGAGAAAAAGGAACCCTCTGGCACTGCTGGTGGAATGCAGACTGGTGCAACCACTGTGGAAGACAGTGTGGAGTTTCCTCAAATAATTAAAAATGGAACTCCCATTTGACTCAGTAAACCCACTTGTAGGACTATATCCCAAGAAATCAGAAACACCAATCAGAAAGGACATACGCACCCCTCTGTTCATAGCACAATGTACAAGAGCTAAGATTTGGAAACAGCCTAAGTGCCCTATTTAGCAGATGAGTGGATTAGAAAACCGTGATACATCTATACAATGGAATACTATGCTGCTGTAAAAGAGAAGGAACTTTTACCATTTGCAACAGCATGGATGGACCTGGAGAGCATTATGCTAAGCAAAATAAGCCAGTTGGAGAAAGACAAATATCATGTGAGCTCTCTCATTTGTGGAATATAAGGAAAAATGTAAACTGATGAACAAAAAATAGAGCCAGAGCAAAAACTATTTTAGAATATAATAGAAGTAATCCTGTTATTTTCAGATTTTTAATATTTCCTACAACTTTTGTGATATATTGTTAATAAAGTTTTGTTAAGATTAGTATATTTTAAATCATTTTTCCTTGAGATATTAATGTTTATTGCATGTAATATTTAAAAGTTTTTCTTGAAATATTAATGTTTATTGCACATAACATCTTTACTAATAAAAGGTTAATATGCTAATTAGACCATGAGACCTTGTAGATGTACTTTGGGACAAAGACATGGTAGTGGGGCTGAGGTAGAGGCGGTTGGGGGTGATTAGGCCAGGAGCTGGGAGCAAGCAGCTGGCGGAAAGCAGGCCGGCAGTAGGGGGCAGTTGGGAGCAAGCAGGCCATCAGGGGGGTCAGTTGGGGGGCAAGCAGGTCAGCGGGAAGGGCAGATGGGTCGGGGGAACAGGCCGGTAGTTGTGGGCAATTGGGGGCGAGCAGGACAGCATTGGGGTCCTGTTGGGGGGGAGCAGACCAGCAGTGGGGGGCAGTTGAGGATGACCAGGCCGGCAAGGGGGGCAGTTGAGGTTAAGACAGATGGCTGGGGTGCAGTTGTGAGTACACAGGCCGGCAGGCAGAGTGGTTAGGGGCAATCAGGCAGGTGAGCAGTTAGGAGCCAGCGGTCCAGGATGGTGAGAGGGAGGTCTGACTGCTAGTTTAGGCCCGATCCCAGAAATCATGCCTAAACCAGCAGTCGGACCACCCCTAAGGGGTCCCAGATTGGAGAGGGTCCAGGCAGGGCTGAGAGACACCGCACCGCCCCCACGCACAAATTTTGGGCAGTGGGCCACAAGTATATATACACTGAGTGGCCAGATTATTATGACAACACCATCAGTATTTCGTTGGGCCACCTTTTGCCTTCAATACTGCGGCGATTCCTCTTGGCATTGACTCCACTTGATGTTGAAAGGTGATGTGAGGAATCTGACACCATGCCTGATGAATAGCACTGTCCAGTTCTGTCAGATTTGATGGTTGTGGAACCAGCTGCCTGGTGGCTCTTTTAACTTCGTCCCACAAATGCTCAATTGGATTGAGATCTGGTGATTGTGGGGGCCACATAAGCAAGGTAAAGTCTCCCTCATGTCCTTGAAACTACTCCTGCACAATACGAGCACCGTCATGGTGCATCGTCTTGTTGGAAGACGCCATAGGGATACGCCATCAACATGACAGCATGAACTTAGGTATGGTGTGCTATTCAGATGTTGTTCCACACGAATTAAAGGGCCCAGGTCATGCCAGAAAAACATGCCCCAAACCATAACACTGACCCCACCAGCTTGAAGGACTGTACTCATGCATGTGGGTGCATGCTTTCATGCTGTTTCCACCAAATCCTCACTCTGCCATCTGCTGATGCAACTGGAAACATGATTCTTTGGACCACATGACTTTTTTCTAATGCTCAACTTAGCCAATCCTTGTGTTCCTGTGCAAATTGGAGATGTTTTATCTTGGTAACTGCAGACAGCAAAGGCGTTCGACGAGGCCTTCAGCTTCCATATCCCGAACAATGAATTGTACAGCTAATTTGCCTACAAACATCAGGTGGTCATAATAATCTAGCCCCTCAGTGTATATAAAGTCCTAAGCTACCCTTGGACCAGTGCTATGATGCACATTGACCAACAGGAGTCAGACACTCAAAGCTCAGGCATGGAAACATGGAACAGACTGATGAATATCAGAGGGAAGGAGGAAGGGGGAAGGTGGGAAGAGATGCACCAAAGATATTATATGCATATTAGAGGCCCCTGGTTGGGTCCCTCAGCCTACTGCAGGGATCGGGTTGAAACTGGCAGTGCAACTTGCCCTGAGGGTTCCTGGACTGTGAGAGGGCCCAGGCAAGAACCAGGGACTCCACTGGTGCACGAATCTGTCCACCCAGCCTCTAAATTTTTTTCTTGAAATATTAATGTTTATTGCACATAACATCTAAATATATAAAAGCCTAAGAGAAAGTTGGACCACTGCTATGATGCGTAGTGAGCACCAGGGGGCAGAGGCTCAATGCACAGGCATGGAACCATGGAACAGCCTGATGAATCTCAGAGGGAAGGGGTTGGGGGAGGGCGGGAAGAGTTTCAACAAAGATCTTATATGCATACTAGAGGCCCTGTGGGGTCCCTCACCGGGCCTGTGGGGCTCCGACATGTCCTGAGGGGTCCCGGATGGTGAGAGGGCACAGGCCAGGCCAAGGGACCCCACTGGTGCACAAATCTGGGCACCAGGCCTCTAGTTATATTTAAATTATTTTTCTTGAAACATTGTTTACTGCATGTAACATTATTATATTTACAATCATTTTTCTTAAAAAAAAAAGAGAGAAAATGCCAAAGAAATAAAAAATGAAAATAAATAAAATAGAGTTTTGTAGACCCTTTAAAAGGAGCAATAGCATTCATGTGGCTGGAGTTACTCAAGCACCTACAGTGACTCCGATGGGACGTGCACACAGGTCTGCAGACCTGCTGTCTGATGGATCCAGGAGCCAAGAGCAGCTCGGGGGCGGCCCACGGGCTGGGGACACACTCTGGGCCCCACGAGGACGCCCCTGTCGCCACAGGCCTGGAGCTGAAGGCCGTCCCTGAGCGCGTCATGGCCGGTGTCCATCCTGCCGCACGCAGGGAAGGCTGCAGCGCCAAGTGCATAGTGATCTCCTGGGCTGCGTCAGGTGGACGCTGGACCGGCAGCGGGAGGTCGGGGTCCGTGGCTCTCACTCCACATCCAGACTTTATGTCTGAGCTGAACCCTGGGGCTGAGGAGGTTGCGGGTCCGACACCGCAGGCCTTGGGCCTGGGAAGCCCTGGAGCAGAGCCCTGAGCTGGGCCACACAGAGCAGGGCCGTGGCCGGGTCCAGCGCCCTCTGCAGGGAGGAGGGCGGCTTGGCTGGTGAGGGGGCATCTTCCTCAGACACAAACCACAACTAGGAAGGCGCCTCCCTCCTGGAGCCACTGGTGCGGGCAGAGCAGGGGTCGCTGCCTGGAGGACCAGGCCTGAGCAGGGCGGTCCTCAGCCCGCGCCCCAGGGCCCCGCGGCCCCCACTCGCCATCTTCCCTGCAGAAGCCTCCAGGCTGCCCTGGCCGCGCGCTGCCAGCAGCCACACAGGTCAGACAGGCCCACACCTCCAAGCTGTTGGCTCCACAGGCTCCTGGCTGACTTCCTGGAGGGGCGGTACTTCCGCGCAGTGGGCGGTACCTGCGAGGGCCTGTTGTGTGCACCACCTCCTGGCGGGAGGCAGCAGCACAGGGAAGTGTCAGCAGCCAGGTGCCTCCTGGGGGAGCTCTGTGCTCTGAGCAGGGGCAGCAGGGGCTGCTCTGGCTCCCACAGCAAAGCCCTGCAGGTCCCAGTGCAGACGCCTCCGCCTGCCCCGCCATGGAGGGGCCCTGCTGGTCGCAGGCATCACGTAGGCACACGTGGGCACAAGGACCGCAAAGAACATGCCATAGGGAATGTGCCCGTGGCCTGGGCGCATATTGGCCAGAATTGACGGGAAATTTCTACTCAGCTTGCTGTTGCCACTCAACCCAGGGCCTCGTGCCTCCGTGTGCCATGTGGGGCCTCTTCTGGGGTGTGTTCTGTGCCCCCGGTCCATGCGGATGGGACAGAGTGGCCGTGGCCTTGTTGGGAACAGGGCCTTGGCCGGTGGACTCCAGGTCAGAGGGGTCTCAGGGTCTGGGGTGGGTGGGCCTCACTGAGTGACAGGTGTCCTGGTGGAGGGAAATGAGACTCGCTGGCAGAGAGAAGGTCATATGACTTGGGCGCAGAGATGGGTGGGCGGATGGGGCTCCCAGCCCGGGAACCGAGGACAGCTGGCTCCACCCGAAGCTGGGGGAGGTTTTCCCTGCAGCCCCAGGAGGACCAGCCTTGCCCTCTCCCTGATCCCGGGGCTGAGAGTCTCACAGGCAGCGTGGAGAGCTCCGGTCCCTGCCCACCTGCCCGGTCACTGCCTCCTGGGCTCCTGGAGAGAAGCCACAGGAGAGGAAGGGGCTCCAGGCTGGGGCTGAGGAGCAGGAGGAGGGGTTCCTGGGGTGCTGGCTCATCCCTGATGCCCTGGGCACCTCCCATCCTGTGCCCTGACCTGTGGACCTGGGTTTATATCTGCCCAGAGGGCCTGAGGACCAGGGCGCAGGGCTGTGCGAGGG